>NC_143155.1:26194036-26503939 GCF_041381405.1 Jatropha curcas
AACCCAAAGAGGTGTTTTCTTGCGAATAACAATGGTAATAACTTCGCTCATATCCAAATCTTCTACTCTTGCTCCATCAGGCAACTCCCAGTCAAACCAATACAGCAAATTAGCAATTGCATATTCAACTTCTGCATATGCATATGACATTCCAGGGCAAACCCTTGTTCCAGTTCCAAATGAAAATAACGGATTTTTTTGTTCTCCATCAGAATCATCTGTACTGTCAAGAAATCTCTCTGGCAAAAACTCCTCAGGCCTATCCCACAAAGTGGGATCCATATGAATTGCCCATGTATTAATTATTACTCTTGTTTTTGCTGGAATGTCGTAGCCTTTAAGCTTAACATTTGCTGATGTTTGTCGAGCTATTGCTCCAGAGGCATGAAACCTTAGTGTCTCTTTCATTACACACTTTAAATATTCCATTTGATTTATATCAGATACAGTTATATTTGATTTGGAGTTTCCAACTACCCTTCTTATCTCTTCTTGAGCTTTCTTCATTATTCTTGGATTCTTTATCAACTCTGCCATCATAAACTCCATTGTTGCTGCTGTTGTGTCTACTCCTGCAACGAACATGTCCTGTATTGATAAACACCAAACCTAGTGTTACCTTACCACAAAAATTTAAAAAAAAAAATTGAAAAACTATGTATATATATATATATATATATATAAGGAGAAGAGAGACTAGCTAGCTACCAAAAGCACTGCTTTAAGGTTGTCTTTAGAAAGATGAAGCTCCTGCTCCTCCTTTCGAAGATAAAGAAGGATATCTATTAAGTAATTCTTATCTTCAACTTTCTCATTATCATTCATCAATGCCTCGCGTTCTTTGATCACTCGATCCAAGAACTCATTTAATTCTTCCGCAATCATTTTCAAGTTTCTAATGAATCCAGTAAGATGGTCAATCCATCCCAAGTAGGGAAACCAATCTTTAAAGCAGAAAGCTGATAAAAGATTCATTGTCTTTCTTGCTAATTCACCAAAACTCTTATACTTACCATTTTGATCTTCATATAGGGAACCAAAGGCTGATCTTGATAATATATTATGCGCAAGACTGGTAAACATGTCACTTAGATTAATCGGAGCTCCATTCACGCGTTGTATCCTTTCAACTATTTTCTCAACTTCTTCTTCTCTTATGAAATGAAACTGTTGTACTCTTTTGTGGCTCAGAAGTTGAAGAACACAAAGCTTCTTTACTTCCCTTGAGTAATCACAGTAAGGGCCAAATGCCATGTCAAGGCATCCATTCAACACAATACCTACACCAGTCAAAGAAGGCCTATCTGCAAAAATAACATCATGATTGTTGGTAATTTCTTTAACCATTTCTACAGAAGAAACCACAAGAGTAGGAACATAGCCTAAGCGCAGAAGCATTAAAGGGCCATAAATATTAGAAAGGGATGTGAAGGATTTGTAAGGAAGTGCACTTATCTGGTGAAGGTTTCCAATTATGGGTAATTTTGGTGGAGATGGTGGTAGATTTAGTTTGTAATAATTCCTTGTTGTTTTAAATAAAAACAGAAAAGAAAACAATATAATAAAACAGAAGAAGATGGGACAGAACAGAGATGTTTTTCCTGGTTCTTGCCACCATTGTTGAAGAAGAGTAAGTGAATCCATTTTTTTTTTTTTTTTAGATACCGATGTAGGGAAAACAATGAACTGTGTTTGTGTTCATAGAAAAAGGAGCTTTAAAATGGTGAGAAAAAAAAAAATAACGTTTTTAACTTTGTCACCTGCTCTCTGTATTTTGTTGAATTGAAGATGCTAAACATGAAACAGAGCATCTGTCATACGGGCCTAATATTTTAGTGCCAAAATTCGTCTGCATCTCATAACGGCAAAAGACAAAAGTCTCCTCCATTTTTATATAATATATTCTCCTTCTTCTAAAACAAGGCAATGATATATATAGTGTTGGACCAATCCAGGAGCGTTGAGATCATGTGTTTTGGTATTTTTTTTTAAGTGAGATCGAAAATTTGATCATCATTGATTAAGCAAATACTCACTGAAAACACTATACTATTTTGTGAACAGACCAGTGCGAGAAAGATCTAATTTTAACCTAGTCTTATACAGATACTTGTGCTCAAGAAAAAAAAAATGTTTTGACATTGCCAAAATACATTATAGAACTGTAGAATAGGATACCTACAATCATCTGATTGTAACATTTGTCCAACTAAAGTTGGCACAAGCCATAGGTTTCATCTCTTTCTACCCTCTTGCCACCATTGTTGGAGAGTTTTGTACTGGATTTATTTTTTTCAACACGTATAGTATATTTTGACTGTGGGTAATATTATTGGGGTTAAAAGATAAGATGAGTTTTTCCAATATTCTATAATAAAATACAACATTCTGTAAAAAAAAATTTAAGACATAATGATCTAAAGATAAATATTTTTAAATTTATTGTTAAAGGTAAGTGCAAATAAAATATCCTTTTATTATGATTCCACATAATACATTATTGTTTTGTAAAATGTGGATTCTTTTGTAAAGTGATAATTAAAAAATACGTACTTTTGTTAAGATTACAATTTTATTTTATGAAATGTAATTTTTTTAAAAAGTTCATTAAACTTAGTTAAAATTCGTTAAATTACAAAATAACATGTACTTTTGTTAAAAATTCATAAAAAAACGTTATTGTTTCGTAAAATGTGAAAAAACACGTTCTTTTATTTTAGGTCTGTTTTGTAAAAGTTATCATTTGTTGTATAAAAAGCACTTTTTTATATATATATAAATTTGGGCGACTTAAATAAGAAGGGCTGGGCCTGGTCCTGGGCCTGGGCTTTTAAAAAAACAGGATGTTTTAAACCTTTTATCAGCGAAATTTGCGTTAGGACGAAGCGAAAGTCACCCAAACACAGACACGATACGTGTCCTTAAATAAACGAATAAACTCTATCCTTACATATTTCCCTCTTCTGAGTTTGATTCATCAACGCTGCTTCACCCTATTATCGCAATGACAAAGCTGTCCCTGCCCTGAACTTAACACTTTCGAAAATCATTCTGTCCACATTAAGGACAATATCGTCTTTCGATCCCAATTCCAGCTTCATCTTCCTTATCAATTATCATACCTATCCCTATCGAATTCCCTGTCAACCCTAGAATCGTCGAAAATTCCATCTAGATCCTCGATCGATCAATGGCGACTCTCTCTGCTTACTCCTCGCCTGCATGGCCTAATCCAAACCCTAACGCTACTCTTCTTTCTCCTTCGCAAGAAGACACGGAGAGTCTAGACTCCCAATCCCAATCATATGATTCTCTTTCTTCAATGATGCCTCAAGATCACCTTGCGGATCAGCTTTCGCCTGCGAAACCCAACCCTAATTACCACGCTCCGGTATCTTCGCCACCACCAGACTCCACGTCTCCTCTAGTGCCTGTTTCTTTACTCCACCTCTCTTTCAACCAGGATTTTGGATGTTTCGCGGCGGGTACCGACCATGGGTTCCGCATATACAATTGCGACCCTTTCCGGGAGATCTTCCGCCGGGACTTCGATCGCGGCGGCGGTGGTATCGGAGTTGTCGAAATGCTTTTCCGTTGTAACATTTTGGCTCTCGTTGGTGGTGGTTCCGATCCTCAGTATCCGCCAAACAAAGTCATGATCTGGGACGATCACCAGAGTCGCTGCATCGGAGAGCTGTCGTTCAGGTCTGAGGTTCGATCAGTGAAGCTTAGACGGGATAGAATCATTGTGGTGCTGGAGCAGAAAATTTTTGTGTATAATTTCGCAGATTTGAAACTGTTGCATCAGATTGAGACAATTGCAAATCCCAAAGGACTCTGTGCAGTGTCGCAGGGGGCGGGTTCATTGGTAATGGTTTGTCCAGGATTGCAGAAGGGCCAAGTTAGGGTAGAGCATTATGCGTCCAAACGAACTAAATTTATTATGGCTCATGATTCGAGGATCGCTTGCTTTGCTCTCACGCAGGATGGGCAGTTGCTGGCAACCGCTAGCACGAAAGGAACTCTGGTTCGGATTTTCAACACAGCTGATGGCACCCTGCTCCAAGAGGTAGTGCTTTTTTTTAATTTTTTTTTCTCCTTAGATTTCTTGGTATATGAATTATACTGCTGAACTCAATTGAGTGCATTTAGCTGCTTGTGTTCATTATAAAGTCTTGTTGGGACAATGAAATTGGCCTCAATGGAAGTTTCTAGTAGTTAACTTCGTTGCAGATAACGTGCTGTTAAGGCTATCTAGAGCTGATTAGATAAGACAGAATTAGATATGAACATTGCTTAGAAAGATAGAGTTAGCATATATGTTAGTTTCACAACTAGTAGAGAACCTATCATCTCTGGAATTCTTTGCAACCACAAATATTCTTTGCCATTTAACTTCAATAATCTTGGCAATAGGTATTGGATTTGCATCACACTGTTTTGAATTATCTGGTCTGACATTACGAGAATTTTGCATGGCATTTGTGCCAAAGACATCTGCTAACTGTTACTTTTTAGAATTGCACAGGATTTGTTAGGTTCACTTTTGTAGACATTGATTTTGAATGGTCAGATGCTTCACTAAAATGGCTTTTGAAGGTAGGACTTGGGATAAAACAGGATTTTACTAAGTTTGGTATTATTCCAGGAGATTTAGTGTTCAAACTGGGACAGTTACATTAGAGGATATTTATGCACACAGATGGATTTCTCAGGTTATCTAGGTAGTTGATTAAACTTTGGAAATAACTTTGTGTTCTTATTTGACTGATTGCTTGCTAAATTTAACAAAATTAAATGTGTGTATGGGATCTTGTTTAGGGATTTGAATTAAGTTTTTCCTATGAATAATTTGTAGACGGTCGTGAATTCATGAAATCATTTAACAATTGATAGTCAAGGTCTCAATTTAACGAAATCTGTTATTCTTCCTGCCATCTCACTTGATATGAGTATGAAGGATTTGTTTTACGAGTGTCTTCAGTGTGTACGCCCAAAAATGCAGTTTCGGAAAGAAGAAAGGAGCAAAGTAAAGCTTTACATTGATTATAATGGGGCTTGCGTATGCTAGTTACTTTTTGAATTCACTGCTCAGTAAATCTTTGATTTGACATTGTGAGGTGAAATTTGTTGTCTTTGTTTAATCAAATAGATGAATGAAGTATAAATCTTTAAGGTTTTGGTTCTAATAACAGTTCATATTTATTATTAACTTACAAAAGTATTCTAACAAATCTTTTCATGGTTCAGTGGGTATAATTCTTTTCCTTTTTTTTGGGGGTGGGGGGTGGGGGGTGGGGGTGGGGAGGCAGGGTAGGGAAGGTAGATCCTGATTGATAATTATTAGTTCAAGAAATTTCACCAATTGAATCTAAATGGATGATTACCTACAGGTAAGAAGAGGTGCAGATAGAGCAGAAATTTATAGTTTGGCTTTCTCTTCCACCGCCCAGTGGCTGGCAGTGTCAAGCGACAAGGGCACTGTCCATGTTTTCAGCCTTAAGATTAATCCAGGATCCCCAGGGACTGATAAGTCAGGAAACACAACCGATCCCAACAATGCTGTCACATCCCCAACCTCATCTCTCTCGTTTTTTAAAGGTAAGATTACCATCTTCTACCCAGAGCATGAAATATTTGTAAGTAATGATGTTGCTTTGCACATTCTTGCAATTGAGTTTGTGTGGAATTTCTTGTAACATGCCATCCCTAGCTCCGACCCCCACAAATACAAAGACAAAGCATATTAAATGGCTTTCTGCTTGCAGGTGTTTTGCCCAAGTATTTCAGCTCAGAGTGGTCAGTGGCTCAGTTCCGATTGGTTGAGGGTTCTCATTACATTGTTGCTTTTGGTCACCAAAAGAATACAGTTGTGATTCTTGGCTTGGATGGAAGGTAAGGAAATGATGGCGTTTGTACTTGGTTGGGGGAATTGTGATTTACACTTTACAGTAACTCTCTGGTGCAGTGAATTTAAAAAAAAAAAAAAAAAAAAAAAAAAAAAAAAAAAAAAAAAAAAAATCAGATGTATCAACCAAACTAGTTAGGCCTGTTTGCAAGAATTGATTATTTTCTTACCCCAGCTTTCCCTTTACTTGCTATTTAGGTTATTTTCTCCTGGAGGAAATTTATTATTTATTTGAAATTGGGTGTGATTGCAGCTTCTACCGATGTCAGTTCGACCCAGTGAATGGTGGAGAGATGACTCAACTGGAATATCACAACTTCTTGAAGCCAGAAGCTGCATTCTGAAAGGACGTTCATATTATAAATTTCTTGGGGATACGTGCATATATATATAATGTAATTTTCTGTCCGTTTTTGGTGTTTCCTGAATTAACTTGATCTAGAAATGACTGCATTATGCTGTAAATATGTAACTATCTATCTGTAAAGTACGTCAAAAAGGGAACCCAAAAAAAAGAAAAAAGAAAAAAAAAACAGAGGTGAGCGAATGAGATCATTATCTCTATTTATGTTGTAATTACATTATAATCATAATATTAGACACCCTTAGTTATTCCCATTTCCCAGAATTGAGCTCGAATTGTGTTAGGGGCACAAGGTTTTGCAGACCATCGCCTTCTTGTTTCTTTCTTTATCCTCCTCTTTTCCTTTTTTTTTTTTATATATATATTTTAACTGAGCTCTGGTGCGAACTATTGGGAATAGTAGTAGAGAGCTGTTATGGAGGATGCTGTGGAAATTTAAGAATGGTGGTAGTGCGAGGAGACATTTGGCTTCTAGACTGATTTTCCAGAACTGAAAATCAATCTCAACGACTATAGAAATGAGGAATCAATTTATTTTATGAAATTTTTGATTTAATTAAATATGTAACGACACTAGCAGTGGTCAGAATGAACGAGCAGATTTTGAAAGATGGAACATATGATATGATGTTTGTTCCGTCTTCAAGTGTTGGATATGTTGCTAATTGAAATCATTTTAGTTGTTGGCTTGTTATTATGGTCACCTGTTGTTTTCTGTTTGTTTATTTATGCCTGACATCATGGTATGGCATGGCTTACCTAACTGCTCTCAGCAAATCAGGCGAATATTGCACGTGACTTGTCACAATCGCTTTTTATTGGGTCTTGGGTCTCGGGAGGATCTTGCCGCTTGCCTTCGCTGTAGCCACTTCATCTTTTTTATTTTATTTTTCTATTAAGTATATATTTCTATATATATATATATATATATATATATTGTTGAAAATAAAATTTAAATTTCACATCCTACCAATCAAATACGACTCTGTTTAATACAAGCTCGATTGTGGACTCACTGAGAAGGGGGTTAAGGTAAACGAGTGATTCCAATTTGACGTTTTTTACTTGAAATTCTGTGTAATGTAAGAGA
Source organism: Jatropha curcas (assembly GCF_041381405.1). Classification (NCBI taxonomy): domain Eukaryota; kingdom Viridiplantae; phylum Streptophyta; class Magnoliopsida; order Malpighiales; family Euphorbiaceae; genus Jatropha; species Jatropha curcas. Next base: position 26,201,399 of record NC_143155.1, read on the forward strand.
TACAAATCTCTAGGCGATTCCATAATTTTAATATGATGCAGTGGGAATTGCAGTTTGACTGCCGCTTCTTCTTTGTTACTAAGATGAATATTTTTTAATTACTTTGACAGTTTTTTGGTTTCATCGCCCATGTGATTCAGAAGTCTAATGGTCAATTATCATCTGTGTTACATCATTTTTCCTTTCTTATTCTTCTCTATTTTATACTACTACTACTACTTAAAATTTCTATTCCACTAACTTTATGCAATCGACATCTTTGATTTCTATTTTCATAATTTTACCGCATTATCCAAACATTCATTTTAATTATAAATAATTAAATGAATGAATTATAAAGTGTTTCTCCAAAATTTTTTGAATTTGTTGGTTATTAACTTGCATTGATTACCCACAAATAATAATAATAATAATATTTTTTTAGAAATATATTACTCCCTCAGTTTCATTTTAATAATAATATTTTATTTTTTCATAAAAATTAAAAAAATAATTATAATATGTTGATTTTCTCAAATTTTATTAACATATTTTTAAAATTCAAAATAACGTGTTAAAGTGAAATAAAGTAAAAATACAACAGGAGTAGATTATAAACGAAGCATTCATTAATGTAATTAAGCGAACGGATCTTTAATTAGTTTAATAAATGAAATAAATCTATTAATGAATTCATTGCTAACAATCTAGAGCAAACACATTATAAAAAGGAGAAGAGGGCTTTCATATCTTTGCCTATACGTATATACACCTAAAACTAGGTCAAATCCATCTTCTTTGATCTCTCTCACACACTCACTCACAAACAGATGGCGCTTAAGCTATATGGAGCGGCCATGTCCACAAGCACCTCCCTCGTGCTAACCTGTCTGCACGAGAAAGAAGTAGATTTTGAGTTCATCCCTGTCGATCTTTTCGCCGGCGAACATAAACAGCCTCATTTCGGAGCCAAAAATGTACGCCTGCAAATATTTCCATTCCTATGAACATATATATAGCAGCTCAATCTTTTTTGTGCATTTAATTAATTACTTCTGTGTAATTTTCATGCAGCCCTTTGGTCAGGTTCCAGTGCTTGAGGATGGTGATCTCACTTTATTTGGTAACCTCCATTAATTTCATTTCTTTCTTATTTCAACTATAAATATTAAATTAATACCATTAATTTTTTTTTTTTTTTTTTTTGACCAGAATCTAGAGCAATCACAGCATACATAACTGAAAAATACAAGGAACCAGGGTATGATCTAACGAGGCATAAAAAACTTGAAGAAGCAGCAATGGTGAAGGTGTGGATAGAGGTAGAATCTCAGCGATATAACCCTGCAATAGCTCCAATAGTGTACCAACTTTATGTGGGGCCACTGAAAGGCGTTGCACCTGACGAAGCAATCATAGACACAAACATAGAGAAGCTAAGAAAGGTGCTTGACATATACGAAGAAAGGCTGAGTTGCAGCAAATACCTTGCAGGAGATTTCTTCAGCTTAGCAGATCTTCATCATCTTCCTTACACTTACTATCTTATGAAGACATCTGCTGCTTCTGTCATAAATGAACGTCCACGTGTCAAGGCATGGTGGGATGATATCTCTTCTAGGCCAGCTTTCAAGAAAGTAGCAGAGGGTATGAATTTTGGTCAGAAATGAAATTTTCATGAATAATCTACAATTCATGAGCTTCTTTATAATTAAGTTTGTAGGAATGTTGATTTTGATTTACTAGTGTACTGAAATATTGAAACTACCTATTTGCTGTTTTTAGTTTTTTTTTTTTTTTTTTTTAACTGAAATAAATGAAATATCACCTTCCATCTTTTGATTGAAAAATATAAATTCATAAAATTAAAAGATCTATTATTAATAAAATCAACGTAATAGAGAAAATTTATATTAAAATTATTATGAAATCTATAAATTCTATAGATTATAATCAATTTTCTATCAACTAAATAAAGAAATCTATAATTACGTTAGTATTTATTTCCGGCAGGAAAACAAGTTCGAAAGTTTTTTTTTGATTGAAGATTGTTATTCTTAGTTTTTCTGTCTTTTAATAAAAAAGACGCATCATGAGTAGAACCAATTAAATGTAATTTAGCTGTGGGCCTGTGGCTCAATTATAGTATACGTTGGACTGAAAAATAAGGGCTGGAACAGTCCAATAACTTTGGGCCAAAATATCTACCAAAGCCCTGACGAATTATCTTTTTTTTTTTTTTAATTATTATTATTAAGACTTTTTTTTATATATAACCCTGAAATGCTCAATGGTCCCTAAATCTTTATTAAATAACAACAAGTACATGTAATGGATGCATTTGCTCATTTAGATTAATTAATTAGTTATCATAATTAATCCAAACCATTAAGAAGGTGTACCTAGCTGTCCACTAATTAAATAGACATTAGTGCATTATATTAATCTTAATTTATTTTTAATATTATATTTTTGTGGGGTAAATGATCTGAAAAGCATATTCCCCTCTTTTTTCTTCTTGACTTCCACATATCGATAACCCTAGTTGGGTTGGATTGGGTTGATGATTTAGTTTTTGTCGGCCACGTCCATGTACCTAACCGTTGTGTGCATAATCAAGTAATTTTTTATTTTAAAATCAAAAATAATTTATAAAGGTAGTTATTATATATAATATAATAAAGATGATATTTAAAAAAATATCATTTATTACTCATTAAATTATTCAAGACGATTTATATTTTAAAATAAAAAAATTATTTTAAAATGATTTATATTTTTAAATTGGGGGAGTACTATTTTAATTTATTTCATTCATTATTTTTACAAATTTTAATTTTTGATTTGATAATTGAATTTACTCGTATTAAAATGATTAAAATGTTGTATTACGATTAGTAATAAATTTGTGAAAAAAATTAATATCAGTTTTAAAATTCAGATATAACTATAAAATTAAATCCCCATGAATTTTGCTTCTAAAAGGAAAGAAAAAGAAAAGAAAAAAAGAAAAAAGAAAAATCCCATTGTCTGTTTACCAACCGACATCTAGAATACTCTGTTTGATGTTTATCATTCTATTTAGCTTCTTTTTTAATCATTTATTTACATTGTTTAAGGTTTGGAGGCTTTGATGCAACTTTTGTTCCTGTATTCCTTTCCTTTTTAGCTGAAATTCAAATAACCAATAGGAAAAAAGAAAAAAAAAAAGGTTAGATTTGAAATAAATTAATTTATCTTAATCTTAATTTAAAATTAGAATATTAACCCACATTAAATAAAATTTTGTACATCACCAATAAGTCAATAAATATATATATTAGAAGCATTTGTTTCTTTTTTTTTTTTAATTTTCTAATTTTACTCTATATTTATTTACCCTTTTCATTCAAAAAAGATAAATTTGTTTTTATTTTTTTATTTGTCCAAGGTATAAGCAGTTACAAATTCATATTGAATACCTCCTTTAGTATCAATCGATCCAATTTCAAGTAAGTTTACATTATTCGCTTTATTTTAATGGATTTTTCTTTTTTAAAAATATAATTGATTTGTTAATTTTATATCCTTATTTAATATGTTTCTATCACCAATTTGAAGTGATATTTTTAAATATATATTAAAAAATATAGATAAAAATTGTTATTTAAATATAAATTAATTTTTTATTTTTGTGAAAATTGTCTTTCTGGAATTTCACTCACCGGCTTTGATGTGAGAGAAAGCATTGACTGAAGGCTTATTGAGCATTGACCAGCATATGAGTTTAGACTTTGGACTTTCTGCACCCACCGCCCCACTCACCGAACTCAAGTAAGCATTTTCTGCGTGACATTTATGACTCTTCTCCACCAATGTCTTTCTACCTTTGAAGAAGATGAAGAAAAAACAAAAAATAAATAATCTCCAGATAAAATAATCCTTTCTTTTTTTGTTTTTGTGTTAGTATTTATATTCTTATTAAATATACGAGCAGAATCTGTTTAATGTATCTCCAATCACATTGAATAAGGATAGAAATTGTCAATTTTTGAAAAAGATTTTTTAAAAACTTATTTCCATTTTATTTTTATTTTTTTATGAATATATGGTTAGAAATATTCTATTTAATTTAAAAATTATTTTAATTAATTTGATGGATGTATTTAATTAGACCACTTGTGTGGAAAGGAGAAGGCCGTCTCCACCCTTTCACCCATTAAATTCCGTCCAGGACTCAGCTTCTAGACAGAACCATCAATCAAATCCTCTTCTTTGTTGTTCAATCTTCATCATCCCACTTCAATCATGGCTGTCATCAAAGTCCATGGAAACCCTATTTCAACCGCTACACAGAGAGTTCTAGCTACCCTCTACGAGAAAGATTTAGAATTTGAGTTTGTTCATATCGATCTTGCCACGGGAGAGCACAAGAGGGAGCCTTTCATTTCCCTAAATGTAAGCAAACATGTCCTTGTTCTTCTTCTTTTTTGTAGTTTCAATAACTTTCTTAACCTCTTGTAACATAAAACATCTGTCTGGATTATGCAGCCATTTGGTCAAGTCCCAGCTCTAGAACACGGAGATCTCAAGCTCTTTGGTATTTTTTCTAATAATTTCTTATTTTTCCATTAGTATTTCTTTTATATAAATTTAATTCTGGCTGTGGTTCAACAAGCAAATTCAGAGCTGTGGAAAGCATTTTAATAGTATTGAGCTTCTTATGGCTAGCGTTTTTAATTACTTTTTGAACCACTTTGAATGATTACGGCATGCAGAATCAAGGGCAATTACCCAATACATTACCCATGAGAATCCTGACAAGGGAACCCAGCTTCTTTGCCCAGGCAAGGTCAAGATGCCAATATTAACAGTTTGGATGGAAGTGGAGGCTCAAAAATTTGAACCAGCAGCCTCAAAGCTCAACTGGGAAGTGTTTTTGAAGCCAATTTTTGGTTTGACAACGGATTCAGCTGCAGTAGAGGCGAATGAAGCTGAGCTTTCTAAGGTTCTTGATGTTTATGAGGCAAGACTAGCTCAATCTAAGTACTTGGCTTGTGATTGCTTCACTTTGGTAGATCTACACCACTTGCCTAACTTACAGCTGCTGTTATTGACACAAAGCAAGAAATTGATCGAGTCAAGACCTCATGTTAGCGCATGGGCTGCTGATATTACAGCAAGACCAGCTTGGGCTAAGGTTCTTGCTATGCAGAAGAAGTGAGAGGAGCTGGGGTTGCATGGCTATGGTCATTTCTCTTCCAATAATTAAAGCTGTGTTCTATTTCCCTTTTTTGGTGTCTTCTGCTGTGTGTGTGATATCAATCTTCACGCGGAGATTGATTATGTCGGTCTTACATTTTAAATAAAGTTTCTAGAATTTTATTAGTTTTTCTTTCCTTTTTTTTTTTTTTTTTTTTGTCTTCAAATATATATATAATATTGAGAGGATTAGGTTGACCATGAACCATACTCACAATAAGTTTAGAACCTATTTAGGTGAAGGTACTTAATACAGGATTGTGTCATTATAGATTCTCATGTGAGCTCTGGAAACTTCCCCCAGGTGATGAAGATAAAAATTGGTAAACATTTAAATAAAAAAAAAATTGCAAGTTATCGAATTTCTGGCGTATGCCATTTGCATTTTCATTTCTTACAAAAAAGGTATATTTTGACCAAAATTATTGTCTACTTGTTCCCAGTTCGAACAACCCCCGTCCTACGCCCAAGAAGGGGCGAAGAAGAAGAACTCTACCACAATAATTCTTAGCTTTGGTGGTTCAAATTTAATTATGATCACACTTGATATGCATATATGGTCCTATCAAACAACACAAATATCCCCACTCAACATAAGGGATAACTCGTTTAGTGCATTCAAACACAATGAAACATGTTGTACTAACAAATCATAATTGTATCCTTCAGATTGGATTCCACAGAACTAGAGCCCGAGTCCTTCTTAAGTCCCTTCTCCTTCATTAGCTCTCTTATTTCTGCAGCATCAGACCATCTTCCCATCTCTGAATACAAATTAGACAGAACTACATAATGAGCACTATTACCTGGTTCCAATTCGACAAGTTTCCTAGCAGCAAATTCACTTAATTCTAAATTTCTATGGACTCTACAGCCAGTCAACAATGATCCCCACATAGACTTTGTAGGCTCGAAAGGAATTTCTTTGATGATTTTGAAAGCATAATCAAGATGCCCAGCACGAGCAAAGAGATCAACCATACAAGCATAGTGCTTAGCATTTGGTGAAAATCCATACTTCCCAACGACCAATGAACTAAATATATGTTGGCCCGTATCAACCAAACCTGAGTGACTACAAGCACTAAGAACATTCACCAAAGTGACTTCATCTAGGTTTACACCTTCTTGCTCCATCCTTTTGAAAAACAGAACAGCCTCCTTTCCACATTTTGCAAATGCTAGTCCATTAATAACTGAATTCCATGTGAAAATGTTCTTCTCTTTCATGCTTTTGAACACATTTAAACCCTCATGGATTCTGCCACATTTCACATACATATCAATCAACGAGGTCCCTAGAATCACATCTAATTCCCATCCATTTTTCCTTATAAAATCATGTATCCAAACACCCATTTCAATGGCTCCAAGACTTGCACATGCCCCTAACACATTCACTATCGTAACACGATTAGGCACTACACCTTCATATTGCATTTGCTCAAAAGCAATCAACGCGTCAGCATAGTTCAGAGCATCCCTGTATCCCATGATTAAAACAGTCCACGAAACAACATCTCTTTCAGGCATTTCATCAAACAGTTTCCGACAAAGAGCCACTCGACCGCATGACGCATAAACATTTAACAAAGAGTTCTGAACATAAATATCATTTAACTGACCTAACTTTATAACATGGGTATGTACGCATTGGCCTTGGTTGAAATCCTTAAAGTCAGACAAGGACTTGAGAAGGAAAGGAAAGGTGTAATTATTAGGAGGAATAGAATTGTTGTTCATGTAAATATATATCGACGAAGGAATATCAGGACATTGAGAGTGAGAGAAGGCTTTTATAAGAGTGTTGCAAGTGAAAACATGGGGTTTAGTGTGGTGGGTGAAGAAGAGAGGGAGAGAAGAGTGCAAGAGGGATAAATTATGGTATTGGCAGGCAGTGATGAAATCGAGGGCAATGGTGGTGTTGAAATGGAGCTTATGGAGGATGATCTGAGCTTGTATTTGGTGGATGTGAGACTGAGAAATGCAATTGTTCAAAAGATGAATGATTCTGTTTGCTATGGCGTTGAACTGAGAATAAGGTATCATCGCTGTTTTTTCAAATTTCAAAAACAACTAAAGCGTACGCTATAGCCACGGACTGACGGACGTAAATTTTTTGCTGGCCGCCGCCATTAGCAAGTTTGCAAAAATATTCGACAACAGCATTGCGCATCCAGGGAATCGAACCCTGGTCAGTACCGTGGGAGGGTACTATGATACCACTACACCAGATGCGCAATCGATGCATTCGGTTTAGAAATGTATTTATTTAATATAAAAGATGGCGATGACGGCCCTGCAATAGGCTTCTCGCCCCCCAGTCGTCGCGATAGGTCGTTCGGTTTATAGTCGAGTTTCACTTACGTCCTTCGTGTTTGTAACCTGTACATTCGTAACAGACCAAGGAGAAAAATCCCCAAAATAGAGGGGAAAAAAAAGGTAGTAAGTAGTGAAAAGTTAGATTGAGAATGAGGATAGTGGGTTTGACGGGCGGAATAGCGTCCGGAAAGAGTACTGTCTCCAATCTTTTCAAATCCCATGGGATTCCCGTTGTTGATGCCGATCGCGTCGCTCGTGTAGGCTCTTTTTCTGCTCTGTTCATTTTCATTTTCTTAATCAACTTCTTCTACTGTCCATTTGAGCGAATTCAATTGAATGTTTTTTTTGTTTTATTTTTTGAATTTTTGCATATTCTAAGATGAGACCAAGGTTTTTGTTTGTTAATATTGAAGTTTTTAATGCTGAATCATTAGCACTAAATTCTGAATTTTTGTACCTTCGAAAATTAGAATTTGCCTTTCGATTAAAATTAATAAAATTTTCCGATTGGTGCATTTTTTTTTTCTCCGTAAGTTTTCATTGCTTGACATCTGTTATTCTGGAATTTTCCTTATACCTTTTCTCGTTGCAGGACGTTCTGAAGAAAGATACCGGTGGCTATAAGAAGGTAGCCGCAGCATTTGGAGATGATATCTTGCAAGTTAATGGGGAAGTTGATCGAGCAAAACTGGGCCAGATTGTATTCTCCGATCCTGCAAAGCGCCAACTTCTTAATCGGTAGAGATCGCTTTGCATTGAGTGTTCCATTATCAACTGAAAAATTGTATGCTTTAATACTTTTAATACTTATCAGTGTATGAAGTAAATATTGAATGAATGAGTAATAGATAGATATATTATAACTGAAAAAGTTTTGGTTCCCATCATGTAACACAGAGGTTATTAAAACTTTTCCATATGATTTCATCTGGTTTATTCAGAATTGAGAATCATGCTTGTGAATGCTGTTTTATAAAATCACCATTTTGATGTGAATCTATCTGCCTGGTTCTGCAGAACGACATGAGCTGTGTAGTTTTTGATGTTCCATTGACATTTGGTTAATTTGGTGCTTGCTGGCTTAGGATAAATGGTTTAATTTCATTTGTTGAAGCATTTCAACAAAAGAAATCAACTTGATAGTTCAATTTAGCAATCATGAATTCATGTTCACCAAGCATATCATCTACATCTACATAACCTTGAAGCAATTTCTTTTGAATGTAATGTCCTATGCTTGAAGTTCTAATACCTGAGTTTCTAATTGCGTCAGGTATATATTCTCATTATCTGGAATACCATGCTGATAAAGCAGTATTGGCTTTGCCTAAATAAGCCAAGGTATTCTTGGTAATTCGTCATAGTGTAGTTGTGTATAACAAATGTTATGGAATTGCTAGTTACGCTACTTCTTTGGACATTATGTCCTTGCAGATTATTGGCGCCCTATATATCTTCTGGCATCTTTTGCAAGATTTTGAAACTGTGGTTAAGGGGGTGTAAGGTAATTGTCCTTGACATCCCTTTGTTGTTTGAGGCCAAGATGGATAAATGGACAAAACCCATTATTGTTGTATGGGTTGATACAGAAATACAGCTTCGACGGCTCATGGCAAGAGACGGATCCAGTGAAGAGGATGCCAGAAATAGGATCAATGCTCAGATGGCTTTGGATTTAAAACGAACTAAAGCAGACATTGTTATTGATAACACTGGCTCATTAGAGGAGTTGGAAAGGCAGTTTCAGAAGGTATTATTCCAGGTTACTAGGCCCTTGACATGGACTGAATTCTGGCTTTCAAGACAGGGAGCCTTCATGGCTCTGATTTCCATTATAATTGGGGTTGTTCTTGGTAAAAAGGTTTATGGACATCATAATCAAGAATCTCAAAACTAGATAGCTTCATAATTTCAAGCATCTTGTTAATCAAAAAGAAATTTTCAGTGTATTTGAACTCAAGCTATTTGTATCTCAAGCCAATACCTGTAACATTCAATTTTTCTTGGAATGTGATATTTGATCATTGAATGCATTTGTATTTGTTTAAACAACTTCTTAAGATGTTCTTTTTATTAGAGAATCAAAGGAAAATGTATTTTTAAATTCAAATTTGCTAATCAAATGATAGATACGGAATGCAAGTTCCTGAGTATGAAAGACATTTAGTTTCATACTTATTCATAATGATTTATTAAAGTTAGAATCAATTTCTTCTGTGATGTTAAGCGGTTATTTTGGAGGTCAAGAATTATTTTCTAAGCGAACTCTGGACTCATCAAACTAATCCTGCAAGATACTGTGAAATCTTGTTGAAGATATGCAACTCAAATGTCTCTTGGTGTATGGAATTGCCGATGAAGCTCAATCTTCTAGAGCTGATTGGTTGGTTGGGATTCATTGAAAGAAATTCTATCTTAGCCTTTTACTTCTGACTGTTCCAGGTCTTCTATTGCTATGATCTTATGTAACCTATTCCAGAATTCAGTTTTCCCTTATTTACCATTATTACTTCAGTATAATGTACTTTAACTTTGAACATCTAGTACGTACATCTAGTACTTTCTGTTGACTATACTCTCATATAATTGCCATTGCTGTCAATTTCCATTAAATTGAAATTACTGTTCTTTATGTTGTTGAAAATTACAGCCATATCTCCAGCTGCTGTTTCAATTGGTCAAGCTGAATTTGAATCGCTTTTGGTGTGTGATGTCGCCTTTTCCCTTGGATGTTGAAAGATCAAGGTGTTGTCGAGTCCGAAGTGAGCCTAATCCATTTTCAACGAGGTTGTCCACTGCATTAAGATTCTTATAGACATCAGATGTTATTAATTTATTATTCAGGTTTGAATACTCATCTTTTTAATGGCACAGCATTTTCATATTGACTATTAGACAAAGAAAATAAAGCAGGAGTATTCAGTGCCAAGTGTTGTCACAAATCACACTAGCTGTAACTTGAAGACCATTGGCTTATAAAAAGTGGGAGACAAGTAGGATCGACTTTATTAACCATTTACATGCTGCTTTAAAAATTTTAATCACACTTTTTGCCCTGTAATTTACAATTATATCTTGAATGCTAAATATAATGGAAACAATAGTGGTAACTGACAATTTCTTCTGCAAAGTTGGCAAGTATGTGATGGCTATAGTTTTATATTGTACATAATGAATGCTTATCAATTCATAATTCTTTAATCTATTTAATGTTAGTAAGTGTTTATTCTCTCTTTTTTTCTCCCCTTTTCTCGTCTTTCTTAATTTTGTGCTCAGATGCTGAAAGTTGTTTAAAGAACAAGGTTACAGCGTCCGCCTTCTTAAAAATTTCTTCTCAGGTTCGTTTTGTGACCATGCATTTCAGTCTTCACTTCCCAGGTCGTTTTTGTGATAGTGATCATTCATTGCTGAAATTTTGGTTACTTCTACTCTAAAACTCATATGTTGCAATCTTAAAAAAAATTGCTAGTTGTTGATGCTGATGTATCTACAGTTCAAAATAAGAAAAGAACACTGTAGAAATGTACTACTACTGAGTTAGAGGTCATGCAAAAATTATTATTACTTTTGTGCTCTGAGACAGCATAATGTTCATGATTGAGAAAAATAATGTTTTATAATTTAAGAAATGTTTTTTTTGAAGTCCTTACCTAACTTTGCAGAAAAAAATCTGGACCCGGTCATTCAAGGAACAATATGTACTAACTACTAAGGGAATTTGAATCGAAATGACAAAATATTAGTTGTCCTGCAGTCCCCAGTGAGTCTGGTTATGGTATTGTTGGCATCAGAACTGGCTCGAGCTGAATAACCAGATTATATTTAGGGAAAACATTGGGTTTTTGGTTCCACATTAGCAACATGTTGCATCAAGTATAGAATCTGTCAGAAGTACTAGCAAGTAACACTATTTTCATGCTTTGTTAAACTTGAAATAGGAATTTGGTTATTGAGAAATTGAATTTTGAGTGGTCAAGTGATTTTATTTTCTTTTTATCTCGGACCTGACCTCAATTACAAGTTAAACACACAGTCACTAAGCTACTAACTGAATAGCAGTTGAGTTAGTTTTAAAATTAACCTCATGATTAGACTTCCATTTGAATAATATTGTTTCAAGCTTTTTGACAGTCCTTCTCCTTCCCTCATAGCCTTCACATTGTTTTCCTGTAATACTGGCAACCCACAATCTTTTTGCCAAATACAAAGAGAACCCAATGATGGTGTATCAATAATTGATGAAGCTTTTCTTTAATTTGGAGTTAAAATGAGACTCTTGTGCATTTGTGGTGTCCTGTCCTCTAAATGTCTGTCAAATCTATATATATAGCTTTTATCTTTCACGTACTGATTTTTTCTTTTTTTCTTTTTTCTTTTTTTTTTTTTTTTTTTTTGTTTTTTTCTAATCATTGTATGTGCCTTTGAGCAGTCTTCTATCACTGAAAATTTTTTTTTCCAAGTTTTTGTTCCCCAACCAGGCAACCAACTATCCAACGAGAGACTTGTATTGGTAAGCTAATTAGAGTGAGTTGAAAAGCCAGGAAAAGACCTTTTGCTATTATGCTAGTTAGCGTCGTGGAGGTTAGCAAGGTAGCAAGAACAGGGCCTTCCAGTTTCTGGTTTACTTAAATTAAGAATTTTCATGAAGAAGACTAGGGGGCTAGCGAACCAATCATTTGGGCTGATGACTTGGAAGTAACTGCTGGTGTGAGAGAAATTGTAAAACAAGAGAGAGAGATGCTTCTATTACACGTCTAACGTTGTAACTCTTTTACCTTGGACTGAAGATACCTATCCGGTTAGTATCAATATATAAAGAATTATCTACACCATATATATGAGACCATGCATATACGCTGCACTAAATCAATTAAAAATATTTTTTTCTAAAAAATAATTATTATTGTCTATTTTTTTCTCAGTCCTGTATGCACTCATTTGAGTACAAATCTGTTTTTAATTAGTTTGAGGTGTGTATATATCTATCAAGTCTTTAATCTCAACTATGCCAAATTCTTTAAAACTGGAACTTTTTTTTGTTAAAAAAAAAAATTAAAAGGATTAATTTGAATAGCTTTCTTTTACTTACTTTTAAAGGATTAATTTTCTAATAATTTAAATAAAAAAATTCAAAGGGTAGATATGTCCAACATTTATAGTAGCATCTAATAGTAGGCAGTCCTTTTCTTAAAGATCATAAAAATTCTTTTTTATTTTTTCACCCTTTTTTATCATAAATTATCACTCAATTAATGTAATAAATATTTGTAGTGGAGATCTAAAAATGAAGTGATATATCCATAGTGCTTTTGATGGTCTTATCCCTCAGAATGGTGCTGGGAGTAAGTCTGTGACAAAACCAATTAACAATTTCCACCATACATGCTCCTGCTGCTTTCGCATTGTACAAAAGGAGCAAAGTAATTAAAGGCCAAAAGGCAGTCCAAAGCGAATTGCCCTTCCACATGAGGAGAGGATAGACTAGGTACTAGACAGTGGCCCTGGGTATTCACGTGACTCTATCACGTGACTAATTATCTAAATTCTGATAGCGCAATCATAGATTGATTCAATAGCTAATGAAGCTTCCTTCTATTAATATTTTTGGGGTGACTAGCTTCCACACACGCACACACACGATATATCTCTTTTATTCTCTCTTTTTTATTTTTCTGTTTGAGAGCTCTTTTTACTTCCATCTTACTCTATTCCCTCTTCTTTACTCCCAATTCATAAACATCGAACCTCCCCTTTCCTCTCAGCTCTCTCTCTCATCAAGATGACACCAAAACCAGCTGACGGGCCAATGGAGCAGCTGAAATACCAGGTGAATATATACATATGTGGTCTTTTTCTATGTCTATTCATTTTCTTTTCTCAACTGTTATTTAATTTCCAATCCATTAACTTCTCCACTTTTTCACAGACATGGGTCTTGAAGGTCTCAATCCACTGTGAAGGCTGCAAGAAGAAAGTCAAGAAAGTTCTTCATGGAATCGATGGTATTATTATTTTTGTTTATGTAAACCATTAACCATAGTTGATCTTTCCTTTATGTTTCTTATTCTGAATCTCCACTTTATTTAATATGTATATTCCCTGTCATTCCTTGAGCATGCAGGTGTTTATATGACAGATGTCGACTCTCGGCAGCATAAAGTTACAGTAACTGGGAATGTAGACGCGGAGACTCTTATCAAGAAACTGGCAAGATCAGGAAAACATGCAGAACTTTGGCCTGAAAAGCCAGAGAAGAAAGATAACGAGTCAGGAAAATCCAAGACCGATGGAAAACAGAAAGATCATCAGGAAGTTGGCGGCGGTGGTGATGATGGAAACAATGATAATAATAATCCACCAGAAAAGCCTGAGACTGTCACTAAAAGTGGCGGTGATCAACTTTCACGGGATAGAGAGAGCGAAGAGGCTGGTGGAGAAACCCCTGCTGCTGCTGCTGATGGTGGTGGTGGAGGTGGAAATGGAAGTAGTGGAGGTAAAAAGAAAAAAAAGAATAAGAAGAAAGCGCAAAATGGTAATTCTAACAATGTTGACGGAAATAGTGGTGATAATCCCGGTGGCGCACCACCATCGGATGCAGGATCTTCTTCATCTGCCAGTTCAGAGCCAATGCCTCCAAAACCAATAGAGCACAGCCCTCCGATACATCAATATGTATATCCATATCCACCAACATATTATGCACCTCCTCCGGCATACGGAGTAAACTACAACACAACCTACTCGGGTGCTAGTGAATCTTACTATGCACCTTCCGTACATGGTCATGTGTTTTTTTCTCAGCCTGAGTGGTACCAGCCACCAACTCCACCATCTGAACCGATGAACAAGATGGATCATCGAGATGATTATGATGGTGGATGCTCAATTATGTGATTGATGAGGGTGTATGTAACAATCTGTGTACTAGCTTTATAATAATTACTTTTGTAATTAGAAGTTTAGTGGAAAGCTGCGGGAGAAATTTGCACAAAAAAAAAAAAAAGAAAAAAAAAGTGGGGTGTTATGACTTATATAAGGGGATTTTGGAGGCGTACGTCCTTAGTTTAATAGAATGTTTGGTTATTTTTAAATTTATTCTCCTGGAAATCTTCCTTTTCCTCTCTTTAACGTGTGACTGTGAAGGATATTTTTGTTCATCTCACTGCCATGGAAAATGGCACAAGTATATGAAGGTGACTTGACGCGGCGAATAGTGCGGTAAAGGATTAACACACAATTAAAATTTCTTAAAAATAAACAAAATCTAACCTAAAATTTTCAATTCAGAATTTTAGGAAAATAAACCAATCACAGGCTTTTTGGAAAAAATTACGAATAAAAAAATTTATATAAAATATAAAGAATATAAAGATTTATATCGATCTATGGATCCTAACCTAATAAATAGGAATGAATTTAAACTTGTAACATAAAAATTGGTGGAACTTCTGAACCATTTTACCTTTGGGGAAATGCTTAAAGTTATCCTTTATGAACTTTCTCAAAAAAAAAAAAAAAAGGAAGTTTCTTTTAAGAAAGCAATCTTTTCCTCTCATCTCTGTATGTATCTTTTGCTTTCAATGCTAGCCAAAGGGAAGAGATACGATCAAATGGACTCAAACTTTTCGTAGAAAAGCTTGTTTCTGTTAGTAATTTTTAAGTTCATGGAAAAGCTTTTTTTTTTTTTTTTTTTTTAAAAAAAAGCATTATCTTTTGCTAATTAATGCATGTAAATCTTAGTTATTGTAATAATTAAGCAGAGGTTTAAACTTTAAAAACAGCTTTTTTCTTTTATGACAAATCTATAGGACATGCTTCAACAATAATGATAAAATCCTATCCACAGCAGAATATTCACAGTGGATTATACTTGTTCCATGTCCTGGAAAAAGAAAAGGGAATGTAAATTATATGTATTATTTTTTAGCATTATATTATTCTTTCTAGAAAGCTCTTTCATTTTGATTCCAAGACTAGGGCTAGCCAGTCAATCACCGAGTATGGAAATACCTGATAAATCTTTTCCATCAACTTTCTGTTGCAAATATATAGAATGAATCATAATTGATTTCTGGGCCCCAACATGAATTCAATTGTATAGATTCTAGAAAACACTCCAACTCCTTTTTTTTTCTTTTTTTTTTTTTTAATAAAAAAATAAAATAACAACATCTATAAATTAATCCCCATGCAGGTGTTTTTTTTTAGGGTTCAATCAAATATTAGTAATTGCTACAAATTAAACACATTAAGATTAGAAATGAAATGAAATGGAATAATATGTATATAGCAAGTTAAATGGAAGGGACAGAACGAAGATATTGTAAGATATTTGATGTGAAAGTAATGAAATGAACAGAGACGATAAATGCTGGGTTGTTCATTTTCAACTTATGTATATATAAAGAGAATCTTACACAGTCCAAAAGCAAATTCAATTCTCCTCTTTTCTTTCTTTTCCTGATTTTATCTGTAATTTTTATTATTTACTTCATGTAATGCAATGGTAATTCAGAAATTTGATTAATTAATAGTTTAATAATTAACTATTTCCTTGTGTAAAATTAGAATTTAAAATTTGAAAATTTCATTATTTATTTTTTATATTTCATAATAAGAATAGGCGTATTTTCCTACTTCTAATTATATATCCTTTTATTTTGTAAATAATATTCTCCTATTCAATTTAATTTATTACCAACATTTTTTTCCATATTTACTGTTTAAATTATATTAATTAATTTTTCTTTAATAAGTAGAAAACAAAAGTAAATTTATTTTTATAAAACGAGGAAAATGCTAAAAAAATCATGAATAGTGATAACATAGGTGGTGGGGACATAAAAAACACGACAATAATGATGGCTGAACTACATCACCAACAACATTCATAGCCAAAGTGATTTGATAGATTTGATATTAATTGATTAAAAAAAATAAGTCTGTGTTCCTATGAAGGATGGCTCACTCACTCACGTCGATGTGACTTATTGGATCGGACCACAATTCCAGCCCACAATCCGTGATTCTGAATTCGTAAGAGTTCATATTGGCATTGGGCCAAGAAGATTCTTAACTATAAATGGGCTTAGCCCATTAACCTGCAGTAGAGGAGAAGGTAAAGGTAACATAGGTGCAACTCTTCCATATTGGCTGTACATCCCTTTTGTCACATCGCATGTGGCTTACATCACGGCATCAGCAATTGGTTGTCACAGAACAAAAGCACAGAAAATGGTGAATAATGTCGTAACATTTTTTGATATCCAAGTGTCAACATAAATAAAAAAAATTCTGATTCGAAAGTGCCATTTAACTAACAAAATTCCAAGTATATATTTGAAAAGAAGAAAGCATGTTGCATTTATTATATTCGAATATTTCATTTCTCAATTTTTTTTATCATAATATTCGAATATTTTCATTAATTGATTTTTTATTATCTAATAATTCATAATTCTAATGTCAATATTCATATTTAAAACATGAATAAACATCCTACATTTTTACTTATTAAGAAATATTTTAACTTTTATATGGATAAACCAATTAGCTATGTCTGATCAGTCTACTCATTTATATAAATAGTCAAAGATCTCAAGTTTGAGTATACGATATTCTTGTTGAGCCTCCTAATCAAAAAATTATATTGATAAATTAGAATTCTTTGAAAAAAAAAACAAACAGCACATGTATAAGCTATCAACCGGATATTGAATATAAAAAAATTGACTATTTTCTTAGAAAAATTTTATTTAGAAGCACAAATATAAATTATTATTTCAAGCAAACTTTAGGTATAATTATAGGTGTGGATAAAAAAAACAAATAAATATATATTTATGTATTAAATTTTCTAAATTTAAGCATCATAATTACCAATGAAAAACAAATAAATAACGAATAGGAAATGCTTTGTATAAAAAAAAGGATAAACATACATTTATGCCGTATTAAAATTTTTAAATTTCATCTATGAGCTGTGGTTTAGTTGGCAACACAGATTAAGTGTGTGAGAAAAACTTTTGGATTCGAGCCCCGTTAAATGCATATGTAGGAAGACATATCGGTAATGGTGTCTATAAAATCTGAATATTAGTGGTTTAAAAAAAAATCTAAATTTCAATATCACAATTAAAAACGGAAAACAAATAAATGCTGAATAGGAAATGCTTTTACATTTTTCCAGGAAAGATACCAAAAACAAAAAAATCTTATCTTCCATTATACGTTGCCAAGCATATCCAATTAAAATATAAGGCAATAAGGAAAATATAGAGCCAAGAAAACAGGTGGAAACAATTAATAATGCAAAGAAATATAATAAAATAATAAAATAGCAAGTAGACAATTATTAAGCTGATCTGTCTTCCACAACACGAAAGAAAAAGAATCTCTAAAACCCTTATCAGAATAGAATATGATAAGACACCATTTACATTATCAGTTGATGCTCTTTTTCTTTCTTTGTCTATATAAATCTCCACCATTTCTTCTTCAGCTCTGATATCTTGGCCACCAAATTAACCAACTCCTATTGCCAATTATGAAGCCTCACAGTCACAGCCTCACCCTCTCCAACGATGCTTCTTCTCTAACCCATGATCATCAGTCCAAGAGAACCTTTGGACAGAAGGTCAAGCAGGCTTACGATGCTGCAAGAAACAGCGTCGTAAAGGGAAATAATACTACAACTACTAGTCTTCGGCTTCCAAAAGAAAACGAAAGACGAAACTGGAGCTATTGTGCAGAAGATCCCATTAGAACTATGATGTTCTTGGGATCTTGGGGTCACACTTGATATCATCTTCTTCTAACCTTCCTTACAATGAACTTTCTTCAACTTGGATCCAAACAGATTCAAGAAACTGTTTCTTGAATATATATATACGGTGCTGATGCCTAATAATTTGTCAAGAAACTAAATCTTTATTGGTAAAAAATATGATGTACATGTGTATCAGCTAAAAGAAAAAACTCCTTAAGGATCTAATAATCTAGAGTGTAATTAAGCTTTGGATTGTAAAAAAATAATATAGCAGTGATTATGGTGATATCTGGCATTGTATAATTAATTTCCTGAATCTTGATTCTATATTCAGTATTTTGTTAACTGCAGCTGCTATATACATATATATGTGTGTTTTATGGATTTTTGGATATATATGTATATATATATTTTATCAATTTCAATTCAATGAACCAACGGTTCAAATTTCTCCAAACCTTGAGCTTGAATCAATTCTTCAGTTAGTGGTTCTGATTTGAGTCAAATCTGTCAGCCAATGTTATGACACATTGGCACCACACATGTTCTTTTCCCCGAAAATAATAGTCTTGGTGTTACGTGTAACCAATGGAAATTTGAATAAATGTTAATAAAATTTTAAAGATTCTATTAACCTAACAAATTAAAAAAAAAATTATAAATATTCAATCACAAAGAAATTATGATTGTTGTTTACAAAAGTTCATTGTTTATTAATGTAGAAAAGTCGCATCGTTTTTAAATTTGAGCTTGAATTAAATTAAAAATACAATTAAAATATTGAGTTTTGAATTAAATTAAATTAAATTTGTTGGTGCCATTAAAAAAACGCGATTGCATTTGGCTAAACCACAATTAATTAATTTTTCTTCTATTCAACCGAAGGTGAATTGAATAGTTGGCTTTTGAATAATAAAATTATTAAGCATCTTAGGTTTTATTTATTAATAAATGAAGACTTTGACCATTATATTTTTTGAAAATTAGTAAAAAGAGAAAAAATAAATTAATTTTTAAAATATAATTAAATTAACACATAACAATTTTTATTTGTATTTTTAAATATTAATTATAATATTTTTAATTTATATCATATATTATTATTCCAACACACTGAATTAATTAAGACTAAATTCTGCTATCGAATTTCGACCTCACTTGTATAAGTGAAGAATATCAAATCACTCGTTCAACATGTATTAGTATTTAATTTTTAAAAATAAAGATTATCATGTAGTATTAAATTAACTATGGTTTAAAAACAAATTTTAATAATTTTCAAAAAAAATTAATTTTTCTCTTAAAAAATTTACCGGGCTGAAGTCCAGAAAAGGCATCACTACCTAACAATGAAATCCACGTGTCCAACATGCGTGGGACCGACAGAAGTTGCTAAGTCACCGAAGTGAGTGCCCGTTTAGGGAGAGTTCTTTTGTGAACACAGTGAGCTCACTGTGGGCTGCGGTTCCTAATCTCTAACTTAGAAACCAACCGCTCCATCTCCATCTCTCCAAATGGCGTCACCGTCAGATCACAAAGCCGCCGTAATCGACGGTAAGGCGATCGCCCAGACCATCCGATCCGAAATCGCCGATGAAGTCCGTCAACTCTCTGAGAAATATGGCAAGGTCTTTATCGAACTTCTCGCTCTTATTCTCTGTCTAGTAACTTGAATTATCTCCTTGTTCGTATATGTTAGTATTAACCTCATTTGCTTGCTACTGAGTTCAAGCGCATGTAACCTGGAAATGAAAGAATCGAAAAGGTTCTGTTGAGTTGTTCGGAGTAGATATTTTGCAGCCAAATTTAGTGCGAAATAGAAATATTAATTTCCGATTATATGGAATTTCATTGTGGTCTAATTCGAACTTAAAATGTTGAATTTGCTTGAATTTTGTTACTTCTCTGATTTCTTTGGTCCTTGCACAGTGCTGTAGATTCTTGGCTATCCTATAGGCAGATTTGTCAATTGGATTAACCTTGTTTCTTTTGTCTTTAATCTAAGAGAACATTTGGCCTTTCAGTTCAATGCAGCTCGTGGAGCCTATTTTCAGTCCAAACGAGGTTGCATTTCAAAATTTAATTGCAAACTCTGGCTATTCTAGTTGCAAAGAATGATGTATCTTTACCTTATATAGAGACGCAGAATGAGTTAGCTAGAATGCATGTTCTTGATCTTCTGTTCTTTTGCTCTCTAACTGCTTAATTAACTATCACATGATTGGCTCTAAAGATTCCTCTTTCTGAACTATCAAACCAAATTGATTCAATTACTTGAATGAAACATGTTCCTGCTACACTGTTCTGTCACCTGTGATTGCTTAATTAAACTGCCAAGCTGAAAGGACACTTGCTTCTGAAATATGAAGCCTAATTGGTTAAACTTTAACCAACTGTCAGCATGAAATATTAGTCTGTTGTTCTCTAAGGCTTGGATTCTAATGCTTTTCATCTTTTGGTCTGTTCAGGTTCCAGGGTTGGCTGTTGTCATTGTAGGCCACAGAAAGGATTCTCAAAGCTACGTGAGTATGAAAAGGAAGGCATGTGTTGAAGTTGGGATAAAATCGTTTGGTGTAGACCTTCCAGAACAAATATCTGAAGCTGAATTGATTAGCAAGGTCCACGAGTTAAATGCAAATCCTGATGTACATGGTTGGTTTGTTGTTAATTGGAACAAATATATTTTCTCATCTAATAGCTTTTCTCTTGTTTAATGATTATTTCTATGTTGTTTTACTCATAATAAGAAGAAGCCACATACGTGCATATGCATAAACAGTAGGAAAGGTCATCATTTTCAACATTGTAATATCTAACTTAATATATGTGACTGAGAAGGACCTTTGAATTACTGTGACATCTATTTTTGAACAGCTGATGAAACTTGAGCTATTTTTTTGTTTTAACAAAAAGTTTAAATGTTAAAAGAGGAGTAAGTAGGAAACTGCCCTTACTTCTGTTTGTCACAATGTTCCTTTTAATATTGTCAAAAAATTTTGAAGCAATCTTTTGGTACATTGACAGGAATATTGGTTCAGCTGCCATTGCCAAAGCACATCAATGAAGAGAACATTTTGAGTGAAATCAGTCTTGAAAAGGATGTAGATGGTTTTCATCCTTTAAACATTGGCAAACTTGCGATGAAAGGCCGAGAACCTCTTTTTGTTCCCTGTACCCCTAAGGCAATATAGCTGGTCTCAAAATGCTTTCAATTTAATTTGTTGGAAATCTACTGTGTGATCAATCCTTCCGTCCTTCTTCCATGATATACTTACCAATGATATTAACTCAGAAATTTATACATTTCCTAAGAAGAAATTTCTTCTTTTATATATACAGGGTTGTCTGGAACTTCTATCGCGAAGTGGAATTAGTATAAAGGGGAAAAATGCAGTTGTTGTTGGTCGTAGCAACATAGTTGGATTACCAGTGTCACTGTTGCTTCTGAAAGCAGATGCCACGGTAACCATTGTCCATTCCCGCACTGATGATCCGGAAAGTATCATTCGTGAAGCTGACATCATTATTGCTGCCGCTGGGCAAGCAAAGATGGTAAGTGGACCCAATTCATTCTTGCTTAGTTGCAGTGGAATTGTTGAGTTAAAATTTTCTCTTCTTGCATACCTTTTTTCACATGTAAGTTATAATAGATTGCTGTTATTTACTCCAAATAATAGATTGATATGTAATGTTACAGGTAAATCAACAATTTGGAAGTACTTTTGGTTGGCTTTGATATATGTATAGTTCATTTTCTTAACTTTCAGGTCAAGGGCAGCTGGATTAAACCTGGTGCTGCCGTTATTGATGTTGGGACAAATGCTATTGATGACCCAAGTAGGAAGTCGGGTTATAGGCTAGTGGGAGATGTAGATTATGAAGAAGCATGTAAAGTGGCCGGATGGATTACTCCTGTTCCTGGCGGTGTGGGTCCAATGACTGTTGCAATGCTACTGAGGAACACCGTGGACGGTGCAAAGCGTGTATTTGGGCAGTAATATGCTCCATACGTACTCTCTTTTAATATGTTTTGCCAATTTTCTTCACAAGTGTTGTCCTCCGTGTTCACTCCATAATAGGCCTAGCACATCCCAACCTTTACTTATTGCTATAATCAAAGGATTTTGCATCTATTTTTATTAGCATGATGATACATTCGCATGAAGGGCCACTACAAAGTATGTTTAGAAGTCCTTCTGGAGGCAGAGTTGTGAAGAGCCACCATATAGTTTAATTCCAGGCAGGGACATGTGAACCAGCAAGATTACCCGTACCTATTTTTTGTTATCCCTTCAATTATATCGTCGTAATAACACTTTTCACAGGAAATAGTGTCCACCTAGCCCAAGTCCAAATAAAAGACCCAACTCTTTATTGGGTCTACTTTCAATCTCCTCTTATTTAAGCATGATCCTGTGTTTACATCTGAGAAAGGATAAAAATTATGAGACGGTGAGAGTAATATTTATGATATTAACATGCCCTTACATTAATATTATTATCTTGTCAAATTTGAATTTACATTCTCTAAGAAAGCCATTAAATTTGTTTAAGTTACAATAAATTATTGAGTAAATTGACTATATTACATTTAATTTAATACTAATTCTCTAAGAAAATTATTAAATTGAAGTAATAATTATTAGTCGTATATAAAAGATAAATATGGAAAAAAATATTGAAATTACGAATGTGACGATAAATGTGATAAGTATTTTAGAAGAAAATAATGTGACAATAAATATGATAAGTATTTTAAAATAAACCATTTTCTCAAACATAACAAATATTATGGACAGTAGATATTATTTTTAATAAAGAAATGAGTGAGAAAATTATTGATAACTGGCATATGAAATGGGGGGTGTATCTAGATATTAAGAAACTAATTGTACGGTTAAAACGAAAATAGCTTATAATTTGAGGTAAATGAGAGAATGTAGGAAGTCTATCTTTGTTGGACTAAGGGAGACTGCTCCAGTCGCTGTGGTTGACTATTTAGATAACCGTTAGCCAAATGGTATATAACCAATGATTCAATTACAGTTGGTCGTTTAGCGACAGCATCCGAACAAGCAATGTAACCTTAATTCATATGCTGGCTGAAGTCGTAGCCAGAGACAAACAATATCTTAGACTTAAAGAGAAAGAGTGGGAGATCCGTGAAGAATGACAAAAGTGATGAGAGTAGTAATAACAAATCTTGATTTTGATAAATACGCAATTGAAAACTTATCCATAAATTATTCTCTTTGTCAAAAATGTTGGTTGTGGAGCATTTGGAAATGGAGTCTGAATGGGCAAATCCCCTTCCAATATAATTAATGAAGTATCAAGAAAATAACAAACAACAAAGCAGCGTTATATTTCAAAGAGGCGTAACTAGAACCACAAGAAAATTGAGTGAAGCAATCAAGAAAAGGAACTTGACCCACTGCCCTTATTACTTGTGAAGTTAGGATTTAGGAAGAGGAATTATAATTATATTATATTATAATAACAATCATTCACATACTCATACAACAAACCCATTAATATTTTAATCGTAATAATTAAATTAGATATAAATAATACCAGTGCATGTATTTAGGAAATATTGAAAACAGCATATATTTTTGGTTTTACCCTGTATATACAATCATATTGTCTAACATAAATTCATTATTCTTTAAAAAGAAAAAATTAATATTCATGATTTCTTATAAAAATAATATAATTATGAGTTAATAGGAAAAAAAAATAGACATAATTAGCTGAAGATTAGGAAATTTGATAAAATTTGCATAAGCGTAAATCTACGGCATGAAATTGCTAATTAGATTGTCCTGATTAACAATTAATTAATGTAATCAAACATTAACGGATGGACCTAAATTGCCAAAGAAGGTTAAGAAGATGGCTAACTTTTCTACACTGTAATTCCACGAAAGCTTCAAATTCAGAATTCAACAGCTACGTTTTACCCAATCATGTCATTATGCTCAACATCAACTGGAAGTGGTTACTTGTACTAACTAACTCTCTGACAACTACGTAATTAACAACTGCATAGACTACCGTTAATTAGCGTACACGTGCGATCAACGTGTCTCTTATATATTCTTATATATATATATATGCTTAGTTGTTTACTCCATGCACGTAGCGGTTG
Organism: Jatropha curcas; assembly: GCF_041381405.1. NCBI lineage: Eukaryota > Viridiplantae > Streptophyta > Magnoliopsida > Malpighiales > Euphorbiaceae > Jatropha > Jatropha curcas. The sequence goes on from NC_143155.1 coordinate 26,225,860, forward strand.
AGTGTTGAACCTTTGATTTTATCAAGTGCTGTACAGGAAAAATGGGTAACAGAGAATCTTTGTTCTTCGCGCTTGTTGGTCTTGTCGTTTTGGCTCCTGCCATTGTAGTTGCAGTGGGTTCTGGTCGCTGTGAACCGATTGAGGCTAACGATAAAGATTTGGTTCAATTTGCTATGAACTTGGAATTCCTTGAAGCTGAATTCTTCTTGTTTGCTGCACTTGGTAAGGGTCTTGATGCTATTGAACCGGATTTTGCCAAGGGCGGTCCCCCTCCAATTGGAGCCCAGAAGGCTAACCTCGATCCTGTCACCTGTTCAATTATCGAGGAATTTGGCTATGAAGAAGTTGGTCACCTCAGGTTCTGAGATTTATCTTTATTTTTTGGATTCAATTTCTATTAAGTGATGAAAAAACTAATTAGATTAATATTATTACTCTCAGTTAATTTGATAAAAATCTTTGATTTGCATTCCAATGAAAAAGCTATATAAATAAGTTCAATATCCATCTCAACGGTTATTTTTTTTTTCCCTAGGGCTATTATAAAAACAGTTGGTGGAATTCCAAGGCCTCTGTATGACCTAAGCCCTGAAACATTTGCGAAAGTGTTTGATGAAGCACTTGACTGCAAATTGGACCCGCCATTTAACCCCTACCTCAGCTCGGTCAACTATCTCTTGGCATCCTATGTTATCCCTTACGTAGGACTCGTAGCATATGTTGGCACCATCCCCAATCTAGAAGACTACACTAACAAAAGAGTAAGATCACATATCTATGTATAATACTAGAAAGTTGTTTGGATTGACAGAATTTAAACAATATTTTTTTAATCTTTTTATAATTTTTCTTTATGAGTAGCTTGTTGCAGGGTTGTTAGGCGTAGAGGCAGGACAAGATGCAGTGATACGAGGATTATTGTATGAAAAAGCTTATGAGAAAGTAGAGCCTTATGATATAACAGTAGCAGAGTTCACTAATGGAATATCATTTCTAAGGAACAAGCTTGCAATGTGTGGGATTAAAGACGAAGGCCTAATTGTACCTCCAGAGCTTGGAGCTGAGAAGAGGACTGAGAGTAACGTATTATCAGCAGATGAAAATTCCCTATCTTATGACCGTACACCACCTGAGATTTTAAGGATAGTTTATGGAACCGGCAGCGAATATAAGCCCGGTGGTTTTATGCCTGACGGTGCAAATGGTAGAATTGCTCGGAGTTTTCTAGAGAGCCATTAAATAATTAATTAATTAACGAGGATGTTTGTTCGTGTGTTATAATAAAATAAAATGTATAGTAGTCAAACATCTCTAGTATTGTGTTTACGCTTAAAATTTCTTTTGTTATATAAAAATTTTATGTTTCGTTGTGTGAGGTTTACCAAAACATAATAAAAATTCGTATCAACTTGGTAGGTGGATTCTGAAGATACTTGTTGGGCCAAATGTATTGGTACTAGCAAGTTCTGATCCACGTCTGATGGCCCATGTCGCTTGTCAATATTATTTCTTACAAAATGTTTTTTCAGTTTTCTTATTTCTACAATTTCAACTGTTGTAATCAAAATGGAAGTTCAAGATATTAGTAAAAGAAAATTGAAAAATTTAAGATTTTTTTAATCATTTGGCCTAACCTTATCCTAAATTTTATTTATTTATTTATTTATTTTCTAAGATCACCAATTATGCGTGCTCAAGGGAAAGACAGTAAGGCGACCGAATCTTACCTCGTTCGTCCCAAGTTTCATTAGATCATGATTTAGTTTGGTGAGTTTAAGGATAAGAAGATGGTTAGTTGTTAATAATGCAATGCATTTCTACAATAAAAGCGATTGTAATGATTTATCCTCCATATCTAGCAATCATCAAAACGACATAATTAAGAACATAATATATATAATGATTCTATATCACATTTTTAATCCGTTGCTATAATATTATTATTTCCATACCAATTCAACTTTTAAAACTAGAATAGATCGATTTTATAGTTTTACGTTCAATAATTTAACTCATGTAATCCAATTTAGTTAATAACTAAGAGTACTACATTTAAATGAAGAAATTGATTCAGTTACTCATGTTGATGTCAAAGTGGAAATTTTAATATCCATCAGCCTTCTCACACTCACTTATGTGAAGAATAGGAGGTCTCGACCTCCTGTTGTGTAGCCGCTAGTGATTTTTAGCCTATAAAACCCTCAAATGTAAATAAAAAAAAAAAATTAAAGACAAGTAAATCCAAAATCGCACAGGCAAGGGAAGCGTGAGTGACTGATGATGAGGAAAAAAGGAAAGGAATGACCATAAGCTGCGGTGATTGATTAGAGAAATTGCATTGGAGAACCGTATTTACTTGGGCGGTTATTTTCATGCTGGTGGAATTAAAATCATGGAGAAGGCACTCTTTGTGGTGGGGAGCAAAGAAAGGAGTGAATTTGGGACATACGACTCCTTGAAATCAAAATCCATTATTAATGTATTATGATCTGATAGGCCCCTTCTTTCTGGAGATTCTTTTTTTTTTTTTTTTTTCTTTTTCCTTTTTAAGCATCAGATTATGTAATCCGAATATTCCCTGATCTTTCCAAGAGGCAGAATGAAACTGACTTATAGAAATTTATTTTACACTACACAGCCTCATATACCTTTCAACCCATCAAATTATTTTATCACTAAGTTATGTCATGGGTTTGATGTTTTCTTTATATATATAGATATATTTTTCCTAAGGTTTTATTTTTCCTGTCTCATAGTAATTTTAAAAGCATTGTTTTCTCGTATTAATATTCTAAGTTCAAAAATGTAATATCGAACCCTAATTAATGTCGATAAACAAAAAATTGCCAACTTAATGAATTGGACCAATCCTTTTAATTAATGAGTAATTCTGATAAAAAAATTGTACAAGTTATTTTATTATATGATCGTTTCATTCCTCAAGTAAAATATTTCCAAAACAAAGAAAATTTGTTTTTAAAGAGATTAAAAAAAAAAAAAGATAAAAGACATGAAACTAAAAAAGAAACTAGAAAGAAAATCACAAGTAAAATGAAAAAGAAGAAAAAAAAAAAAAAAAGAAAGAAGAGGTTATTGGCTTTTCCCATAAAGCAAAATCTAGTACCTTATCAAAAACATGGATAAGCAAGTCAAAGGAATGGACAAAATTGTGTGAAGAATAAAAACAGCATTGACAAAGAAATGTCCTAACAATTCATGCGCCCGTTGAATGATTTCTAGTAAAATTATGATTAGGTTAATTTATGATTATTACCAATTTTTCCTTTTTTTTTCACTGTCTAAAAAAGTTTCATGTTATTTCTATTTTTAAGTTTTGTTTTTTTCTGAATTAAAATTTTATTTTTCGAAAATCAAGCTAAGGAAATTATTTTTCATATTTTTTCCATGTTTTGAAAATTTATTTTTCTGTCTTAAAACGCTAAAATAATATTATGAATAATAAATAATAAATCTTTCAAATTGAAAAATAAAAAAAATAATAATACCAAGTCAATCCTTAAATTTTGTGTAATGTAATGTCCATATAATAGGTGAGGCTATCTATCTATCCATCCAAATTCCAAACAGTGTCGTTTCTTGATTGGATTAATTCATAATTTATTCATCCCCAAAAGCAAATATTCATGTCGTATCAAATCGTACAACAGTGGACCTAACTAATATGATGTTGGTCCGCACATCTTAGGACAGCAGAGCAGGGAATTTTGCAATTTTATTTTTGTTTTCAGCCAGTGCTGAGAGTGCAATTGACTCACATGTGCATACGTTAGTGCACTGAGATTTTTCTACCAGTTGGTAAAGTTTGACAAGGGATATAACAAATTTGTTGAAGCTCCTCCTATAAATTTTGATCCAACCAAAAGTTAGTTGCTTGAATAATAGAGATAATATTTTGATACTAATCAAAAGACATTCGTCGGCAAAACGAGATTATTGAATAGGTTAAAATTTTAGCAGACAACAGTGCAACAATGAGTGGCATATCATAGGAAGGAAGCAAATAAAATCCAAAGGCATTTTGCTTGTTTTAGCCCCTGTGTTGATGAGATGACTAAGAATCCTAGTGGGATAAAATCATTAAAAGAGACCAATCAAATGACTGAAATGTGCCATCATTTTCAGATTCTTTCATTTTTGTCTCCAAATGCTGCAATGTGTGACCTAGATTACTTCAGGTATCTCCATGCAACAATTAGTACAAGATTAAGTTTATTCTATAACTAGCTTTTTTCCCCCCCAAAACCTTCATTATAATTATCCATTACTTGCTCTATTACTTCATTTTATTGGTTTGCAATTGCTAATAAGATTAGGACATTAAAAAAAGAGAAACATTGAATTCAAAGATTCTAACTTTCCCTTAACAATAGGAATGATGGCACAGATTAAACCACCCTACATCATGGTCATGGGCATCACCCTTGAATGTCACCTAACTAGCATTAGCAGAACAGAGAGATTAACAAAGGAAAAGATCCAAATTTTTTATGGCACACTGTTAAGGAATCCAAGTAGGATCTCTTGAACTAAAGAAAGATGCCTTGACATGAGAATTAAGTAACTTGAGAGCAGCATTAGACTTGATGCACCTTGGCGTTTTATACTGATTGATTGATGCCCCTTGGCTGATGAACAAATCCATCAGCGCCTCGAATGTACCAGGCTCCACTACACGTATCTCCAGTGGTCCTATGGACTTGTCATAGGTGCGGCATCTCCTGTACACATAATCAAGTTCTTCTTCCACAGCAGCACAACATTCATGGAGCACCTTAGCGTCAAGTGGGGTCAGAGAATTGTCAATGACTGATGATAAATGATGTAGGATTTCCCAATACAATACATAGTGCCCTGGTACAGATGATGTATCTGCATAGCTAGTGTATTCCACGAGTAGCGCATTGTGGGGTTCAAGTAATTTCTTTGCAGTTGTGATGCTCTTGTGAAGATCTTCCTCGTTGGTTTTGTCATTGTCAATGCTGAGAACCACGTTTCTCCTGCAAATGAAACGGAATTGCGGGGCTCGATTGTGGAATCCAGTCACTTGAAGCACATCACCGATACGATAACGATATAATCCTGGATAATTTACAGAAAGAGTGTGAGTGGCAATATTTTAAGTCATCAAAGGAAAAAAAGATGAGAGAGAGAGAGAGAGAGAGAGAGAGAGAGAGGGAGCAGGATAACCCAGCAAATAACAGAAATTCCCCAGACGGCATTTCAGGCAAAAAGTTCTACTGAAGGATATCACACACTTAAAAGATTAAAAAGCCAATGCAAGGATATATTATTACCAGCAAAGGTAGTGACCACCAACTCATAATAACAACCTCGTCTAACATGCACCAGATCGACGAGCTTATCATTAGGCACCTCCTCTTCCTCCTCAACAGCCATTAACCATGTTCCATGTTCTCCCAGAGGTATAAACTCAAAATAACACATATTAGGCATGAGGGTAAATACCACATCTGCAGGATCAGACAAGGGTTTCAAGTTCACACCAAAGTAAGACTCCGAGGAAGCATACATGGTACACACCAAAGGCAACTTTCCCTCACTGTAGTACTCAAGGGCTGGAATATATTGTGCCATAGACCCTGTCACCACTGCTTCAATATACTTGGTCCTAGGCCAAAGACGACATAAAATACCCTGCCATGATGAGAGGCTGCAAATTTCCTCAATTTCATCTGCAAGCCAAGGATTAGGTGATGATAGTATCATTGACATGCATGAACGGCATTCAGGATCTGTGATCATAGCATCTAGTTCACCATTGCGTATATCATTGCATAGGCGAACCCAGTTGTGTTCCAGGAATGAAATGGACCGGAGCAAGGCTGATGCAAAAACAGCTCCTATTCTTAGGACTTGGTGACGGAGAATCAAGCCAGATAGCAACTGGCAATACATGCTCTGGTTGCTATCTTTGCATAAGATAGCTTGGTCCGGGCTAGTAAAATCATTGAACGAATCTCTTGTTCGACACTTAAAGTGCTTACTCTTGTAGTAACTCGTTAACACAGTTCGAGCTGGTAAGCCACAAGGAGTGGACATTTCAGCCTTGACAAAGTACAAAAACATGGCCTTACCTTCATCCAAACCAGATACATACCTGAAATTACAATGTTAAGTTCATCAATAAAGCTGGATTCTAGACCTTTGCAATAAATTGTTGCTCATAAAGAAAATAAAATAATGATGGATGGTGCTAGCTAAGTGAAATCCATGATTCCACTAACACCAGACAGCTTCAGTGCTAGCTTATCGACTTTCCATATATGCTGCCAGCAGTTAGGGCATTCCGCAAGATGTCAGATTCCCATGCTAGGCAAATGTAAAAGTAATATACCTCATCAGCATATTGCCTGCTTGTACAACAAATATGAGAAGATAATTACTTTGTTTTACTATTTCTGAAGACTATTCTATATTGACTTTTGAATGCAAGAGGGGAGTTCTAGCAACTTCTACCCACTAATGCATGGTATTAGATCCTTCCCGGTCAAGGTCAGTATGTCCACAAGCTCATCATGTCACACCTTCATTCCATAACTCATACAAGAAACATTAATTGTTTGACTAATAAAAGTGAAAGAATGAGGGAGGTCCTACATAGAATTATATATTTTCCTCGGAAGATAAACATGCATAAATTAGGACAACTGACATACTAGTTGTTAAGACACAACATGTAAATTATAATTCGCCTTTAAAATTGCATCTGCATGCAATCATATAATATATAGGACATGTAATTAACTGGTTCATAATTGGCGTGATGAGGTTATATATAAATGTGCGCCTGTCTAGATCTTCCGCTATTGATGGCATTAATTTAGGTTCTCCAGCAGAAGTCCCTGAACTGCAAATGAAGAAAGTCGAGTCAATAATGTAAATAAAAAAATAAAAGAAAAGGAAAGGAAAGATCCATATCCTAATAATATAAAACAAGCTCAGATGGTAAGGCTTGCATAACAGAGGGGAAGGGGGACAGAGAGAGAGAGACCTGCATAACATTTCAGTTATAGGATGCCCAGTAATAAGAGAAGAGTCCTCTCCATTAGCAATTCTTTGGATATAGGGATAGATATCCTTGTATGTGGTGACAGGGACACAACGCTTAAACTCTTTCACATCTTTTGATCCTTTAATATGCTTGCTCAAATACTCAGTTTTCCCATTTTGCATTAAGATCTCCTTCAATATGCTTTCCTGAATTTCACCAGCCTTCTCTGTAAGTTTCTCAATCTCTGACAATGCATCCTCACCTTTGTACTCCAACTTCTTTCCATCCATGATATCAAGGAAGGAGCAAGAGGTGTAACAAGGTATTAGTGTATCCAATACTGAGAGCCAAAGGGGTCTATATATAATATGATAGTTATGGGATGCTGCTTCTTATATATGTTCTTTACTTTTTCAACATCATTTCAAGCTGATTGCGGAAATAAAATGGTATAGATTCCATCTATAATGTGGTCCCTCACTAGCTTTATATGAACTAAGAACCGAGACTTCACCATACCATGACAATTATTTTTGTATGCAAGAAATATAGCGACTTAAAATACTTTTTTAACACCTGATCATGTCACTTAAAAAATATGAGCAGCAAATTCTGAAGTCCTGCACACAACTGTGATGCAGCATCAAGTATCATTGATCCTTATTTATTTTGAGGATAATCTCAAGCCTTAATTTCCTTAGTTGTTCCATTAGTATAAAGCAAATTTTAAGGTTCAAAATTTTAGTGGGAAAATATCATGTTTTGTGAAATCTCTCTTAGGATAAACATTTTGTAAGTAGTTTGGTTTCTAACACAGTTCCAATCAGTGTACTTCAAACTGAGATTAATAATACTATGTTGGAAAATTTTATGTGATTGTAACTTGAAAGCCTTCAGGTGTTACAACCATGACTAGGAGTACCAGCTAGAAATGCCATGTTCTGTATAATAATATAACATATTCATGTGAAGATATATATCCTTAGTATGTGACTCCTTGCCTAAGCACACCGGAATATAAAACATGATTTGAGATGATGGCAACCTATCAGAAGTCAGATTCCACTTTCCATGATTTAATTGTGATTCAATTGGAATGAACATATCTTAAAATTTCATTTTAAGACGACTGTAACCTATTTTCAATTTTTAACATTTTACAATCTAGACAAAACAAAGTTTTCAGAATCTGGTTCTATTTATTGTCCACATATTGCAGTCCTTTGCTTATGTCTAATCTCAAAAAAAGCATGAGAAAGCTAAACAAATCAAATCTTTATTTAAAGTATCAGTTCACTCCCTCTCAGTAAGAATGTGATGCATAAACACACACATGCGCGCGCATATGCACAAAAAAATAAAAGAATTACAAAAAATGAAAAGAGTCCTTTTAACGGGGGCTCCAGTGATTAACAACTGCACCAAAAAGATCCTATGCAACAATTTAAGTGTGCAGGTATATATGGTCATTCAACAGCCTCCATTAACATAAAGTTATTCCTGAGCACCATGTTAATGAAAATATATGGATTAAGCAAATTGTGGCCTCTTTTTAGAGGATGGAATTTTAGCGGAAGTCCTATAGTAACAAGGCCAAAAAAATCCCAGCCTCTCAACAAGTTTAAGATGCTTGATCGAGGGGTCTGCATGTCTGCAAAATCCTTATCCAAATGTAGATGATGCAGTGTCATGATCAACATCTTTAGCACATGTACAATTAAATAAGATTGATGCTCGCCGTATACATTGATGATCTTTCTTTTATTTCTTTTTTTTCTCAAAAGTGTGAACGACAAAGTGGATCTCTGCTGACGCCTCTGATCTCCACCATCAAAATTACATGGAGACAGCAGTGCCAATGCAAAAGAAATATTTTCCATACCTGGAAAACTTGAGATAATGCAGGAGAAAGTAAACTTTATTGAGCCTTGTTTTTTTCCACGACTAGATGGAGCACATCGCGTGCTGTCACTCAAATCATAATGTCGTCCAATACATGTTGGCAGCATTCTCCATACGAATAATGGTTCAGCACTCATCAAACGTCTCACAGTATGATCTTGGTCATTTCCGTATGTACTGCAAAATCATTAATTCATATAAATAGTTTGGATATTGCCTCTTGAATTTTATTGCCTGCTGATATTAGTCTATGGACTTGTCATCAGAAAAGTAAAAAATCTAGACAGGCTTGGAAAAAAAAAAAATGCAATAATGGCATATGGGTAGCCTCCCATGGCCAACTTTTTCTTTCCCTTTGATATGACTTGCAAAAATTTACTTGACACTGTTAATGAATAAGAATATGAGAAAAGCAATGGAATTGTAACTATATTTATTAGCAATTCATAGTTGTTCAGTAATTGAATCAGAGCCAATAAAGCAGGGTTTAGATGTAATTGAACTAAAATTTTCCGATGAAGTACTGTGGTCCAATATCCTACTGCTCCCATAGAACTTCTATGCGGATAGGGTTTTACATGGGCCCATCTAGTTAAATAGACCCTACTCAACATGATGTAAGCCACCTAAAAAGATTTAGTTGGAGTCCAGCACTCAGGACAAAAAAGAGCAAAGACACATGCTTCCTATAGAGAATGCCTGGTTTAGCATTCTTCTAGCAACCAACATATGGGAAGCAGCCTTTTGGACAGTGAGGTAAAAAAATGTGACAAATAAGATGTACAACAATCTTTCACAGAAAAAGCAGGTTGCTTGTAGGTGGTAATGTTGGAGTGACAGGCTGACCGGCATGATAGGGCTTGAGATAGGAAACATGGAAAATAGGGTGGATCTTGGACTCTGCTGGAAGGTCTAGTTTATAGGCCATGGTGCCAATGCGTTCCAGAACCCGAAAGGAATGTAATGTTACCAAACCCCTGCAAGTATATTCCCGTTATACCCATGGTCCTAAGTCCAAGTCACCAGTAATTGAGTTGCTGAATTAGTCAGCAGTAGTTGTTCTCTTTCTGTTTTAATTTTGTTTCAACATTCCTGCATTGTAGGAGGGTATTCCTCCATTTCCCTATTTTCTTGTTGTTAGTGGGAGGTTATTCCTCCATATAGAAGTAGTGCTCCTTGTATGTAGGGAGTAGTTATTTCTGCACTTGTATATATTCAGCAAATCTGATGGAATAAAGTGACTGTTAGAACCCAATTTAAGTCTTCTTGACTGAGGTTTCAGGCTCCCTTTAACGAGTCTTGACTTTTCTTGTCTTCCACCATAGGTCGCTCAAGGAAACACCCTAACCCAAACACCCAAACACCAACCCCTCCTACTACCCATCGACCCATAACTAGATCCGTTAGCCAGGACCATAACACTTTTCTTTTGGAAGTGTGATGTGATGAAATGTACTAACCCTCTATGAGTTATAGCCAATTGGACATAGTTTGCATTGTAGATTATCACCCAGTTACAGTCATCATCCTCAATCAGGAAAAGGGGTTGTGCAATAAACATATATACATTGTCTGTCAGCAAATTCAATGGCTTTACCTTCACCTTCCTGGCACTTTCATGGTTTTAATGGAATGCACGACTTATGTGCATCCTTCCATTTATCCACTTTATATGAATTTACTTTCTATTGAATTATAAGGAAAGTAAAGTAATTTAGACTTTGTTTGATTTAATTTGATAGAATTACTTTCTTTGCCTTTTCTTATTGTAAAATATCATAGCGAAAGAAACAAAAGAAAAAGCAGCATGCTTGACAATTGCAAAAGGCAAAAAGAAAGTAACTTTAACCAGCTAACCAAACATAGCCTTAATTATTATTCACTGAAACTAATTACAAAAAGTGATGGCTCACTATTCAATGAGCAGAATATTTTTGACTGAGATAGTAAATTATGCTTACAGTTACAATATTTTCAACTGATTTCTCTTAGTTTTTTGAAAGTTAAGGAGATGATCGCTGTCCACCTGCAAGATAAGAAACCAAAACTTGTTTAATCAACATTATAAGATTGACATGTGAACTTTAATTGTTCACATTTATTTACAAATCATTGATTGATGCTTGGCAGGTACAGCATTGTATAAACTCCTGCTGGTGCTCAGGCCTCATATCATTGATTCTAATGTCTACAGCCATAATTGTTCAGTTCTTATATGATAATGCTCTCTCTTACTGCAAAAGTCAACTAATGTATGAGCCTATGAGGTAATCATTACTTTTAGTCTAGAACTGTATCCAAGTGGTCAATCAACAGAAGAGAGGTACAAAGTAAGAAAAAGAAAATCTAAAAGATAAACAATAAAGACGAAGCATAGTTTCAACTAGTGTAAAAGAGACTAACACAAATGTATATACACATTGGAATACAGAGGAAGAGCACAGGGTCAGGAAATGGATGTGCAATATGTACAAATTGCTTTATTCCAAATACTAATATTATGACTACGGAAAATTGGTTCTTTGGAATAATTTGCAAATTTGCTCGTCCATGTTGCTGGGCTACAATTCCAAGAATAAAAATTATTCCTTGTTCTGGAAGGGTTAAGTCACCTAATGTGCCATTAAACCTAGCTAGGCATGTAACGATAACTCTTAACTCAGTACTAGAAAACTCATTGAAGTTTAGATATTCTCTTGGAAACCAATTCAGATTTGCGTCAAGGGCAACAACACAGAGATACAAACAATTGAGAATACCATCATCACAGAATCTTAAAAGAAAATGAACAATTTCTGATAATTGGTATTATAATATAAACTTAGAACCGACTTCCTACTTTCTGTAGCTTTGCTCTGCAGCTAAATGAGGCCATTGTCGCAGGGCAGATTGCATTTCCGGTTTGGCTTAGAGTTAGAGCCCAAACTCAGAAAGGTTATGTTTAAAGTTTAAACCCTAATGAAATGAAATCAAAAGAATTGCATGATTTTTTTCATTATCAACTGAAATCAATTAATCTAACGTAACATGCTGTGCATACGTTTATTTGTACGTATAAACATACACGTACATACACGTATAAATGCCAGAGAGAGAAAAGGAAAGAATCACGTGAATCGTAGAAGAGCTCTGGAATTTCTTTCTTTTATCCATTAAGCATATACGTATACAAATGCGAGAGGGATAAAAATCACCTGGTATCGTAGAAGAGCTCGGTAAGAAGACGTAAGGATCTTATTTTTTGGATCATTGGATGATAAGGATAGAGAACGACAGCGTTTAGGAATACACGACTTCCATAGAAATAGCGAGTATTAAAATACCAGTACTCGAGCGAGTACCCGCATCTATAACACAGATGCAGGGAACAGAGTTTTATCTGAAAAACTGTGTATTCAGCTGAGCGAGTGACGTCTAAACGCCTAATGGCTGTAGCTGCTGTGGCGCTGAACAACAGTCTGCTATGCTTCTCAAATTCAACAACCAGAGCAACAAGAAAACCGCCATGTGCATGGTTTCCTGACGAAACAAGCTTGTTGGTACCTCGAAAGAAGGCCCATTTCACTTTAACGTCTTACTCTTCTTCTTCGACTTCTCAGTCCCCTGAATCCGGTACACAGACTCCAGAATCCTGCGTCAATTTGGGTCTCTCCCTCTTTTCCAAAGGAAGGGTATCGTATATTTTCTGCTATTATTCTTTTTTTTTTTTTTCTTTTCTTCCTAGGATTCTTGAATTTACGCCCAATTTGTTACAAAATTCTAGTTTTGTATTGAAATGATTGGGGATTTTGAAGGTTATAATCTTGCTTAAATTTGTGGATAGATATTTCTTCCTTACCTACTACCAAGCAGTTGTTTTCTGAAGCATACCCTTTTTTTTTTTTTTTTTTTTTTTTTTGTGGATAATTGATTTAATATAATCAATAATCAGCAAAAAAAAAAAAAAAAAAAGTGAAGTTGATATTCTGTTATTAATTTTTCAGGTTAAAGATGCTTTAGTCCAGTTTGAAAAGGCTCTTAGCTTAGATCCCACACCTGTTGAGGCCCAAGCTGCACTATATAATAAAGCTTGCTGCCATGCCTACCGGTAGTTGTTATTGTTTTTTTTTTCTAACTTTTGTGTAAATTGGATTGCAATTTTCTTTCAGTTTCTGATAATTGACCGCACTAGAAATGCTTGTTTTGTTTTAATGTGATGTTATTCAACATTGAATTGATTAACGTGCTGAAGAAACTATATGACTATATGAGTGATCAATTTGCTTATCACAGCTCAAAATAGGATGCGAATTTGAGGGAGACCATCAGTTAGTTGATGCCAATTGTACCTATAAGTTCTATTCTTTATTTCGACTTTCATATCAAACCTGATAAAAATCCTTCAACTAAGAGGCTGCTGAAGGATTTTGGTTCTTGAAGTTGTTATTTCTTCTATGCAAATAGCAACTTGTAAGTGTAAATGTACCTTCAATCATTGCTCCATTTAGCTGATTAACTTTGTCTTTCATTCTTGTCTTGAGGAAGAGGGGAAGGAAAGAAAGCTGCTGACTGCCTACGTACTGCTTTGAGGGAATATAATCTTAAATTTGGTACCATATTGAATGATCCAGATTTGGCTTCCTTTAGAGCTTTGCCTGAGTTCAAGGAATTACAAGAAGAGGTTTTTCACACTATCTCGGTTTTATTTCATGTGCTAAGGATTTCCTTTTACTGCCTACCTGCCAGAATATGGAAATCATATACGTACTTTATATCCAAATCCTATATTATGTTTTCACTACTTGAGCAAGATGTGTGAGGGCACTAGTGAGATCTCGTGATATTTCAGCTATTGGCAATCGATGATTGAAATCCTTAAGCATCAAGTCTTATAATATAATGTTATGTACAGGCTAGGCTGGGAGGGGAAGATATAGGATACAGCTTTCGTAGAGATCTCAAACTTATTAGTGAGGTCCAAGCACCATTTCGTGGGGTTAGGAGATTCTTTTATGTGGCATTCTCCGCGGCTGCAGGAATTTCATTGTTCTTTACAATCCCTAGGCTCTTCCGTGCAATTAATGGTGGGGATGGTGCCCCAGATCTCGGGGAAACTGCTGGAAATGCTGCCATTAATATTGGAGGTAGACACTGGAACCTTTTTCTGTAATACAAGGAAACTAGGCTGTAATTTATGTATAAAGTCAGTGGTGAGCTAGTCTTCTTACCTTTTTATAGAATGTCATCCCCCCTGTCTTCTGACTTGCACTGAGCATTACTGCACTGAACATGATTATTCACCAGAGGACTTTTAGCTTGCTTCTTAAAATGACTAAGGTTTTGAATCAGCGATCTGCAGGCATCGTTGTTCTTGTGGGCCTATTTCTCTGGGACAATAAGAAAGAGGAAGAACAAATTGCACAGATAACCAGAGATGAAACTCTATCAAGGTTGCCTTTGCGCCTTTCCACTAATCGTGTTGTCGAGCTTGTACAGCTTCGGGACACTGTTAGGCCAGTCAGTATCGGCAACTTCCTTTTCTCCTCTCAAATTACTTGTGTTATAATTTTCTTGGACTTGAAATTCAACACTTTAACCAAACATTATAAATTGCATACGCCTACTTAGCTGAAGTAAAGTATTTTACTGAATATATGAATTCAGCAGTAAGAATTAGATATTGCTTCATGAGCAATTTTAAGTAATTATCTGTTTGTTCCTTTACACATCAATTAATATAGTGCAATAATTTTTTTGCTCTGATGAACTTACTGAAATGAACCAAGGAATTATAATAACTAAAACAGGACAGACTTTACCAGTCATCTGATTATCTTTCATCCATAAAATTTGAAGCATCTCATCATGTTGGAGCATTCAAGTCACTATCTATCAATGCCCTTATTATGGATTGGAATTAGGTAATCTTGGCAGGGAAGAAGGAGACTGTTTCCATAGCTATCCAGAAGGCAGAGAGGTTCCGAACTGAGCTGCTTAGACGAGGTGTCCTTTTAGTTCCTGTTATCTGGGGTGAAGGGAGAGAGCCAGAAGTGCAGAAGAAAGGGTTTGGTGCTCCTTCAAAGGCAGCTGCTGCTCTTCCTTCTATTGGGGTAAGATATATTATTCCTTGGGCTTCTAAGACTATGTGGGGAATCATTACAAAGTACTAGAACTATTTGTGATTATCATGTGACATCAGGGATTGTCAGAATAGAGGATTGGTTTCACTTATATAATTTTGAACTTCGTTGAATGTTGGTTTCATTCCATTTTTAACATAAAATCTGATGGCGCAATGGTAGGAAGAATTTGAGAAAAGAGCTCAGTCTGTAGTTGCAAAGTCAAAGTTGAAATCCGAAATTCGCTTTAAAGCAGAAGTTGTATCTCAGGTGGAATGGGAAAGGTCAGTTGTTACTTTATTGTTATTATTGGTCCCTTTGTTTCAAAATTCAACTTGACAGTGGAGTACTCAAAGGTACATTAGTGAGAGAATGCATATTAGCATTCATTTCTTCTGGTCTCTCACATTCATCATATTGCTATTACGCTTATTTACTTGCTTGAATGCTTGAATCCTAAACTAGTACATTGAGCCATTATAATTATGAACTTGTTTGTTAGCTTATAATAATAATCTACCTTATTAGATTTATAGTACATCCTGGTTGATAATATTTCCACACATTTTTAGGTGGTTAAGGGATCAGCAGAAGTCAGAAGGAGTTACTCCGGGTGAGGATGTGTACATAATACTGCGCCTTGATGGTCGAGTTCGAAGATCAGGAAAAGTAAGTGCACATTGTGTCAAATAATCAGCTTTTTGAGGGAATATTGAAATATATGCTATTGTTTTAACCCATTAATGCTGAGTGAGATAGTAACGATTGAAATTCTTGAATTCGTCAATATTATTTAAACCTTAGATTGATTCAAAATCTCCACCTTCTCTAATTAGTTACCCAGCAGTAGCATTTGAACTTCATATAGAAGTTAGAAAAAGACAACTGAACCCATGCATGTGCCCTCATGTTGCCAGTCATGTTGCTATAATGCTGTACAAAACAAAGTAAAAATCATTAATTTTCTTAAAAAATATTCAAAAATTAGGGTGTCAATAAGACACTGAACATTTTCTCACGTTCCAATGTTACTGCAGGGCATGCCTGACTGGCAACAAATTGTGAAGGAGCTGCCACCTATGGAAGCATTATTGAGTAAGCTAGAAAGATAAAAGCTCCTGCTCAGTTCCCAATTCTTGAAATATTTTTTGTTCTTTTTATTAGTTGTTATTGGGTAATCTTCATACCACTGTTACGATCGCTCATCATACCATCTCTTTTGATATTAGAAGAAGGAAACTTGTTCTCTTGATCCTTCTCATTGCTGAGAAATCCATTATATGTGTGTATATATATATAATATTGTAAATTTCACTTTGCAAGATTAGGTTTTATGCTTTTGATGAGAGTTTTCATATATTATAGAAAACTAAGGTCCCAAAACTCCACGCCATTTCCAATTGACCGTTTGTTTTGGATTCTTGAAAACGATGCTCTCCCTTTTTTGCAAGATTTGAGAGCACTATCTATCTACATCATAAACAATATGATCTCGTTTATCTGAACATTTATTGGTCTGTGCGAAACGGGTCAACTTCCATATTTCTTCTTATGTAAGATTTCAAATTCCAATTTAAGCAAAATGCACTCCATCTTCGTATATGAATGATCTTCCAACCCTTTTTTTTTTTTCGGGAAAAAATTACGAAATGCTTTGAGCGGCAAACTATAAATAATATCATGAATGAGGTTTATATATATTCAGTAAGACTTAAAAAATCTAGAACACATCTTATGGTGGGATAAGGAAACATCTCATATTTATAATTATAAGCAAGGGCGGAGCTCTATGGGGGCTGAAGAAGGCCCTGGCCACCCCAATAAATTTTTTCGAAAAAGTCCTATTAAAAATTACATTTTGATCCTTAAAAATATAGAAACACTATATCTAACCTTTTAAAAGCTTTAAAGATTTTATTTGGCTCCTTCAAAATAATTGTTCTAACTCCATCTCCGTTCAGAGGCTTTGACTCGAAGAAAGATTCACGTACTATGCATTAATCTTTCTGTTGTTTTCTAAGAGGCTATTTCTATGGTTCAAATTTATAAAATGCACATTTTTCTGAGCGCTTGGCATGAACTTTTAAAACGGTTTTTCATTAGAATAAGTTGTATAAATACAGCAAGTCTCCTCTTTTCAACACTTCATTTTTAATAAGATTCAAATTTAAAAATTCTCAATAGAGATTTCACAAAAAGAAGTTGTTTTCTTATTAAATTGCATCATCTTTTATGGTCATCAGAGCAATTGGCATGACCTGAACTTGATTAAAGATTTAAAGTAAAGAATTTCATGAAATTAAAATAATCCTCGTCCTTCCATTCTTGGGTTAGGTTACACTTAACTAATATTATTCTTGATTAAATCAGTATTATTATTATAATCCTCGGAATAGACAGCTAAAGGTTCTTGGACAAATCCTAGAGAATAGCTAAAACGTTAACCATATAAACAAGAGAAAGAAAAGTAAATGACAGATAAAACGTTAACAATGGCGGAATGTAATTCCTCAGTTCATTTGATCGCTTTGTGCATATTCTTCTCACTTCTGATCACCATCTTCTCATCATCCACAGTTGAAGCAACCGGAGAGAGTAAGCTGAGCTGGATTCCGACTAGAAGAGGACAATGGGAAGGGTCCATAGCGGAGTGCATAGGCGAAGAAGAATTGGACATGGACTCTGAGATACACCGGCGTATTCTCCAGACGACACGGTACATAAGCTACGCAGCGCTGCAGAGAGGATCAGTGCCATGTTCTCATAGAGGTGCAACTTACTACAATTGTCAACCAGGTGCAGAGGCTAACGCCTATACTCGCGGTTGCAATGCCATTACTCGTTGCCGTCACAGATAGATGATTTATTATTTGCAAGGGAATTTGTTGCTTCTTCTGTATTATTATGATGTTACTTTTATAAATCCTAGTAATTAATTATCGTTTTACGAATTTCAGTATGATTTGATATACGAAAATGATCACCGGATTTCTTGATCATAGACTTGCATTAATAAAAAAAAATAAGCAGCTGGCTGCTTTTGACTGTGAGGTTGATCGAGTTTTTGGATTTCCATTTCATTTTTTTTGGAGAAATTTTCTGTCTCTAACGTTTTCACGTGGAGTAGATACCACTAATTGTACATTGAAGGCGTCAACTGTAAAAGTGCCTCACCGCCGACTGTCATCTGTGTCATCTTATTTTTCAATTTTTAATTTTGTAACAAATGAATAATAATAATCGAATAGTATTGAAAAATACTAACAAATTTCAACGAAAAAATTCTTATACTTATTCAAAAAATTATAAGAAAATAAAAAATAATTTGGTTGTAGATGATTTTACAATTTTTTAAAAATAAATTCAAACAGTACTACCATAATATATGGTTTCACAATTTTTTCTTTTTCACGATTTGAATCACAGCATTTCAGCCGATTACACTACAGCTGAGGCTGGAGAAAAATTGAGGAAAAATTGCTCCAACTGTATCGGAATGAAAGTAACCTATAGTTTTTCTGTTGGTAAGTTACATATATTATGTAATCATATCGAAAAGCAAAACATTGTCTCATCGGACAACCTCAATGAAAATGTGAACAGGGATCAATGACCATGAATCAACTCAGATTTCTAAGTTTTCCTCTACAACAGCAGCGGAAGCAAATTCCCATAGAGATTCTAAGAGAAACATAAATTTTGATATTCCAGAAGCAGAATCGAAACATTGTAATCACCGATTGTGAACACAAATTTTGACATCTCAAACCATAATAGAAGAAAACAAAACTCAGGATGAAATAAACTTGTCTGCCACAAGACAAATGAACTTGGAATAATTCTAAGCTGAATCTTCCTCTTGCTTCTCTTCACCTGGCTGCTTTTGCTTAGATGGAGGCAAAGGAGATGGAGAGCCCTCCACCCCCATCTCTGCTCTCAAGTCATTTATACTCTGCTCCAAGTCGTTTATGCGACTTCCCATCTCATCGAGTGCATTGAAGTTAAGAAAACAAATAATCTTATAAATTTTAATCAATCATACTGCTATACAAAGCAAATATATTTTACTTCAAAGTTGCTCAATGACAAGCACTGACATTTTTGAAAACCCAAAAAACTAGAGACATAGCTTAAGAAAGTTCATAATCAGATTATTCCCATCAAAATACTTCTTGTAAGAATGTTGACTCAAACCCATATTATGTCAAAGATGAAGGCTGATATCAACCATTCTGTTGAAAACTTTCAACTACATGTTTAATTAATTTCCAAGATAATATGAAGCCAGAAATAGTGAAAATCTCAGGCGAGAATACTATAAAATATTTTCCTTATCATGTATGCAGGATCCATCAATTTCAATGCCGTAGCAATTTAATGCAAGCATATTCTATTATAGACTTTTTAAACAAACAGAAAGGATATTCTTTGTAACAATGGAGTCAGACATTGTTTGGAACCTGGATTGCTGCAAGCAAACTTAAAGTCAGTAACAGTAGCACAAACAAAAAACAAGATGTCTGAGTACAAATAATAACTCTACCATCTGCTGAAGAAGATTCTGCACCTGAAAAGTTGATGCAAACGAGTCAACATTACAGATATCAAAAGAAAAGCATAAACAACCTCAAGCAAAACCAAAACATGCTCAGCAGGCAATGATCTAATAAATGTTAGCATAAGATAAACAAGATGGATTTGAATAATTTAATGAAACCACGGCATCAAATGCCAAACCTCAGTTTGAGTTTGGACTGTGATCTAATTTCATCAGTAATTAGACTTAACACAGAATGTTTGCCACAGGAAGGAATCCCCAAAGACGGGTTCCTCCAAATTATTAATAGAAGAATTAAGTAATAACAGGAATCAGTCAGTATTGAAAATGTCAATAAACTCACAAACGCAGTCATATCAGCTGTGCTCTGCTTCGGATCTTCTGAATCATGTCCATCCTGCAAAAGCAAAAATAAATTAAAAAAAAAACAATTAAATCACACGCAAAACCAAGATACTAGAATGCAAGACAAGGAAACAGGGATAGACGGTTATAAAGATAATTGTATTAAAAATTTTGGTAGAATTTTAAACGACGGACTCAGAATTGCCATTAACAGCTAAATCATACGATTTTATGCCTCGAAAACAGAAAAAAAAAATCAAAATCTCAGAATGAAATTTAAACTAATACGAAGACTGAAATGATCTAAAACAAGCATGAGAATGTGCATTTCTAATTAAATTGATTCTCGAAAGTTGAAACCCTAGCGGTCCTAAGATATGGAAAACCAAACAATTTACTCAAAACGGACCACAAAAGCATTACAACAGAGTTTGATGATCGATTTTAAGTAAAACCAGCAGAAAAGATCTTCACCATTGTTTGCTAGCTGATCTCTAATTTCCGCTGCTTTGCTCGGCCGATATTGTGCAATTCCTGGGGAGCGTTTGGTGGAGGAGTAGGAAATGAATGGATCACGCATATACAAGCTTGGCCGTGGGCAATCCTTTTGTTCCCCAATCCAAAATTATGTCCCGCATTTACCAATATGCCATTGTTCGTTTTCAAATTTTGAACTTCAAAATTTAAAGTTTCCTTTCCTTTTGCGTTTTTGCTTTTTTTTTTTTTTATAAATGGAAATATGGTTAAGCTCAGCTCAAAAGCAATAATCATAGCACCGTATCAGTATCATTGCAATTTTTAATATTGAAGACTAATTCGGCAAATATGAATATAGACAAAAAAGAATACTGCCCTTTTTTTTCCTAATCCCATATAATATAATTATGAAATTTAAAATTATATAATACTTTTTGAAGAAAAAATTATATATTACAACAGCGCATTTCGTTTTAATTATACAATTATATCAATCAGATTTGCATTAATTTATTGTATGCAGACTGCAACCCTTTTTTCTTGACCTTTTTGAAAAAGAAGTTTTTTTTTTTTTTTTTTTTTTAAGAAAAATCATCTCCTAAACTTGAAGGAGGATACTTCTGTCTTTTCGTTGCGTAGATCAAAACCCCAGGTAGCATTTGAAAAATAATCAACAAATATTTTATGCAAGGAATTGAGGCGCAATTTTTATTCAAAATTTCAAATGAAGATGTGAAACTCAATCTAAAAAATAAAAGAAAATGCAGTCGAGAATTACTCATCAGTTTCCAAAATCTATACCTTTTCTCTCTGTTTTGCTGGTCATTGATAAGTATTTTGTATATTCAGTTAAAAATTGAACAGAAGTTACATCTATTAAGTAAAAAAAAAAAAAAAAAAAAGAAGAGCCCTTTATCTGTCCTTCCCTCTAGTTGATAATTTATCCTCCACATAAGGATATTTAGATGGAGCAGACCATAAACCCCAGAGGATAACTAAATGTAGACATAAAAGCAGTGCAGATGAATAAATATTTGAAGGATAAACATTCCAGCAAAACTCCACTCCTAAAAACAGAAGCAAACTGCACAAGAAAAAATCAATTTTAAAAATAATAATAATCATAGTAATATAAAAAATTCATATAATGATTAATTATTATAGAATGTGCAGCAAAATGCAAAAGCTACCGCAGCATTGTAGGGTAAGGTGTTCTCCACAAAAGATAAGGCAAGCTATAGAAGTACCTGCAATAGCATAAATACAATGAAATTAAAAGAAGTCCAAGATTATCTCCAAACATAAGATTCCAATTGTCTATGTTTGTACTTCTTATTTCTCTTATTAGAATGTTATGATGTTCTTAAACTATGTTTATCAATGAATTGCCAATTTTCTAAGAAAGGAAAAAGTCCAAATTGTGAGATTCAAATTGTTTAGCCATATAATATTGGAGTCATGACCACATGATGCACATGCATATATATCATCTTTACAAGTTTTCTGTTTTCACGCTCGCAGATACAACACCAATCATAATTATCAATATACACATTTTAAAGAAAAATGCAACATGGTTGTAAGGATTCCAATGATTAATAAGAAATGAAAAATAAAATAAAAGGAAGAATCAGAATAAGGAAAAAAATCAACAATGATTAAGAATAGATTTTAGTAATAGGCAAAGCTTCAATATCATATGGAGAGGAAACAATCTAGTTGCTTAGCATAAAGAGCTAATAGCTAGAGAGAGTACATCACCATCAAAATGAAGAACAAACATTGCTCACAGATAATGTTCAATTAAGATTAGCGGCCTTGACATATTGCAACCAGTGCTTTAGACCCACAATCAGTGATCCATTTGCCAGATAATGTGGAGCAGTATTACCTGTTTTATTTCTGTTTAAAGTCCAAGAGATAGTACAGACAGCTTTCTACTTAGACATAGAAAACCGCATCCAACATGTGCAATCTAATGGTAACTAAAAGTATCTAAGCTAAGCTTTCATAAAAATTTTCCCCACACACCAACTGAATTATATTAAAGAAATAAGCACCAGACATGCCCCGCCCTTGTTGGTTGGGAACTTCATAGGCAATTGTTTCTATTTTAATTAGCCAAGGGATCCACAAATGGTTGGATTTGTACATGGAAAGATGAACGAGTGTATATGCAGTTGGATGGAAAGAAACAAGAGATGAGGGTTCCATGACAGGGACAAACAACACAAACAGACGCAGACAAGCATGAAAGCAACAAAAGATAAAAACAAGCAAAACCAAGAGTTGTGTTAGCAGACATTACCATGAGTAGAACTGATAATGCAGAGATCGGGCACATATAATGCCAATGAAATTCCCCACAAACAAAGTTGCCACAATATCTGAATTAATCTGACCAAGATCAGTATACAAGACAAAGAAAAGAGAAAGAGATAGGGAACATTAAATAGAGTAAGCAATAAAGTGAAAATATTTCAAGCTATACTCATAATTATAGTCCAGGATAATTAAAACTCACGTTCTTCATTGAGAATCTTAATGGATAAACTGCTAGAACTCATAAGAGAAGATGACTGCTTAGTAGATATGAATCTAGAATGCAAAAAACTAAAAAGTCCTCCTTCATGCCTGCAAGTGACCAAAAACAACAAATAAGCAACTTCAACTGAAGCCACTGATTTTTCTAAATTCCAGGAAGCATTTCTAAAATCACAAAGAGCAATTAGCACCATACTTTGTTATCTTCATAGCTTCTTAGAAAATTTTTTATTATCATAGGAAAATGCAACAAATCCATAACTCCACCAATGCTTTGCACATGATGAATTCCTAGTCAGAAATAAAATTGAAAGAATGGGCAACTTACTTGCACCATTTGTAGTGGGCAAAAGCTGCAAGCAATCCGAGGTGAGCAAGCAGCAGTAAGAGTGCAAATTGCTTTGATACGAAAACTGGTTCGGGGACAAACTTGAAGTTCACGGACCTGATGGAAAACATTGAAAAATGACCATCATGGAAGGGTATCATACAAAAGCCTCATATGATGACGAACATTAAAGTACCAGTATATGCTCCCACGATCTCTCTAACTGTAAAATATTGAGCTACAATACATTCTAGCAACATTATGATTGAGATGACACAACATAGATTAATCAATACAATTATGGACCACGAAGTGAAGAGGATCCCAGAGGACAGGGCAGTTGGAATGCTATGCGCTACCTATTAAATAGTATACGCTTCAGCAGCCCATGACATCAACATCTATTTATTATTAGTATGCTACAGCTCCTTAATTGATTATCACCTGAAAGAGAGGAGGTTCTAATCCTGAATTTCCTAGACTCAAGTTATACAGCAGGATTAAACAATTGTGCTCTCCATCTTTTCTCCCCAAATTTGTGATAATAAAGGACAATAAAAAGTGAACCAATCTTTTTACCATTTAAAACAACGCAGAAAAATATGCATCCTTACATGAATACCTTGCAGTCCAAATTTAACTTCTTTACAGGATTGTAGCAGATCTTGGACGTAAATGAATATATTGTAAGAGAAATACGAAGGATAAAAATAGGTCCTCGCTCATTTTCCATTGGCTGGAACTAATCTCCCTTCTAGTAACTAATTCAAGGAAAGGTCCTTGAGCACACGTTTAAAATCAAACTTCAGGAAAGATTACCTCTATTGGTCAAATGTGTGATGAAAATTGGTGAATATGAACCACATACATACACTCAAATCTCGTATTCTTTCAAAAAAACTGTCTAGTATTTATAATTTTTTAAACATTTCCATTAAAAAAAAAAAAAAGAAAAAAAAAAAAAGAAAACCTCAGTTTTCTTTAGTTACTTTTAACTAAAAGATGAAATTAACTTATGTGAAGAAATATGAAGTACCAAAAGTGGATGAAGACACGCCCAAGGTTGAATGCTCTTGATATATATGCAATCGGATAGGAGACTAAAAAGGGCAGCCCCAATAGAATCTGCAGAACCATTCATCAAGCATGTGGAAATGAATGAACTATTGCTAACATAACGCCCTCTTCACAACATAAATTTCAGTGCAACTCCATCTCACCTAACAAAATTGGAAAAGAAATTAAAACATATGCTCTCTGAATTCAGACACTATAAACATTGTAAGTAATTTTATTTTTTTATGGCAAAAATCAAAAAGAATTTGACATGCATTCCATGCCTGCATAGAAAAGAAGCTTTCCAGGGGATAAAAGTTGATTGGTACCTGCACTAGCGCTGCACCAGCTAAAGCCAATACCACTCCGGTAATATCCATGGCCTGTAAAAAGGTGTTTGCAAGAACAAGGAATACTAATTGAGAATTGCAATACATAACTATAATACAAAAATTAAGATATTTAAATAATTGAATGTTAATGTACCTTTAACATAAGGAGTAACAAAGGTGGAGCATAAAGAAGGACATTCATCTTTATTGAAACAGCACCACTACACAAATAAGAATCAAGTTATACTATCTTAATTTAATTAAACATCTTGCTGTGAGAAAGTATACGTCACCTGAAAAGAATCAGCCCCAGATACCACCGTTGGCAAAGAAGCAAGGCCAATGTAGCGTGGAGAAGTGTCATTGCAAAACAATCATTAAAGAGACGCAGCACAAAGATTGAGTGCATTCTTTTTGAGAGGCAAAGCAAGATAAGAGCCCACCATGGAAGCTGCAAGAAATTTCATAGAAAAAACCTCGACTTATCAAGGTCAAGACTAACAACAGAAGCAAAACTGGCAAAGAGTGTCCAACAACAATGTAAAAAGCAAAACTGTCATACCACATCAGTTTTCACGTAGATGAATAAGATGATACCCAGATTAATGATGTATAACATGCCAAACAATATCTGCAACCACAGAGTAACTAGTCACTATGAGGTGATAATTTATAGAACATACTTGTTGCACACACATATAAAAGCATGCAAGGAACAATCTTAACATGCGACATTACAAAACTTAAGTGATGAAAAACAGACAGGAAAATTAACCCGATCAATGATGTAGACTAGGCCAGCATTTAGTCAAAGATGCATTGACCAAACCTCTAACTAACAATCAGTCCCTAATTTCAACTTTAGGCAGCAGAAGTCCAATTAAGCCAGACCAATACTCGTTCAAAATTTAGTGTTCAATGAGATGTACAAACATCAATTTCATCCTGGTGGTTAAAAATCATACCCTGAGAAACAGTTATTAATGGTCCAAGTTCTCTGAGAAATGAACAAAATGATAGCGACCTAGATTACCTGAGCTGGATAGACGGCCCCTCCTGTAACATACTGAATGGCTGAGTATATATATAGAAACCCAGCTGGGTATACTAGTGGCCCGGTGTCACCCTTCAAATTGCTGTAGTCCCTTTCTCCTTGAAGAAAACCAGTAACCTGTTCATTAATCAGACCAATTTGTATTACTGCATTCATTTCCAACTAAAAATTAAAGCTGACCAGAAAGCAATATTAGCTAATGAAGCGTTTGAACACTGGAAAACTAACGAAATCATAAACCAAATAAAAATTTATTAGTTTCGCTAAAAAAGCAACAAATTTCCCAACGATAGCAAGAAATGCAAATTTTATCGCATAATGCACCTGTGACATGTATGCGTCCCAGTCAATCTTTGTATCTGAAAATCAATCAAATAGTGATATTGTCACAAAAATACTAATTTACAGAGAGATAAGAATATTGAACGATGGAGATGTAGAGTCGTTGATCTTACAAGGAACGTAGGCAATGATAAAAGCGGTGAGGAAAGCATCCACGAAAATTAAAGCCAAAGCGACGGCTACCTTCGGATTTTTCAAAAATTTGGCTGCCAAAGCCTTGGGTCTTGAGGACGATTTCACCTTCCTTGCTGATTTAACTGCCATAGATTAGCTTCGGCTCTCTCTGTCTCGGTTATGATTGAGAACAATGAAGAACCAGTTGATATGAATTTGTTTTCTAGTCACATGAGCTAAAAGAAGAAAACACTTATTCTCGCCTGAGTAATTAGATTGCGGCGAAGAAAAACTCCGGTATTAGGAATTAGATCTCAAAAACCCTGAAAATCAGTGACGGTATGTCAGTGTCGAGAAACAAGTTGCCTTTGTTGTAACAGCCAAGGCATTTACGTAAACGACCTGCAGTTTCGTGTAACAGACATGAGACTACTATCAAAGTTGAACGCCGTCGTTTCTTGTGTGTGAACGACAGAATTTATCAGATCCGGACGATCAGTTACTGCCTGTTATTGCTCCAGACAAATTAGAGATCGTTTCAACAGTAAATCAGTAACAATAGAGAACCAGTCAACCATTAAATAGAACACGCTGTCGTTTCTTTTGCACGAACGAAGGATTTATCGGATCATGTCGATAGATACATTTTTTCTTTTTTTTCTTTTTTTTTTTTTCTCTCTAATGTTTTGCAGGCTTACTTTTGAGAAAGCCACAGCTATAAAAACAGGATTTCAAGAATTGGGATATCAGATTGAGAAATTAAAAGGATTTTTTAAGTTTATTAATTTGAAATTAATCATTTTAATAAATTATTACTAAATTATACTCCTGATTTCCAACAGTTTATCCAAACCCGCCCGTCCGCCCGCCCGCGGCGAAAGGCTCAGGCCTTATCTAGCTATCATGGAAGACACAGGTGTGATACAACTTGAAGTCCACGTGTAATCACTGCACAGTACTTTCCATTCCATTAATTAATTAATCATTTGAGCCACCAAAGCACAAACAACAAGGACCATCTTGAAGACTTGAGCTAGAATTTAGAACATGCAAGTAATGTGAATGCCCGAATGACCAAGTCCCCATGTTTCTCTGCATTGCTGGCACTTCTCTGCCACACACGTGTAACCTTCCCACGTGTCATTCATTTTCCCACCTCCCAAACACAACACTCAGAAAAACACGCTCTCTTCTATAAACACGCTTACTCCCTCAAATTCCTCCCGCAACACACATTCACTTTCTCTCTCTCTCAAATATCGGTTATGGATTCTCAAAACATCACACACCGTACCAGAGACGCAGACGAACCCGCCACCGCCACCGCGAATAGAGATATGAAAACTAGGCAAGACAAAAGAATGGCTATGGCCAAACGCGGTATAAGATCACTAGCCATTGCGGTTGCGCTTCCTCTCTCTTTGACACTATTTAACTTCTATTTCTTCGGCTCTAGTAATGGATATGGGATCGCATCAAAACCCTCATGGTTTCCTCCTATATGGGCTCTACATTTCTTCTCCTTCGTTTCGACTTTCTTGATGGGTCTGTCCGCTTGGCTCGTTTGGGCTGAAGGAGGGTTTCATAAAAAACCAAGGGCTATTTCTCTTTACTTGGCTCAGTTAGGTTTGGGTTTGGCTTGGGACCCGATTGTGTTCCGGATGGGAGCTACTTGGGTCGGGTTGCTTGCTTGCTTGGCTATGTTTGGAGCCATTGTTGGGTGTTCACGCCAGTTCAAAGAGGTGAATCCCATTGCTGGAGATTTGGTTAAGCCTTGTTTGGCCTGGGCTGCATTTTTAGCCATTGTAAATCTTAAGCTCGTATTTCTTTGAAGTGGAGGCTACAAGGGAAAGGGGATATGCTGTTGATACTTGACGGTGTTGTAACCATATCCGCGAATCCAACAGAAAGATAGACCTGTAAAATGTTTTGCCTTGTGTTTTTTCTTTCTTTTTTTTTCGGGTTAAATTAAGTTTTTCTTTTCATCTTTTTTTTTTGTTTTTCCTTTTCTGGGTCTTAACCATGTACATGCTATATATGGTATCTGTCAATCTGTGTTAGAAAGGATTTTGTTGTTATTGTAAAAAGATCTTTAGAAATGTCATAAGTATAACTTTTTCTATTCACTGTCAAAGGGAAAATCACAAGCATACAATAAAGAAATTCACAATTGCGCCAAACTAAATCTTGCCATTCTACTAAAGAAAAAAAAAATCACACATCACCCACCTGGCTACTCAACGCGGCAAAGCTTTCTCAGGGTTATGGACGTTCTCCTTTTCTGGTTTAATTCCTGCCCCTCCCACATTTGAATCCCTGGCTTGCGATTAATCTCATGCTTCCAGAGGTAGCGAGCCTCCCCACACAATAGAACAAGTGATCCAGGAGTCAAGCAAACAGGAACTCTCGACATGGGTTCATTCTTTTCTTCATTTCCATCGTCAGAAACTTCTCCAACTTGTGTGAAATGCATCACGCATGATGACTCCAGGGAGACAATTGCTATTCCATCTTCAAAGCGCAACAGGTCAACATGTGCACAAATCCCCTGCGGATGTAAGAGTCAAGGCATTGAAAGGCAATATGCAGAGGAAGGAAGCTTCTCAATTCATCCCCACAGAACTTGCACTACATTGCAAATATTGATCTAAAACAAGATAGTCAAAGATGCAATCAGGATATCCCAATTGCTAAAATGGAAAGCAACAGATCAGTGGACGCAAAGCGAGCATTGCTGACGATCTGATTTGATGGTTTAAGAACTCATTTCTCTTGGTTAATATCAAGGGGTTTAAGAACTCATTTCTCTTGGTTAATATCAAGGGATGTAAGACGTTAGTTGATGCATAACAAAGAAAAACATTCGTGTCCAAAGACATCTTACAGTAAAGAAAATTTAAATTTATGTCGTCTACCTTTAGGATGGTCTATAACATAAGGTAACTAGTTTGCAGTTTTGCGCTATCACAGCTACACTTGCTATCAAAAAATACTAGAAGTTAAGTACATACATGACTGTCATTGTATCCAGTTTTCTTCCTTTTGGAGTATCATATGAAGAAATCTAATCCTCATGCCATTTCCAAAAGAGACTAGAAATTTAGTGACAAATCAAGCAGAGACAAGGAAATAATCAAATATTCAAATATCATTATGAAAACATCTGATGCAATCATGGACTTCAAGAAGTCCTGCTTAATAGAAAAGGAGAAGCTAAAAGTTTCTTGTATACAATTTATGTGAACTACGAACATGGTTAAACTGAGAGGGCTATATCGCACCTCACCTGGTTGGTATATGTTTACAATTAGTTGATCAAATAGTGGCTCCCTCCAGAACAAATTTGGTGGCAGAAAAAGGGTGTCTTTGTCTCCACCATAGCTAACTGATTCTGCAGATTCGGAAACCTGATCACCAAATAGCACCACTTCACGAATAGAATTAGAAAGTTCAATGGCCCAGGATGGGAGATCTCCAAACCTCATAGCCTGCAAGGAACATCATAAATACATAAAACCCTACAATGAATATGATGACTGCAAACAACCAGCATTGTGTAAGACCAAGTTATACTTTTGGGGAAGGGCTGAATCGCATAATTTTTTAAATAAAACTGCATACTATAGCATATATCAATCACTTTGATTCACCAACTGGCAAATAAACCATACTTACTGTTTTCCACCATGTCTAGGCCTAGCTCATTATACACCTAGTAAATTTCAGAATCATGAAAACAGAAACAAGCGTCTGTTTTAACTAATTTAACAAAAAAAGAAAACAATCATAAGCACCCATTCATTTATTATAGTGAAAACTAAAAGAAATTGTCAATCCAAGTTCACGATCATTTCGAAGAAGGACCTGATTGTTAGAGGCCTCTGAGAACCATCCCTCTGCACCCACAGATTAGACAATTGAAAATTGATTATGCTCTAGCCTCTACCTAATGAACGAGCAGAGAAAAATATCTAACTGAAAGCAGAATGCAGTGAAATAAAACGCACCCTTTTGAATAGAGAAAAGCAGGGCATTTTGCTGCTGAGGAGACAGGAAGTCTCTAAGCAACCATAAACCTTTAATTTCCTTTACTGGTTCCCAGTTTAGGGTTTGATCGATGGTTAAGTGAGACCCACCGCCGGAAAATAGCGAATTTTTTGGTTTTTGTGGCCGCTCGTCGTCTTCGCTCTCCGATGACTCGCCAAACACTTCTGAGAGAAGAGTCTTTTGATCATCTATTTCCATTGAGTGGATATCTAACAAGCATTCCTCGATTTTTAGCTTTGTTTTGGATGTTTTGGTCAACTTTTATTTGAAAATTAAACATTCCTTTAAACGAGATGTCGCTTAAACTCTCTTGCTTAAGTCCTTTTCGCGAAGTCAGTGAACGATCGCTCGTCTCCGTGTCTGTCATTGAACGACAGGACGTAGCTCATGCATTATACTGCTGTCAAATTTATTTCAACTTTGGTCTTGAGAAAAATAATTCAAAATTTTATTTTCAAATTTTCTCCGACAAGTTAAATATTTTTTAGAGTAATTTTTTTAAATAGAAAATCTTAAAATTCTAATAGTGAGTTCTCTATTCACGGTAATTTGGGATTCTCCCTTGATATTTACTTTATTAGTCAAGCACAACAGAAACACCAAAACCTTATGGTGGCCTAAATAGCAGAGTCCAAAGCCGACTAGATCCTCTTAAGAGCAGGTGATTTTGTTTCTGAAACAGTATAAACATTCTAAATAACATTACTCATACTTTATTTTATTCCTGAATATAAGTAAGTGATAATAACTACAAATGGTGCAGAAAATTGGGAGAAAAAAATAACTCAGTGACCAAGAGGGGTGGACCCGGATAGCCAACAACAACTTGATAAAACCTCGTCCCTCGTGCCACAACGAGGTGCATAGTGATCCGTGCCATGCACAGGACATTTACTTTTCATCACTCATTCCTCGACACGTAACGGTAACAGCGCCATAGAACATTGTCACGTATGTATAAATTTTTACAAGCATCACTGGAGCAATCAACGCCCTCCACGTGGCAAGCACATGACAGGTGTTTCATACAGGCTTGATATGAACCGTCCACTTAACCCAACGACGAAGTTAAAATTCGGATTGAATTAAAAGTGTTGACCCTTTTGACTTATCCACAATTATTAGAATCGCTATAAAAGAGGACTCTTGCAACATTCAATATCATTGATTCCAAGCTTTGATTCGGAAATTTACACTGGTTAGCTTTTTCAGAGGAAAGTTGCAGAAGGTGTTACGAAACAGAGGGTAATGGCGGAAGCTGAAGTGAAACAACAAACAGAAACGGTACGCAGTGTGTGTGTGTGTGTTTTTTTTATTTTTTTTTCTTTGTGCATGTTGGCGCGTTTTAGGGTTTTTATTGATTTGTTTAGTGTTATTCCATTGAAGGTTCAAGATAATGATACGAAACTCAAGTATTTAGATTTCATTCGAGTGGCAGCGATCTATCTTATAGTTTGTTTCTCAACCATATATGAATACGCAAAGGAAAACTCTGGTCCACTAAAACCGGGTGTACAGGCCGTTGAGGGCACCGTCAAAACAGTGATCGGACCGGTTTACGATATGTTCCGTGATGTTCCTTTTGAACTTCTCCGATTCGTCGATCATAAGGCTAGTTTTCTTGGATTAATCCTGTCTACTTGCTGAGATATACTCTATATTGTGCAATATCGTATTGATTTGAAAAACTCATCTTTTCAGGTTACCAACACCCTGAGCGAGTTGGATAGGTATGTACCGTCACCGGTGAAGCAAGCGTCAAGCCAAGCTCGATCCATGGCTTCTGAGGTTCAGCGCGCTGGGGTGGTGGACGCAACGAGGAGCATTGTAAAGATAATGTATTCACAGTATGAACTGACGGCTAAGGAGTTGTATTGCAAGTACGAGCCGGTGGCTGAGCATTATGCGGTGTTGGCCTGGAGGTCATTGAATCGGCTTCCTCTGTTTCCTCAAGCAGCACAGATTGTAGTCCCTACTGCCGCTTACTGGTCTGAAAAATACAATCAAGCCGTTTGTCATACAGCAAATAGAGGATATACAGCGGCGACGTATTTGCCGTTGATCCCAGTCGATAGGATTACTAAGCTTTTTGATGAAAGCGTGAATGGGCCCAACGGCTCAATCAGTGGAGAAAGGATCACGGCCCAGTGAAAGCTATTTGTTTTTCGGTCTTTTTTTTCTTTTTTTTTTTTTTAATAATAAAAAAAAAAAAAAAAGACTCCGTATAAGTTATAAGGGCTAGAAATTTGATTGAGCAACGGAACTTTTGAATTTTGATATAAGGTTTTTTTTTAATTGTTTTGTAAGTTGCATCGCCTCTGCAGTTGTTATCAAATTTTTTGAAGTTTTTTTAGAGCGCCAGTGGAGGACTTTTGTGGAATTCATGAAACATCAATTTGATCATATAATTATAATTTCATTTCTTTTATACAGTAGGGAACATATTAATTAGCTTCTGAGATTGGTTCCGTTAAAACAATGCAGTCTATATAAATGTAAATATTTGACAAAGGTAATACCTCTAGCACATAAGGTTAGTTTCGTCCCAACTTGGGATTAAAAAGCTGAAAAGCACTCTGCTACGACAAATATCACAATTCCGAGTTCCCTTGAAACGTAAAGTTGGATTCTTCAGTTGATAACTATGATGTTTCCAACTGAATGCAAGGTGAGATTAAAATGATGCGAACATCAGTAAGAAGTCCGAGGACAGAGCAGAATTATTACTCAAGCAGCAATTCTCAGTCACAGAAAACACATACAATAAACATCAAGTGCAGAAGAAACAATAAAATTATCAAATTTCCTCGGTAACCCATCTTATATTTCATACATTTCATCACGCAATTAAAATGAACCTCATGAGTGCATTAAGTTGTACGTGAAAGAAAATTCAGCATTATTGAAAACTTTTAATCAGGCTCAACGTATCTCTCTAACCTATGATGCTGAAGCGGAACAAATTGTAATACATTGGCAATGACCCAAAAAATTAAAAGCTAACAAGAACTAGTACATAGAGTAATTCTCACTAACCCCTGGCCTGAAGCTTTTATAGATCGACATTGCGATTGGAAGAAGACCCACAAGTGCAAGCTGAAGCTGTTCAGAGCTGCTTGTTCGAACAGTAAGTTGGCCACTCATCTTGTTGTTCAATCCTGCACGAACAGCTATCTTAGAACTTCGTCCGATTGAAAATTGAGACTGAAGGTTTGCCCCAAGTGCTAAGTCCCCTCTCCACTTCACTAAAGACAGGCCCAGAGATGATTGATCCTGGCCAATTGGATAATCTGCTTCCCTCAGCCTCACTTCCAAATTTGCTCCATATGCTGAATCACCCTGAGAAAGAACAGTCCCAGTGCTACCAACCAATATCAAACGCTTTCCAAGTGCAATCTGATCCTCTAATTTGAAACCGCTAGCCACATTTTGGCCCAAAAATGTAACAGAAAACCCAGCAGCTGTCTTGTTCACCTTGAAATTTTTGAATTTTGTCTCTCCTCTAAAGATGTAGGCAAGCTGCTTTCCAACATTTTGAATGTCAAACCCTGCCATGCTTGATCCATTCTCCCCATGCTTTGCAGAGACTGAGGAATCCAAATGGACACTGAACTCTTTCTTATCCTTGGTTACTTGGACAGCAACTGCTGCTGGAAATCGATTAACAACAGCTAGACTATGTTCGACATTGACACCATCGTACCCACAATCATGGTCCCAACCATGGGTGTCGAGAACTGGCCTCGCCAGAAACTGCGAATTTGGTTCCAAAAACCGGTACCTATAAGCTGGATTATCACCATCAAATGAGGGTGGCAGGACCATATCAGGTAATGGAACCGGAATAGCAGCTGGAGCTCCATTTTCTTGATCAACATCTTCTCCATTATAACCATATTCATCAGCAGCAACCTTTCCTTTCTTCTTGATCTCTCTCATTCTCCTCAACTCTTCCCTCCATTGCTTTTTCTGGAGAAGCTTCACACGATAATCATACTCCTCAAGATATGCTTTCTTCTGTTCTTTGCTAAGCTTTGCAAGCTGAGTTCTCCTGAGAGGCTTGAATGGCGGCAACTGGTCATACTCATCCTCTTCTTCTTCCTGATCAGAATCAGATAAGTCAGCCAAGTCAACGTCAGAATCAACATTAT
Organism: Jatropha curcas; assembly: GCF_041381405.1. Lineage (NCBI taxonomy): Eukaryota > Viridiplantae > Streptophyta > Magnoliopsida > Malpighiales > Euphorbiaceae > Jatropha > Jatropha curcas. The sequence goes on from NC_143155.1 coordinate 26,260,241, forward strand.
CACCTCCTTGGTCGGTGGACAGTTTAGGGTGTGAACGAGACTGCAACAACCAAGACAACAGGTATGGAAGGGGAGGAGCACGAGAGCGGAAACCAAAAAGCTTCCGATGGTCAAATGGATCTTGAGGTTTTGAGAGAGAACTTGCTTCAGATAAAATCTTTAGAGAGTAGCACAACAACAATAACTGAGATCTCCAACTTTGACCATTGGGAAGCACCTTTTGTCCATCTCTATTTTTACGACACGAGGGATGATTCTCTACAAGAGAGACAGGATTCATCATACTTGGATTCATCAATCGCAAATCACCAACAGCTTGCCCAATAGACTGCTGAACAACATGAGAACGTTGAGCAACAAACGTCTCATAGTTCAAAGGGGAACCCGAAGGTCCATCTGGAGGTGCTGAAGCAGCGTGGGTTAGAGTAACTACAGCATTTCGCCAAATTGAAGATCCAAGAGAGCTAGTGATAGATCTCAATAATGGCAGATCATTAAGGTCCCTGGTCTGGGTGTCAAGCCGGTCAACATAGAGGACAATATCTGGGGGACATCTCTTCGTGAAACTCTTTATGGAATTCAAGACTTTGCGGTTTAAACCTTGTTCTGAACCAGAGGACTTGAGACCTGGACTATCAATTATTCTGATCTTAACTCCATCTACCATGCCAGTTATTTCTCTAACAGAATTAGTGGCAGGTTCAAATGCATGGATTGGGGACTTATCTTCACCAAAAATGGAATTTATTGTTGCACTCTTGCCCACACCTGGTTTCCCAAGGACGAGTATGTTCAAGGAAAAGTCCAAATCATCTTTACCCTCCGTCTCAAGCTGCAAAGCTGTCCTTTTTGCTGCATCAAGGCTAAACAGTTGATTAGTTTGCCTCCCTGCAATAAGGGCCAAACGATATAGAACTTGTCCTGCTACTGGTTCTTCTGGAGAATGACCAAGTTTGTGAACAAGCCTCAAAAATTTCACCCTTATCTGCTGCAATTTCTCCAGTTTCTTTTTCTCTTCTTCAGTCAAGCTGTTATCCACATCTCCTCCAGTTGTGAGACCGGAAGGACTAAAAAGACTGGGACGAGTTGGTCTTACAGCAGGTGGTTTCATTGGTCTGAGCGAGGACCCTAAACCTGCAGGGCGCTCAACAGAGTAAAGCCTCGATCCATCTGAAGAGGTCACAGTAATAGTGCCATCCCCTGACCCAGCACTAGTTGCTGCTTTCAAGAGGGCTGCCAAAGCAGAAGAATCAAACAGCTCCTTCCCCTCACCTTCTTCATCAGTGTCCACTTCTTCATCTGAATCTGTCACAATTTGACCATCAATTCTCTGTGAATTATCATGTGAACTTGCTGCACCAGAATAAGAACCACCACCCGACCGCTCCAACTCATCTAAGAATTGTTTGGCAGCTTCACGACTTTCAAAAATCATCCCTTCTGTCTCACCATCAGTAACTGATCCTTCATTCTCAATCTCACCTTCTCCACCTGAATGATTATTTTCTTCATTTTCAGCATCCAGTTTAACATCCCTATTTGTGACATCAATTGATTCAGCAATTTCATGTAATTCCAATTTGCCTGAGATGTCATCTTCCAATTTTTCATTCACAAGATTCACATAACGATCAACATCATCATGAACACCAAGGTTTTGTGCAGTTTCTGCAATAGAATCAGTTGCCAGAGTTCCATCCGTATCCCCTGCATCTACTTGGTTATTAGCTACAATATCCAAACCATCAGTAACTGTCACCACCGCAGGCTCAACCTCTTTTATTCCTTTAGCAGCCTGAACCACATCATCAACAACATCAGTGATGTCTGAATTTTCCCCCTCTTCCACATGAAGAACCTCAGTTTTCTTTCCATTACACTTCATTTCCGCCACTTCAGCCTCATAATCAATTACTTCTTCGAGATTTTTCTCAGATTCAGAACCCACATTAACTGCTCCTTCCACATCACCGCTAATCTTATTAATACCATTATCTAGATGTAGACTACCATCCACTGGAACCTCCACTTCCTTAACTTCAGAACTACCCTTACTTCCCTCCACATCTCCAACAACAGCCGCTCCCAACTCTGGCAAAGCAACATGAACAGCCTCCATAATTGAATTCCATCCACCAGTTAATCTCACACCATCAGTTTCAACTAATTTGTCACTATCTAGTCCAGAAGGACCGGTGTCCACCTTTTCATTTCCAGCACTCAAAACCTCTGTCTCTTCAATCATCTTGCCCTCATAATCCTCCACTCCTTTCACTTCAGAACTACCCTTACTTCCCTCCATATCTCCAACAACAGCCACACCCAACTCTGGCAAAGCAACATGAACAGCCTCCAGAAATGAATTCCACTCACCGGTTAATCTCACACCATCAGTTTCAACCAATTTATCATTATTTAGTTCAGAAGCAAAGGTGTCCACCTTTTCATTTCCACCACTCAAAACCTCTGTCTCTTCGTTCATCTTGCCGCCACAACCCTCATTTTTCTTCCCTACATCAATTTCTGCATCCAACTGACTCTTTTCCACGCCCAGCTTGTTAGGGTCCCCCTCACCCAAATTCTCATCCACCGCAACCCCCTCTCCTTGAATACCCCCAACCTCAATTCCATTTTTCTCCTCTAAACCCTTATCCCCATTCCCAACTAATTCACCCTTCTCAAAGGTCCCCATTTTCGACTCTCCTACAACATATTTATCATCATCATCATTTTTGGCCGATACTTTCAACAACGGCTCTTCCCTTTTCAGTGCCGGAAATTCCATAGGGTCTACAAAAGTGGAAACAGCAACACCCCACTGAACTGGTTTCCACGGAGTTCCGGCGTCAGCGTTCGCCAGAACCGACTTCTCCGACTCCACTTGATACTCCTCTTCACCACTCACAAATCCCCCATTACTATTCCCACTAATAGCATTATTATTATTGATGTTATCATCATTATTATAATTCTTAACTGAATCATCAATAACATTATCACTGTAAGGATAGGAAGATGACGAAGAAGGAAGAGAACCTGATGAGTTTGAGAGATGCGACGCCGTTCCCTTGGATTCCATGTATATTTTAGGGTTTTGGATTGGTTTAGGGAAGGTGATGATTGGATTGGTTGTTGCGATACTAAGTCGAAAGAAGAGAGCAACAGAAGGAGAGAAAGAAAGAAACAAAGATAAGGTGAGCGAGCGTATCTTTCAGAGACTCTCTCTTTCTCACCCAGCGTTAGTGGTTGGTACTTTAAAGTTGGGCTTTTTGGGCCATTCTATGTTAGTAAGGTCAATCAAATTACATGTATATCCCTACGCACGCAGTGCTTCCTCGTGAAGGCCGATTTATTCATTTGTTGGAATTCTTAGGTATATAGAAATTACCAGAAGATGGCATAACTTTTATGTCAATACTTAAAGAATGAGAGAGTAGATTGTAAAAAGCTTAATCTTCTAAACGTCTCGCTACAAATTAGTGGCTAACAATTTATAGTAACTACGAGAGTAACAAGTTTTGAATTCGAATCCTCTCCACTATAAAATTATTATTAATTTAGCGAATTTACTATATAGTTTACGTGTTGTTTCAGTCTATTAACCTTTTACATATATATGCTAAGTTAGGGGTAATTTATAAAAAAAGACATTTATGGGGTTGTTTGAGTATATTAGGGGTTTCATAGTGCAACATATTTTAATTTGGTTTTCTGGGAAATATCTTATGTTTAACATTCTAGTTGCTTGTGTAAATGCCTAACATCTTCATTTCAAGTGTCTTCGGTTTGGTTGCATTTGAAAGATAATTTTAGCGATCAGGTTTTTGTTTGTTTTGATGTGTAGGTTTTGTTTGTCTTTTGGTTGGTACGTGTTTCCATTTACTTCCTCTCCCTCCTCATCTAAAATGGTTGGCCAAAAATTGATTCTCCTCATCTTCAACCCCCATCTACATTTATCTTCAAAAATCTTAAAAAGAATTCAACCTTTTAGCTGCTTCTACAAATCATTGAGCCATTTATTTTTTATTTTTTAAAATTTAAAATTATTAATATTTTAATTTTCACACGATGATAAAAAATAAATATTCATAAATTTATTACTTATTGGCCAGCGCTGACCTGTTATATGTGAGCCCACATTATTAGTTTTTAATAGTTATGTATGCTCAATTTGGACACTAATAATCAAGTAAAAATTATAATCATTATGAAAGATGAAATATTACCTATCAATTGCCCCACGTGTTCAGTCAAAAGAAAGATTGAGTTTTTGTTGAATTGTTAATGGATTTTTTTTTTTTTTTATAAACTACTGGTGTCCGGAATTCATTATCAAAGACTGCCTAATCTGACTCGGAATTTAGTCACTGTTATTAATTTATTTCTTATCTATCAAATATGAGCATCACTAATGTGCCACGCCTAAGTCGAACTATTAATTTGGGTGTCAATTGATAAAAATTAAAAAGAAATTGTCCAAAACTGCACAAAAAATATATATTTCTCTTTTTACTTCTTACCTCTATATAAAACGAAAATTACAGTCCAACGATTGGGAATGACAATAATGGAATTGGAATGGGTATTATTGACTAGGCAAAAGAATGACTAGACATTTAAGTTCAACGAGATGGAGATGGAGCTGGAGGCCCATCATGATCTGAAGTCCACGATCTAACATCATAGCAAGACAATAATACCCTTGAGCGTATTGTAACGAAGATAAGCTGATTATGCGGTGTCTTAAACAGCTATTGATTCCATAAGATATATATTTTGACGCTTTTTCGTATGAATATTTTTTGAACTAAAAAAAAAAAAAGAAAATACTAATAAAATTTTTAATTAATATTTTTATGATGATTTTATTTATAGTTATTTAAAAATATTTTTTTATTGAAAAAATATTATTTTTAAATTAATATTATTATTTTTGTAGCCACCTTTATAGTACGTGAGTTTACTTTAGGTCCACCTAAAAGATGCCAATGATTAATAACCTAATCAGATCCTAATTAATAAGTCTGTTTTGTTATTTTTCTCACTTTTATTAACCTAATATTTTCTCGTGGAAATTTTGCTTCAATTATGTCAATGAATTATGTCTCGCTGACTCGTTCTATTTGAATTTTTTTTTATATAATTAATTGACTATTATTAGAATTTAATTTATGATATAATAATTTGAAAATTGACTTAAATAAAGCTAATCTTCATTGTTGTCAAAATTACTTATGCATCACTTAAAAGTACAAATCAAACTAAAAATTTATTTGAAATGACGATTCAATCAAATTTTTTCTTCAATTTTATATTAAATATACAAAAAGATTAAACTTTTAGGCCATAAATATAATATAATATAATCAAATGAATTTATATTGTAAAGTTTATACTAAATATTTATTTGATTATGTTCATTCCATTTTTATTAGAGTTTACCAATTGTAGTCTTAAATACTTTTACAATTTTTTTAAAAAATATATATATATATTACTTAAATTATTCAATTATTATATTTTCAAAGCTTCTCAATTTTATCAATGCAATTCTCTAAATATGATCATAATTCATAGCTATGGGGGGTATGAATTTTATATACAGTCAACCACAAAGTTAAATCACCAGAACCAACCCAAATAGTTATGGGTTAAAAAATAATTTTACTTAATTATGGGTGATAATTTTTTTTTTCAAAAATTTTTTACATTAAAATTTGAATTTTTTATTTATTTATTTTGGGGGATCATAGTCCACTTGGCTCTGGCCTGTGTCCGCCCCTGGGCGAGGAACTTGCACTATAGTCAAATGGCTTTGAAATTTTTAAATTTTTCATAATTTACATATATTTTAAGTGGTGATGCCATCAAAAATTTTAAAAGTATCATATCAAAATTACCAAAGATGGATTTTTATTTTTATAGTTATTAATTTTTTATAGCATATAAAAAATCTTTCAGAAAGGCTTTCACGTCTTGCATTATAAAATAATTAGTAGTTTCTAATTAGATATAGTATAAAAGTTTTTTATCATTTACGTGGAAAATGAAAAGTTTCACATTCAAATTAATTTGACAGTGAATGGAAAGATTACTCTATTGCGAAAGCTACTAACCAGCTATTTGATATTCCCTGGAAAGGATTTGGCCGGAATGGACATCTTGCGGCGGACGTAATATGGGGATTATCAGATGACAAATTGACAACTATATAACTAAAAATTGTACATGTTGATTGAATGAAGCCGGATAGAGTCGCTTTGCGCGACCGCAAAGCCAGTGCATTTTCACACTGAGGTGACAACAACGACACAAGTTGCTTTTCGGTACTCTACTTGCTACTAAAACGATAATTAAAACAAACACATCACTTGCCTTTTGTTTTGCTACTAAATACCAGCTATACCTATACCTACTTATCTTAAATTATTATAATAAAATTAGGATTTATTAATTATAATTTAAATTTTTTAGAAGGAATATTTTTTTAATAAATCTTTATCTTAATAACAAATTAATTTAAGATAAAAATACTTGTATAAAATGAAAATGTAGGTTTAATATTAGGAGTTTGATTAAAACTGATTCGTGAATTAGTTTGAGCATTGAGATGGGATACCTTCAAATACTCCAAAGTCTAATAAATAAATAAAAAAAGATAAGAAAAGTTGCAGGATTATACCGTCTCAAATGCTAATATAGATTGTGACCGAGGTGTAATGTAGAATAGAATGATAGATATTAAATTTTAAAATTTTTAATACACTGCTTTCATATCCTCTTACTTTCTCTTTCTTAACTTATTTTTCATATACAACCAATTACTATAGAGCAATAATTGACCACTAGACCCTCTAGAAATAAAAGGTGCAGTAGACAATATCTATTTACTTTTTTATACCTCAACTTAACATGAAAAATAGACATTAACATTTAAGAGTTTTTTTTTTTTTTAGATCTTTCTATTTTTCTAATGTGTCAATTGAATTATGGCACTCCACATTAGATTGGGAGTTGCTGTGATGTAAAAGGTGGAAAGTCATGGAATTTTCAACAAAGCCCCTGTTAGATTAAGTGTAATAACAGTTGGCGATCCCACACAATTGAAGTGTCAAGTGACCATTTATTGATTCCACATCCCTACAGGCATTGGTCGGTTAGCAACTTCTCCAAATCGTGGTTGGAATAGAAAATAAATAAAGGTATAAAAATTTTGTTTCTGTTTCTCATTCATTCATTCATTATGGATATAGTTTGATTTGATTGTAAATATAAATTCCAAGTTGGCTCCAAAAAGATCAACCCAACCAACCAACCCCCTCTTTCTTCTTTCCTTATCATGATTGTTCATATCATGATTTATTGCTGCCTTTTATGAGAGGAGATAAGAAGAAAATGAAACTGTAATTTTCAAGTTGGATGGGTATAAAAGCATCACAATGTGAGGTTCATAATTAAATCATACAACTCATAGCCTGCTTATTATATTGCGCACATTTATCATCTGCATGTCAATAGATATAATTCAACATGCATGGTTCTTGAAACAACACAGTGGCCGCCATTTAATAAATTTATTTTTTCTGCGTGACAGATTTATTTATTTATTAGACCGTAGAAATAACTAATAGATTTAATTTAATTGGATCAATTTAAATGAATATATATATAAAATAAAAAGCTCCTATTATTATTTTTTTTGGGCTTGAAATCATAAGATATCATTCAATTCTCTGTACAACAGTTTGATAAAAAAGTAATCTCTTTCATATTGAAAGCGATTATGTTTAAAGATTTTTTCAAGAAAACTTTAATTATCAATTCAACTAGCTTCGTCGTCTATATTTTAGATTCTTTTGATATCAATTGTTAACTGATTTATATTTATATTATATTTAATTTTATAAACCTTATAATTTTAAAATTGAAATTTAAAGGCTAAGAATCAACCCCATGGCTCTCCTCCTCTTTGTATAAGAGAATTTCTATTCATTACAATCATTTTTTTACGACTAAATGAGGAATACGGTCGCGCACACAAGTTAATAATAAAACAAATTTTTTAATAAAATAATGATAATTTTATGAAAGTGTATTGACCTCTATAATCCACAAATCCTTGTCCATTTGACCAAATATTATAATATTTAATTTATCTTATTTTTACAAAACCAAATGAAAATGAGTAACGAACTTCCATTTTGTTCTTGATTATTGTGTTAATTAGTTAAGGCGGTGCATGAGTCCTTAAATAATGATGCATTGTAGGACATAAATGCCCAACTATAAACTGACAACATGCGCCTTCTTCGTCTTTCCCCAGTTGCCGAGCCACCTATTTTGAACCAAACTCCAAACTTGTAGGCCCCACAACTTTTTAGTTTATAGCACTAAAAGCTTTAATAATACTAATATTACTATTATTAATTTTAGTAATAAAAAGCTTAATGGCCCGTCGACATGCATCCAATTAGTTGCGTGGCAGCAGTCGAATGAACTGAAACTGTCCTACTCGACCCTTACACGTGCGCTCTAAAAAGTAAAACTGGCTTTTTTTTTTTTTTTTTTTTAAATTACTATTTATTCCTTCTAGTTCTGTCAAAATAACTATTTTGTCCCCTTGTACCGAGATGGTTCCATCGCTTAGTACATCTAATGGAAATTTCTCCAAAAAAAATTATTTGGATGATATTATTTTTTTAGAAAATAATTATCTACACATGGCATATATGTTAAATAAATCTGATGATAATTAAATAAATTTGATGAAAATAATAGGCTATTTTTGTTTTAAATGGCAATTAACTAATTTCTATTAATTATGTTGTCTTCGACAATAACTTTTGAAATAGTTTTTAACATTTTGACTAAGTTAAAATTCTACCATTCTTAATAGTAGCATTCAATAATATAGCTTTCATAATAATTTTTTATGAAACGTTAAATAATCAGCATTTAGCTTTTAATTAAATTTTTTTGACAAGTATATCCATTGTTTTTTTTCTTTTGAAATCAACTAATTAAACAACTAACGTTATGTTCTTGTCATTTTAAATTAAACAACTAATTAAACAGTTATTTTTACTAAACACTTATAATTTAAACAGCTAATAGCTAAATAAACTCTTACTACTCATATTATATAAGTTCAAATTTAATTATTGTCCTCTTGATTTTAAAAATATGATTGGATAACATTGTTATTTTGGAAAAAGATTTACTTATACAAGATGCATACACCAAATAAATCTAACGATAATTAAGACATATGAGAATATAAGTGATTTAATAAAAAAAAAAAAAAAGACTAAACAATAACAAGGGGTTAGAGAAATATATATATATATATATATGTGTTTTTTTTTTTTTTTTTGAAAATGGAGAGCAAAACTCTAAAAATTACATGCAAAATATATGGTAAGTATATAAATCATGGTTAAGCCTCCAAATTATACCATAAGAGGTTACAGCAGTACACAGTTTAAATAATTTCCTTTTTTATATGGTAATCAACTTTCCTTTATTTAGTAGTCATATTGTATAACGCCAAATTTAATCTTTATCTTCTTGATTTTAAATTATATTTTGCCTTTATAGAATTTATTATTCCACTTTGACTTTGAATACAAATGCACACACATAAAAAATAATTCCATTTTAAATCAAGATTCACTTTCATATGAAAAAATTACTTTGGAAATATCAAATTATCATATTTTGATAGTTTTAGGAAATTTTCAAGAAAATAAATCAATTAAGAACATTAAGCCATTTTATTTTTTTAAATTATATTATTTTTTTTATAGAAAATCCAGCTTTCTTACCATTTAAGATGCAAAAGTAGGGATAAAGCACATCTATTTAGAAATGAAAATTCCCTAAATATATTGCATTCATGTAAGGCAGGCAGTGCCAACTAAACACATAAATTACCTTTCCAAATTATTTTCTTATAAGATTACAGCAACCAAACCTCTCTAATGAAAATTTATTCAAAAATTCAATAGTGTAACTCCACCCTCCCTTATGTCAGTATGCTTGCAAAATTTACTGTTTTAATAATAACTGTTAGTTGATTTAATTTAGTAACTATTATTTATATAATAATTTGAAAAATGAAAATGTTTGATATTTAAAATGACTAAGGAACAATTTTAGATTAAAGATAGAACTTGTTAATTTATAAACAATAACGTGTATAAGTGTAAAAAAATTATTCACTAATTATTTGTGAAACGCTAAACGATAAACGAGACAACATTTTTGGAACTCGTTTAGTTCAATTGTTCATATCAGCTAAAAGTTGATAACTGGTAGCTAATGACTAATTATTATTCGTGTTTAATAGCGGTTGCCGATAAAATATAAAATAACAATTAAAGTTATAAATATGATTATATATATATATATATATATATATATTAATTTAAGATGAATATACTATTTTTTATTTTAATATATTAATTAAAATTTAAAATTATATTTAAGATAAAAAATTTATTTTTAAAATAACTATAAATAAAATAAATTGACATAAAAATATTAATTTATTCACGTTAGGCTAGAGCAAAAATCATGTGAAAAATATCCTCTCCAAATGCATACAAATCTCATCCGAACCCCAACCAAACAGTCTGCTCGCACCTCCGACCGGACCACCGTCTTTACATAATAACAGTCCTCTCCAATTTTTAATTAATATGATAATAGCGTATATATATAAAAAAACACAATCCTGATAAATGCTTACTGATCTCCTGCAATCATATACCCTCTTTTCTCCATCTCTGTCTCTCTTTCAGCGAAGCAAACAACCATCCGCGTCTCTCCCCCGTTGGATCAGAAGAGAGAGCACAGAGTCTCGCTTAACACACCAACCGCCAAGAAGATGGTTGAAACCAGGCGCAGTTCCTCTTCCTCCAAGCGCCCTCTTCCTTCTTCACCTCCTCCCTCCTCCTCCAAAAGATCTAAGGTACAAACAAATATGCAAAACATGCAAAACCTGTTTTTATTGATTGATCCTTTGCGTACGTGTTTCGCTTCTCTCTTCTGTCAACGTTTTTATCACGTGATTTGATGTTTATTGTTGATGGAACCCTAGGCGGCGGCCGTTACCGCAGCGGTTACGGCGGTGGCTTCATCGTCATTGAACGAATCAACTGTGTCGCTGCCGGTCGAAACCCTAACTTCGGTCAAAGAATCCGGCTCCATACCTCGGGACCCTGAGCTGCAATCGTCTGATCCCCTTGTAACTGTCGTTTCAGAGCCGGTATCTGCCGATGCGGAGAGATCTCCTGACCCTGAAGGCGAGGGGTTACTGTCCCCACAACCTCTAGGTGCGATCTTTCTCTAATTGCATGTAGCTTTGTTTGTCATGTTACTTAAGTCTTCTTGATGTTTTTGTTCTCGATTTGTGTGTGTTTGATTTTTTGTTGGTTTAATTGATTGATTTTAGGCGAAACAAATTTGAATGCTGCTGAGATATCCAAGGCAGTTGGTGCGACGCTGAGTCGGGGCAGGAAGCGACCAGCCAAATCAGCTGTAGCAAAACCCGTGAAACCACTAGATAAACTTGCTTGGGCCAAGCTGCTTTCCCAGTGTTCACAGGTCGGTGGGTTTTACCTGGACATAATTATTTTACAAAATAATTCTTGGCTACTCAGCTTTATGTGAGTTATCCTCAAAGGAGACTAAATATCAGTTCTATTTTTTCCATACATAATCCCTTCTGCCTCCTTGTTTGTGTTTAGAGTTTAATTTGGTTAGCTGCTATTAGCTTGGTTTCAATGTCTTGTGGTGGTGTTTGTCCTATTTGTTGCACTTAATGGGACTGTTTGTGTAGCTGCTTGTTTTGTATGAGTTACCTATCATCTGCAATCTTTTGTCACTTTTGCCTATCCAAGTGACTTTAGGAAGTACTTGTAGAAATGGGTATTTTGATGTTCGCCACTCTGTGTGTTTATGTTTGTATTAGATGAGCTTCTGAGCATGAGTGTCGCTGGAGACAATGATGTAGCATCTCTCTACGAGTATGTAGATGGTTTTTTGACATTCTTGAGATGCTGCTTGATTGACATCTCACTTGATAACCAATCATTATATGGCAAGGACAATTTTCACTAGTTCACCTTGCAGTCAACATTATTAATCTTTGAAATTTCTGAATTCTAGAGGGTAGGAATAAAGAATACTAGTTGAGATGGTTAAACGACCTTTCCCATTGTGAGATTAAGAAACAAAATCCTTAATGTGAGTTGGCGTTTTCGTGATTGCACATGACGTTTCATGCAGGTAAAGAGTGTGTTTTGCTTTGAGGCATAAAAGTGAGGCTTTGTTCATGTCTGGAACATGTGGCGGTTTGGATAGTTGGTGGGAAGTTTGGTTGAAGCTTGCCTTGTGAGGCTTCAAGTGCTGTCTAGTAAGGGGCCTGAATTGGTCAATTAATTGTCACTTAGGGATGAAAATATTCAAGAGGGGAGTGAATGAACCTCTGGGTATCTTTGCTTATTTCAGCTCCCCCAGTTCTTCACTCTGTATGATAAGGTTAGTGATAATGATCAGTTTAATGGTATCTCTCTCCTAACAGGGTTAATGATGTGTTGTTATTTGTATTCGAGCTAAAGTTTATCGGCATTGAAGTTGAGAACTTGTGTTTGAAAAGTGTCCTTTTAAATGTGTTGCAAAAACAATAGTTAGAAACTGCCATTAGCAACTTTGGAGTTTGAATGACTAAACTAAATGAAATTTACCTTAAATCGTTTTATAAATGGTCCCTAATCAACATGTTTAATGTGCCTGCTTTTCTATTGGATGTTTTCAAATGTGTTTAGTAAGAGGATGGTTCATGTTATATTTTATGGTTTATTCTCTTGAGCTTAGACTGATGATAATGCACGGGTGGCATCTCCCAATCCTCCGCTGATGAATTCAGCTTGCTTGTTTAAAATAAAAAAAGCAGGAAAAGAAAAAGAAAGAAATTAAGGTTTGGATGCACGTTAAAAGCGAATTTTTAGCTGTTGTTTTTTTGAGTGAAAGTGGGTTCTTCATTCCTGGTAAAATTATCATACAGTTTTAGTGTTCCCTCTTCCAAGAAGCAATTATGAACTGGAGAATTATATGGATGTTTATAATATTCTTTTCTTTTAATGGGCATAATTCTGAATATCTATCAAGCATTTTGATGGTCTTCTGGGACTAATATACTAACCTGTTCCTGATGCTTTTATATGTTCTGTGAATTCCAGTACCCTCACAAGGAAATGCGCAGCACTCTTTTCACTGTTGGTCAAGGCCGTCATTGCGATTTAGTAATTAATGATCCATCCGTCAGTACGATTTTATGTAGACTAAAACAGTTAGAGGTATCACTTGTGCATTTTTTATTTAATACTTAAAGGTTTTCATCTCTTAAAAACAAGTAAACAATTCAATTTCCCAAGTTAATTGCACTATTAAAAAAAATACGTCATAATCATTTACCTTTTTTCAATTCCTCATAATCACTTTGTGTAGAATGGAGCTGCATCAGCTGCTTTATTGGAAGTAATTGGGGGTAAAGGAGCAGTCCAGGTAAATGGTAAACTCTTACAGAAACCGGGAATGGTAGTGATTAATGGAGGCGATGAATTAGTGTTCAGTTCTTCTGGCAAGCATGCTTATGTATCCTTTTTGCTGTTCCTAATATAACTATTGGCAATAATTGCTTTGGATTGTGATATTTTAATTTTTTGTTAGCCATAAGCCCATGTTGTTGTGAACAAAGAAAATAGTAAAATATATCTGTTGCAGTGACATGATGAACGTTTGCTTTTTATGTAATTGATTTAAACAAGCCACATCTTCAAAAGATCAATGAATTCCTTAATGGGAACATCAGATTTTTCAACAGCTCACTAATGATAACTTAGGTGCTCCAGGCATATCATCAGTAAATATCTTAGAAGCCCAAGGTGCTCCAATAAAAGGGATTCAAATTGAGGCAAGATCTGGGGATCCCTCAGCTTTTGCAGGAGCATCAATATTAGCCTCTTTATCTGATATCCAAAAAGATTTATCTCTTATACCGCCTCCTGCCAAAGCTGATGAGGATATGCCGCAAAATACTGAGATTTCCACTGTACCTTCTCTGTGTGGAGCTCCTGATGATTGCATTCCAGAGGTTAACATGAAGGATACAACAAGTAATAATGAGTTGGACGGAGTTTCTTCAAGGGAGAAAACTGTTGTTCCATCCTCTAGTTCTGCCAGTCAAAATCCTAATCTTGATAGTCTTGGTTTGGATGCATCTGTTGATGTAGGAAACAGAAAGATTGCTGGATCACCATTTGAGTTAAGGCCGCTCTTTCGGATACTTGCAGGTTCTTCATCTGAATTTGATTTAAGTGGTAGCCTTTCTAAAGTGCTTGATGAGCCAAGGGAAATACGAGAGCAACTGAAGGATTCTGATCCTCCAATGATTCTGATGTCAACTAGACGACAAGCATATAAAGATAGTTTACAGCAGGGAATTCTGAATCCCGAAAGCATTGATGTTTCATTTGACAGTTTCCCATATTATCTAAGGTGCAGCCTTTTCTCTCAGTTGTTAATACGTTGCACTTGACCTTCACAGAAAATACTGTTGATAATTGCATGTGATTCATTAAGTAATTGTACATTTTTTGTTGGTTGTCTTTGCCTTGTTCTATGGGGGTGTAGATGGTGTTTTACAACCTCATCTTGTATCCAACAAAGTATCTTATATGTTGAATTTGATTTTTTCCTTTTCTGACGGTGAGATTTGTCACAGTGATACAACAAAGAAAGTTTTGATAGGGGCTGCATTCATCCATTTAAAGTGTGATAAAAAAATTCCAAAGTTTTCTTGCGATCTTCCGACCGTGTCACCCCGCGTATTACTATCTGGTCCTGCAGGTGGTCTCAGCATTACTTTGTTGATATGCATCAAAGGTTTTGTGATTTTTAATTTAGTTCTGATGTATCTATATATCTTGTCATTATGAATTTCTTGCAGGGTCAGAAATATACCAGGAGACTCTAGTGAAGGCACTAGCTAAAGATGTTGGTGCTAGACTGCTAGTCATTGATTCTCTTTTGCTGCCTGGAGTAAGCTTATTTAATTTCGCTGAATTTTTTTAATTTTTGTTCTTTTTCTACAGTTCTATACACTGTTTTCCCTTGCTGTTTGAGTCTTAAATGCTAGCAGCCTCATTTTGATGATGCGTTTTCTTTTTTAAATGGTTGAATCTTCAGTTTTCTCAGGTTATTGAACTTCTCTGTTTCCTTTTTTGTAATAATTTTAGGGATCAGCACCAAAAGAAGCGGACTCTGTGAAAGAAGGTGCAAAGCCTGACAGAGCATCCGTTTTTGCCAAACGAGCTGTGCAGGCAGCACTACACCATAAGAAACCACCGTCTAGTGTTGAAGCTGATATTACTGGTGGCTCGACAATAAGTTCTCAGGGCCTTCCAAAGCAGGAAACCTCTACTGCATCATCGAAAAACTATACATTTAAAGCAGGCATGTTTTAGTTCCATAGCAGCTGTACTACACACACATGTATACTGATAAATATGGATAATTAAATGGATAAATAGTTGATGAATCAGCCTTTAACTTGTCCTTTTTGTTAACTGATTTACCTATTCTTTACCAATTAGAACCTTTAAATTACTGGAAAATTTGTAATGTAGCAGGTGACAGAGTAAAGTTTGTGGGGCTATCTTCTCTGCAACATTCTCTAAGGTACTTGTTTATCACTTTAAATTCGTCTTTTTAACTAATTCTGGTCTATTATAATTTAATTGCTCGAGCTTCCACAAGTGCTCAAGGGATGAAGCTAATACAAGATTCTTCATTTACCTACACCTTTATGTAACAAATTCATGCATTCACATTTTCTTATGTAATGATGATATGGATATAAATCTATATTTGATTTGTTTTTGATTTTTTCCCTTTCATTTCTTTTCAAAAGGGGACCATCAAATGGTTTTCGAGGCAAGGTCGTCCTTCCTTTTGAAGATAATGGATCTTCCAAAATTGGTGTTAGATTTGATAGAGCAATTCCTGAAGGCAATGATCTTGGTGGTCTCTGTGAAGAAGACCATGGTTTCTTTTGTCCTGGTGATTTTCCAGAACCAGCTGCTCCGTCTTGTTCATTTCTTAGGAATTTGTGCCGCATTCTTTCATCTGCTGTTGCTGAACATATCTTTAACCCTGCAGCTAATTCACTTCGCTTGGATGGTGCTGGAGGTGAAGATGTCGACAGGCTTGCTGTTAGTGAACTCTTTGAGGTATCTGCTAGCTGCTGCCTTTGCTACTGCTTCTATCTTTTGAGTTGCTGAGCTTCAATTTTTTATAGGTTGCTCTAAATGAAAGTAAACAAGGTCCCTTGATATTGTTTATAAAAGACATAGAAAAGTCTATGGTGGGGAATCAAGATGCATACACGGCTTTAAGGAGTAAGCTTGAAAATTTACCTGACAAAGTTATTGTAATTGGATCACATACTCAAATGGACAATCGAAAAGAGAAGGTAATTTTTTGATGGATTGCTCCGTTTGTTTCTACCCTCTTTTATTCGTCTCTCTTTCACACGCCCCCCCCCTCCCGGCGGGGGAATTCGAGCAGTCTAACAAATTATGACTTTTCTTGTTTTTCAGTCCCAACCTGGTGGCCTTCTATTCACAAAGTTTGGGAGCAATCATACTGCTTTGCTTGATCTTGCTTTTCCGGTATGCTGACCGTTGGTGTAGTAGTTCATTTAGTTATTAACAAATTAATTATAATTAATTGTGTCCTGGTTGTGTATCTTGTTGTTATGCTAGCAAACTGCTTGTTACTAGCATGTTTACTATCTTTCTAGGTAACTGATTTACTATTTGAGTACACAAAAAATTCGAGTGCACTACAGAAAATTGATTAAGCAGCCAGCTAATGAACTATTTTCACTGCAGTTGCAATGATATAATTCACTTTTCTTTTATTTCCATCACTGGGCTTGGAGTTTGCTCATTATGTTGATATGTGAGTGAGTTGAACTGGACCATATATGGATTATTCATTTGCAGCATGTGGGTGTTTAATTCCATCTCATTCCAAGCTGTCTCGAGCAAGATTGTGGATGTGGTTTGTAATGATAGTCTTGAACTTTTCTGCTATGCACTATTGCTAATACAATTTGTCAATATATTGGTTTATGGAATACAGGCCAACCTTTGAAAGATATTTGGAATTTCCTCTGTTTTGTGTTCACATAACCAGTGTGTTGCCTGTTGTTTGGTAGCCTTCTTATGGCTTTATGGCTTATTTTTCTTTTCCTCTCTAGTAGAAGATCCATTGTTTACTCTCATTTTGAATATTCATATTTAAAGTCTACCGTGTATGATGAGATTATTTGTTTAGTTGGTTGTTTTGCCTTGCTATCTTTTAGAAGACAACAATATTTTTTTTTTTTTTTTTTTTTGCGCAACCCTCATGCCTGTACCCCAGTGATGTTAGTCATTTCGTTGGTAATTTGTTTTAAATGATACACACACTATTATCAAGCTTACATTATGAATGTTAATGGTGGTGGATGTTTTCATGCTTTTTCTTCCTTGTTGATGGTATTCTCAGTCCCCTGTGTATTTAAAGTATGTGAACTATTTTTGTCCTCTAGGATAACTTTGGTCGACTGCATGATAGGAGCAAGGAAACTCCTAAGACTATGAAGCAGCTTGCACGGCTTTTCCCTAACAAAGTGGCAATACAGCTACCTCAGGTATTGGTCTTGCATTCATTCTAAGATTTCTTGTTGCTCGTATCTTCCCCAAGTTATCTCATTTCTGAGAGTCCTTGCAGGATGAAGCTTTGCTTTTGGACTGGAAGCAGCAGTTGGAGCGTGATGTAGAAACTCTGAAAGCACAGGCCAATGTTGTTAGCATTCGTTCTGTGAGTATAATGTTCCAAGTGGATTGATCATTACTTTTTATTTCATCTTTACTTTCTTATATTATACTGGCTTGTGTGGACAACAGTAGCTCTCCTACGTGCATGCTAGCTAATCTTTTTGGGGTTAATCTTATTTTTCTTCTGATGGTCCTGGTCTGCTAGAACACTTTTATGTAGCTCATAAAGCAGTAGCTCTTTTATCACCTAATTTTATTTTTCCTATTGTTTTTTAAAAAATTCAGAGGCATGTATTAGTTGTAGGCTTTTTGCTAGTTTTATTGCATTTATAAATTGTTATTGGATTTAGGTCCTCAGCCGAGTTAGTTTGCATTGCACTGACCTCGAGACTGTATGCATTAAAGATCAGGCCCTTACAACTGAAAGTGGGTATTCTTAAACTTAAATCTTGCTGTTCCATCATTTTTCTTCTTTACATTGATTTTTACTGTTTACACCTTACACTGAGTGCTCACTGATACTTTTTCGTTTCTACTTTTGTTAGGTGTAGAAAAAATAATAGGTTGGGCTTTAAGTCATCACTTCATGCATTGTACTGAAGCTTCTGTTGAAGATGCTAAACTTGTGATATCTACTGAAAGGTTTTTCCTCCTCTTCTCTGTTATACATGTTATTGTAATAATTGTGTGAACCTTACCTGTATAAACTGTTGATACTGTCTTAATGATCTTTCTTGTAGCATTAAATATGGGCTGAGCATTCTTCAAGGTATACAAAGTGAGAGCAAGAGTTTGAAGAAATCATTGAAGGTAAAGTTGATCTTGGTATATCAACTATTACCATTCTTGAATGAACAAGTTTAAAAGGTTTACTGTCTAATATTTACCTTTTCACCATCAAGTTAACTTTTAAGTGGCTTCAGGACGTGGTAACTGATAATGAATTTGAGAAGAAACTATTGGTGGATGTTATTCCTCCAAGTGATATTGGAGTGACATTTGATGATATTGGAGCCTTGGAAAATGTGAAGGATACTTTGAAGGAACTGGTGATGCTTCCTCTTCAGAGGCCTGAATTGTTTTGCAAAGGACAGCTTACTAAGGTTAACTGCAAGTTATATTGTTTGTACCCTAGCCCATATTCCCCCTTTCTTTATCAGGTGGGTTCTGTTGTATGCTCATCGAATGTTGCTACTTTCACAGCCATGTAAGGGAATATTGCTTTTTGGGCCTCCTGGTACTGGCAAAACAATGCTTGCTAAGGCCGTCGCAACTGAGGCTGGTGCAAACTTTATCAACATATCCATGTCAAGTATTACTTCAAAGGTATTTTCCTTCTGCCTTTTATATCAGTCACCAGTGATTTTTGTGTGAGCTTTCTACTTGGAATTTATGATATCTCTGCATTGATTGCAGTGGTTTGGTGAGGGAGAGAAGTACGTCAAGGCAGTATTCTCCTTGGCTAGCAAAATTGCTCCTAGTGTTATTTTTGTTGATGAGGTTTGATCAGTTGCTCAACTTGTATTTCCACTTGTTATTCTATTATTCTTCTGTTCCCGTCCAACTTACATGTTTTGAATGATCACTGCATCTTGTGTTCTTCACAATTTGTATTTGCATTTTACCTTTGGCAAATTAATTTAACAGCTTTTTCTGCTTGGTTTTTATTGTAGGTGGATAGCATGCTGGGAAGACGGGAAAATCCAGGAGAACATGAGGCTATGCGTAAAATGAAGAATGAGTTCATGGTGAACTGGGATGGTCTTCGTACAAAGGATAAAGAACGAGTATTAGTGCTTGCTGCCACAAACAGGCCCTTTGACCTTGATGAGGCTGTTATTCGTAGGCTTCCCAGAAGGTGCTCCGTCTTTTCCTTGTCCTTTGTCCCATCAATGTAAATCTGGCATACAGTTATATTTTACTTTCTTGCACAATCCTTTTCTGCAGATTGATGGTCAACTTGCCAGATGCACCTAACAGAGAGAAAATTTTGAGGGTTATTTTAGCGAAAGAGGAATTGGCACCTGATGTTGACATTGAAGCAGTTGCAAATATGACAGATGGTTATTCTGGAAGTGATCTAAAGGTTGGTGTTCCTCTCTCCTTCCCTTCCCCACACCCCACCCCCACCCCCCCTTTTCTCCACTTTTTGTGTTCTGATTTTTTTTCTCGTGTCAGAATCTTTGTGTAACTGCTGCACATTGTCCCATACGAGAAATACTGGAGAAAGAAAAAAAGGTAAGTATTTTCTTTAAAATAATACCTGATTTTGGTTTTGTGATGCTACTGTTTTTTATGACTTAATTGCCTCATGTTTAAATTATGATATCCTGTATCTTGTCTTTTAAATGCATGCTAATTTTCTTCCAACTGTTGTAACTGGCTATTTATAAGATTGGATTCTGCTGTTAGCATTTAGTTGATATACAATTTCCCCCTTGAAACTGTTAGCAAGCTTAGGAGGCCAAATTCCGAGTAATACGTCAGCGGCCTGTTGGTAACACAGGCTTAATGGTCAAAGTTGCTAAATTCATGGCACATTGATGTTGCGCCCATAGCATTGAAAGAGAAAAGAAAATAACTTGTGTAGATCAAAGACTAGTGCATGTTCTGTTGTTACTTGGGTAGTAGGGATTAAGACTTCAGAAATACTCCTAATACTTTTTAGATGTTGTGTGCATTTTGTTTTCTTTTTCTTGATTCCTATTTTTGGCAATACATGTTAATTCAATTTTCGCACAACTTCAGGAGAGAACTTCGGCCTTGGTGGAGAACAAACCTTTGCCTGCATTGTACAGCAGTTCTGATGTCCGCCCTCTTAGAATGGAGGACTTCAGATATGCACACGAACAGGTATGAAAATTACCCTGTCGGGAAACAAATTAAGTATGAAAATACCCTGTGGTAAAAATTATTATTGTGGTTCCTAATAATGTGGGAGAAGCATAAAAAAGTTTGTTCTGTTTGGTTGGCACTTTTTTGGTCCCATGTGTCCATGAGACACAGTTTAGTAGTGTTGTAATGTTCTGTAATTTGGGTTAAATGCATTTACAGGTGTGTGCAAGTGTGTCATCAGAGTCAACAAATATGAATGAGCTTCTTCAATGGAATGAACTATATGGAGAGGGTGGATCAAGAAAGAAGAAATCACTCAGCTACTTCATGTAGAGGAATTTATCCAAAATGTGTATAGCAATCCATGCTTTAGTTTATTCTTCGTCACCTAAATAGGTGGGCTAGATTAGGGACACCCCTATTTACGGGATTCCTTTCCAGTTTCTGTCCCCTTTGTATTATAGATAGGTTTTTCAGTTATTTTCTGTAGAAATTTCACAATATTTACCAGCCTTGTAAACCTTGGAGCTAGTGCCCTGACAGGTTTTTTTTTTTTTTTTCCTTTTTTCTTTTTTTTTTTTTTTTGTCCCCCTCTTAATTTATTTAAATTTTATTTCTTCACTTCTGGCCGGCCATCATCCTGTACATTGTTAATTTTGATAAATCAAATAATAAGCATTGCTAACTTGTTTGTTTCACTTCAAATTGCAAGTACCTATTCCAACATTTCTACTAGTGGTGTACTTCCATAGGAAAAATGTTTGCTGCTGGTTCATATATAACTTAGATTTTGTTTTGAACAAATGATCGAGTCAACCTGGAGTATAAACAAAAATAAAAATCTCACCCAATTTGAAATCTGAAACATAACATTTTGTCTAGCTTTAATTAAAGTCAAATGATATATTATGTTAAACACATCCTTATATTCAATTTTGAGCGTGGTGCTGGAATAATGATAAAGCAGTTGTCCTGATGTTTTGTATGCAACTCTTAACTTGGGAAATTCTACAAAAATATTAAATGCACTAGACAGGCACTTCGCAATAATAAATGTTAATTGGAGATTCGGGGAACCGATCCCTCTCGCATGCGAAACGTCGACGCTTTATCATTGTCTATACGAAAAAAATATTACAACTATCTAACATAAGGAGGCCCCCTAAGTGCAATAACACTTGCACTATTTGTATCTTCATTTTTTCACGATTACTTCATATAATAATTCTTGTGAACAACTAATATTATTTGATTTGCCAAATAGTGAAAACATAAGTCTTAGATAATTAATTTTAAAATTTCAATGTACTAACAATTCATTCTATTTTGAAGGTCTCGAAAAATCATTAATATAGAACCTTTAAGATTTTTAAGGGTATATGTGAAAAAATAAAAACAATAAAATTATAATTTAACTGATTATCCTCGGACTGACTATAATTTTGAGATGGAAAGAGTAATGATTATAATGTCTCCCAATCTATTTTCCCATGGCATGATACAAACAGCAAAAGTTAGAAATATATATTTCAAACTTAAAAGCCTAATCTAACTTGAAATAGGATTTCCCGTATAACAATAGGAAGAAAATATTCAGAGTTGAAACTGCTGCATAATTTCTTCCAAATAATAAAATCATATATGGACACAGAATAACCTAAAATGCACTGATTTTATTGAGAAACGCCATCTCAGTGTAGGTTAGGATAACTTATTATCAAATCTGCTGCTAGTTAGCCTTTATCTTCGAAGCATAAGGCATTATGCCTTTTTAATGGAGATTGTCCAAAGAAGATCTGAACTGGACTGCACTGTCACCTTTCCTCCTTTGACTATGTTTGATGTACTTACGAGACCACCAAACCTCATCTCCATGTCAGCTGAAACAAACAAAATGTCTAAGAATTTACAGTGGATAATACTTGTATAGCAATGGCATAATCCAAGAACCAACCTATTAAGGTATCATGTCAAAGTAAAACTGTGGACACACTTATTGCATTTGCTTGGAGCTCTATTTTTACTTTTCCGGTTAGGTCTCTAAATGTCAGTTTGTCAATCACCATCATTGGGTACGAGAGCACTAGAGTATTCGTGCAAGTATATAAGGGAAAATTACTAATTTTGTCATTGTATTTTGTCAAAATACACGACTTTGCCCCTGAATCTTAAAAAATGTACAGTTTTTCCCCTATCTTTTGCCTTTTATATTGTTAAATCCTTCTGTTAATTTTTTTGTAGTTTTTCCATCAAATATAGGAATATATTAGTTAATTTTGCCAAAATATAAGAACAAAATAGTAATTTTGCAATTTGTTGACAGGGAAAGAACACAAAATTGATAAAAAGATAGTAATAGAGGCAAAAAATAGACAGAACATTGTTTCTAAAAATGTAAGGGCAATGTTGTATATTCAGCAAAATATAGACAAAATGGTAACTTTTCCAACATATAATTAATAGACACTGGCGTCCAGATAATATTAGAGTGAGCTCAGCCTGTTTTTGTTTACCAGCTAAGAAAGCAAGTAGAACAATTTTTAATGCAATATACTTACTGAGATCCCATTGGAGTCCAGTTGTTGTGGTACTCCCAGATGGCATCCCTATGGGAATGAGTCCACAATGTGGGCCCTCAACAGAAGATTGGATATGGATTTCATGATAGTGAGTCCTTGGAAGGAGGTAGATGAGGCAGTCATCAGATATAAGAATTATTCGCATGGCTGAGAACCGATATAGAACATTAATGTTTCCAGCCTCATGGTCGAATCGTCCACCAAGGGCCCCAGCTACAAGAATGCAAAGCTGCCAATTAAAACAAGAGCCAAAGCCTGTCATAATGCTAATCTAAGCATGTAAACCATTGACCGGGTGCTGTATGCATAAATGTTTGGACAGCAGACTATCATTTGATAAATAATTTTTCACCAGCTACCAAGTAGTTCCTACGCTAAAGTTACAAGGACAGAATGTTGTAAGAATGCGAAACAAAATATATATATATATATATATATATATATATATATAACTAGGAAGCAACAATAAGTTCATGCTTAAATAGATAATTATATGTGCACATAGAAGCAGAGACACCAGAATATAGGAGCCTCAGATATGAATTTATGCAACTTACATTAGACTTGTCTGAATCTGGAGTGAAGTCACGAATATATGCAATGCACTTATGTAGATCTGTGGTGTCTTGATCATGAGATTCGTCGACCACCTTGGTTCCCTGCATTGGAGCAAGCAAGAAAGACATCTGAGACAGTCCAGCTCACCAAAGTAAGGCTTGATTGGCAAAGGGACATAGGTAAAGACAAGCTCTTCAAGAGGTTTCACATATACATATACTTATCATACAAATAAGACAAGAGAACCTACACCTACGCCTAAGAAGACAACAAGTTCATCATCAACCGAAAATTCAATAAAACAAACAATGCAGGCCCATTTAGCAAATAAAAAGCAGAAATGAAATTTGAATGTAACATGCTGCAAATATAAAATAGAAATAATTCTACATGTTTGTGCAGATTTAGCAAGGTCAGTACAACTTGGCAAACCTTGAATGATGATAGTCAGAGGCATAATGGACCACATTGCCTACACACTATCAATCAAATGTTCAAGCAGGCCAGCTTACCAGGCTGGTATAGAAGTCCAGTACTTCTCCTCTGATTGAATCCATGTCTCCCTTAATTACATCCGGCTTATACCTGTTAAAACTTAATGTCAGTATTACAAGCTGATAGCCTGATACAAACTTGATGCTTAGCAAGGAGCTAAAGATAAGAAAGGAGCTATGCTGCCATGATGTTTTCTTTTGATCAAATGCCACCGCTAGCAGCAGGCATTCATGAAGTTCTGTTTAGGAGTACAGATAATAGCAAGTACTAGTTGTTAATCTCAAAAGGCATGATCACACTCATATTATGTTACTTTAACAACTCCAGAGAATGCAAGATCCTCATGACTGGGGTCAGTGTGCGCTATCATATTTAACCCATCTCAACCATTGAATTGAGATGAATGGTTATGATTTCTTTGTCGAACATATAACTGCCGACTTCATGAACTCTAAAATCAATTTCTGGAAATATCCCAACTGCTCATTTTAGATTGAAGAATTGAGATTTTGCAATCATGATACGTCATGTTCAAAGCATGAAAAATCCTTCAAAGAATTTCTAAATCATCCAAAATTTTAGAGTCATTGGCATTATCACAATAGCATCACATTCGTAATAGTAAAGTGCAACTAATCAAATCTTATTCTGGCTATGTCAGACAAGCGTGCGTATATATGTATACACACACACACACACACACACACACACACACACACACACACACATATACACACAAAAAAAAAAAAAAAAAAATTGCTGTACGCTTTCTTCCATAAGCTATATCAACTTCAACCCTATCTCTCAAGAACCAAGAGAGACGACTGTATAACTTTACAGGTGCTCTCTTTCTTTCCTCCACAAAATCAGAAAAAGGAAAGAAAAAAAAAAGTTTCAGAGAGGTCAGGGCAGATCTACAATGGGAGCACTTGTCCCCACTGCTGTCAAAAACTTTTGCACTGGAATAATTATCTTTTTTCTACTTATTCATCTCATTTGGGTTTGCTCCCCACCCCCACCCCCCCCCCCCCCCCCCCCCTCTCTTCTTTTTCCCCCTCTCTCTCCACTGGAAGGTTTATATTTGCAACCTTACAGTTTTTTTTTATTTTTTTTGCCCCCACAAGCTCACATTTGCTTTCAAACTTCAATTAAGAGGGAGTAGATGCATTTGTGTGAAATTAAGTAAAACCTCCAGGGAGTTGTCAAAGCTACACTCTAACAGACTAACACCAAAACAGAATTCTTGGTAAATGCCCTTTATATGGTACTTTTGGCCACGCTTAGCTTATCTTTTTGGAACAACTACTACAACAAAACCATTTATTGATCAATAATCAGTAGACATTTAAAATATAAAATCAGTTAAGCCGTCCAGAAATTCTCACATTTACAAAAGAAAAAAAAAAAAAAAAAAAAAAAAAAGAAAGAGAGTCCTATCTAAATCTAACTGCTCACATCAAATTTCATTCGAAATCAAATCCAATTATATTGTTTCACTTAGATTAGATTAGAGATACCGAAAATGGAAAAAAAAAAAAAAAAAAAAAAAAAAAAAACCTGTGTCGAACGTCAAGAGCGTCTTCATCTGGGAAGAACATAGGCAATTCATCGTAAACACGATTAGCACCTCCATCCGCACAGAGACGTAGCTGTGCTGTTCTACACAGAAAAAAGAAAACAGACAGACACTTGTCAAGTAAGCAATTATGCAAACTTAAAAAACAGCCAAAACAAGGAAGACAAAGTACCGTGCTTCCAGAGAAGAGGAGCGAATCTGGGGAGGCGTTGGTTAAGCACAACAAGTGCGTAAGTAAGAGAAGAACAGTTGTCGGTGGAGACCGGCGGGAGAAGAAACGACGAAGAATGGGTCATGAGGTCCATATCGGCTGGCCTTTAAAAGAGAAAAAAATAATAAAGGTTTCCTTTCTATTTCGGTTGTATGTAACTATATCAAAAGAAGGAGAAGGAGGAGGGTTGCGTTTTGCTTAAAGCCTTAAAGGTCAAAGCATGCGACTCTTCTTTGGGTCCGAGTTTCACGCTCTATAAGACTATATATCTTCTTGTTCTTTGCAAAGGAAAAGAGAGCTGACTTGGAAGAGCTATGATTCAGTGCATCCCTGCTGTCTGTACACCCTCCAGTTTGATTACTCGACCTCTGGTTGTCACGCAGCTAAATTAGCCATATTTATTTAATCTGAAATTCCAGCTCACTACACAATTGTATATTTCTGCTGATAATTTAATATCAACATTGTTACTCATTTTTTGAGATAATATCAACATTGCCTTAAAAAAAAAACGATAATATCAACATTGTGATACTTGACAATTTATATTTAAATATAAAATATAAATAAAGAAAATTAAATTCTTTTATTTAAAGATGATTTGACAAAAGAAATTTATCTTGATCGTATTACTTTTATAAAATACTAGTATTTTTTATAAGGTGTCTTATTAGTCGACTATGTTGGTTATATATTTATACTCTTTTAATTATTTTATCTATATTAAATTTATAATTTTTTGTTTAGATTAAAATAAATACAATTACTTAATTATATTTGACTTTGTCAGACAAGTTACTTGTAAAATTACTCCTTATGTACTTAATTTTATTTTATATATAAAGAAGTGGTCTTAAAATAAAATTTAACTCAATCCATAGACCTAATCCTTCGGTCCTTAATTTATAAATACAGATTTTTTAACTAATAAGTGTCTTAAAAAGAAAATCAAGTCGTCACTCAATTTCCAATCTCCTTCCCTCGATCAAAAATCAATATCTATATACAACTATAATAAAAAATAATAATAAATTATTTTTTACTGCTTGGTAAAAAAAAATGAGTATATGATCTAAATTGATAATGGTAATTACATTGGCTACAACGACAGCTTACCCATTAACATTAGAAAAATAAATATATGCACATACACACAAATCCTTAAAACCCTGAAATGTGACTAAAACAGAAATATATAGTTCTAGTTTTTTTTTTCATTTTTATAAATACTATTTTCTTTTAAGTCAAATAGATTTAGAATACAATAGGAAAAATATTAAGAAAATAAAAAATGTCTAATCATCAATAGACCATCTATTTATAGAAATGAGATACAAATCTCTTACTAAATTAAAATGACAGTAGTTACAAATTAATTCAGCAACGAAAAAAAAAACAAAAAATAAAAAAATTGTTATAAGAATTTTTTGCGAACTCAACATCATATAACAAGAAATAAATTATATTAAAAAAATTACCAATTTGAATTTCAAAAATTAATGACTTCTTTAACTGAAAATGTTGTAATTTAATGAAACTTGACGTTGATAGATGAAAAAAAAAAAGGTTATAGCAACGTCAATAAATGAAAATTACAAAGTAAATAATGTTATGATCTAATTTTATTTCTTTATTTTTCTAAGCTTTCAATTTAAAATAGACAAATAAATAAGTTAATTAATTAATGAAAAGAATTACATAAAAGAAATATTATGTCCTCGCTAAATAAATCCTCAATTTTTCCTATAACCATACAGGAAAAAAAAATATACTTTTTCTTTATTATTATTATTATTATATATATATATATATATATATATATATATATATATATATATAAAAATTATATTCAATCAAATAATAAAATGTATTTTTCTTTTAATCACAAGTACCCCTAGGTTCAATAGGGTGGAACTAAATCTTGTTTGCACAAGTTGGCCAAGAAGGGGTAAAGTACTCAAAGCGAGTATTTGCTCTATCCACGAGGATCGAACTCTGGATCTCATTTTGGAGAAAAGAGTGTCGAACCACTTATCCAAACATTTATTGGTATTAAATGTAAATTTCAAATTAGTTATAACCAAAGCTATTTTAGGATATTTTAAATTTCATTAAAAGACGATATCGAAAATCTCATTATTCCTTACTCTATTTCTACGTTTATATACAGTATAGGTATATAAATTATTACTGTGTTGCACAGTAATCATATCACTTTATAAAATATTATTTTTTTTAAAAAAATATAAGAATAGGATTATAATTTTTTAAAACATAAAATTAGAATAAAAGATGATTATCATGAATATATAAAATGAGATGCTAACTTACTATTTACTCCGTCCCATAGTACTTGTCAACGTTATTATTTTTAGATATTCCAAAATGTTTGTCCACTTGATTTAAGAGATATTTACTTTGCATTTATATCTCTCATTATAAATAGTTTTAAGTTATAGGAATATATATTTTTTTAAGGAGGATAATTTTAAAAAAGTATGGATATTTTATATGACTTGGCACTATAATTAATGTGTTTTTTTAAACTTTATACAAAAGTCAGGACAAACATTTTGAAAGGAAGGGAGTATAATTTTTCAATCACAAATATTATTTATTATGGATTAGTTTAACATTAAATTTCAAGAGGTTTTAATTGAATTTTTTTTTTTTGAAAAGGTAAATTTTAGTTACTTGATATATTTACCTTGTGAAATTTACAAATTTAATATTCAAAAATTAATAAAACTAACGAAAAGATGAGAAAATGATGCGACCGGAACAGTCGTGAAGGTAGAGTACAATAGAAGGTTTACACGAACGAAGCAAAGAGCAGCAGCATTATTTTGAGTGCTGGCACCTTCAATCGAAACTTCGATGGTGGGCTCCACTCACAGCTCACGCGCCTGCCTTTTGCCATGATAGAGACAAATATACTTATGAACATTATAAGTTATTGCTGATAAAATATTACTACTAATAGTTACTGTTTAAATATGAAATAATGCTTAAATCTAACGTAGTAAAAAGATTAGAGTGTCAAAGTATGAAGGGAAAATAAAAGGGAGGATTATAATGCAATTGGCATTTAAAGGACATGAAAGGAATTTTTAATAAAGTTTATTATATAATTTTATTGAAGAAGAGGAAAGAACCACGACACTTTACTCATTGTTGCAGGCCAAACCGTTCAAGAAGAGAGGAGGAGGATTTTGAGTCAAAACCAAGCAAAAAGAAGGTGAAAATCAAAGAATTTTCAAGTATTTCTTAAGAAAAGGTTAGTTATGTTCACTTCCTCCTTCATTTCTATGGATTACTTTTTGAAGTCCATGAACTTTGAAGTGAGGTGCTTGTTTGTGTAATCTGATTTGGTGAAGATGAAGTGATGAGAAGTGATTTTAAGGTGATTTAAGATGATTGAAAGTAGTTATGCATGAATTCAAAGTCTAAGTTGCATAAGTCACCAAGATGGATGATTTTGAGCTTGTTCTTGATATGCCATGAACTAAGGATTCTGATATATCTTATATTATGATGTTGTGTAAGTAATAGAAGAGTTGAATTGCATGAATTTGTGCTGGAAGTGAGTTGAGAATGCTTGAGCAAATATATCATTGTTAGACCTGTTATAGTTGGGCTGTCTGAACTTCAGCTTCAGTAATTGACCTATTTGGCTCAACAAATGAACTTCAAAATTCATGAAAAGTTACATCGAGATAGGCTGAGATGTTGGGTAGGTCGTGGTAAAAGGGGAAGGCCATTGGATAAAAGGAAATGGAGTTATAATTAAATTAGTACAGGCTGCTCACCATGAGAAAAACTGAACTTCAGATTCTATAATTATGTCATTTAAAAATGAAAATGAGCTTTAAAAATTATGAAATTTTCCAGAACAGTACCCTAAGATGTTGGGAACATGCTGTCAAAATTTCAGGGCAATTGAATATGGGGAATTCAAGATATAGTCAACGCAATACCAACTACTCAAATGCTGAAATTCTGCATATCATAAACCTTGAACTATTTTCTTTGCCTCTTAAAATATTTATAATGTTTTTAAATTTATATGTAAATAATTATTTTTTTCATAAAATTTTTATGATCATTTGTTAAATGAATAACTTTTATCAATATCTCAATAAATTAGAGATAAAAAATAATAAAATAATTTTTATTGATTAAATTTTTAATATACTTGTTTTATCAATAAATGCAAATAAAGTGTGAAAATATTAATATATTATATTTTATGTTACAATATACTACGTCTCCATAATACTTATCACGTTTATAGTTTCGATGAGTAATAATTTCTTTTTCATATTTATCCTTTATATATGATCAATAATTATTATTTTAATTTAATAATTTTTTTAAAGAATTAACATTGAAATAAGGGTAATATAATCAATTTATTCAATAATTTATTATAATTTAGATAAATTTAATAATTTTTTTAAAGAACGTGAAATTTCAAATATATTATAGACAAAGATAATAATGAATTTAAATTTTTTATAATATTTTAGTCTGATTTTCTTATGATTCCTGGTGTGTAGTTTATCATTATTTTTGTCTAACATTTTTGCCTGACTTTGTCATGATTTTTTTTAGGCACAATTTACCCTCAGTTTGATTATGGTGAATATTTATTTTGAGAAATATTTATTATTTTTTTTCAATTATCTTTAATATATTTATTTCAATCAAATTAAAATATTTTTAATTATTTTTACTTTAAATTAAATAATTTATTTTTCAGTAAAATATTGACTTTTTCTTCTGTTCCTGCAAACTTAAAAGATAAATTGCACAAAAAATTTAATTTGTAAATAAATTGTATACTGTTTCCAATTTTAATTTTAGAGGAAGCCTTATCCCTTTTTAAATTACTAAAATGGCAATTAGCAAATAAACGAGCTCTATTTCCCTCTAGTATTTTTGGCGGCAAACCCTCGGCCGCGACGAAGCAGACCCTCTACTCTAGTCTCTATCTTGTCACAAAATCGATGCCCTAATCCCTTGACTCTACAACATTCAATTCTTCGCACGAACCAATTTGTGTCGTGGATTTCTGGGGTTTATCACTTTGATCCGCAAATGTTCAATTTCTCTTAGTACGGTTTAAATGGAAGAAACAATTAATGTAAGTTCTTCGATTATTAGGCCTATAAACAAAGGTGTTGTGCATAGAATATGCGCTGGTCAAGTGATTTTGGACCTTTCATCGGCTGTGAAGGAGCTGGTTGAAAACAGTTTGGACGCTGGCGCCACTAGCATTGAAATCTCTTTGAAAGAGTACGGTGAAGAGTGGTTCCAGGTCATCGACAATGGATGTGGCATTTCCCCGAACAATTTCAAGGTACGCGATACACGCAAGAAAAGATTGATTACTTATATGCTATACCTGTAGAGGCAGAGTAGAAGTAATTCGCTGATATGTACGTATGCGAATGGAATCGGCAGAAAAATTGGCAGGTAGTTCTTGACTGAGCTTCTGTGTGGAGCCGCAATGCTTGGTTGGTTTCCGTTTTCCACCGCTGTGCAGTTACCCGATTTTAATGTACCCATAGTTGGTCCAACTTGATTTGATATGGACATTCATTAACAAGTGTATTGTGTTATTCTAGAAAATAGGTTGACACCGTAACTTTGGTTCTTTCTCTGCTATTTGTTAATTCGGCTACTTGGAAAAATCTCGGCAGGCGGCAGCTGAGACCCCTTTTCTTTTTCAACATCGGAAAAATGTGTTTGGTTGTTTATTGATTTTCTTGCATGCTGCAGGTTCTTGCGCTCAAGCATCATACTTCTAAATTGGCAGATTTTCCTGATCTTCAATCTTTGACAACATTTGGTTTTAGAGGGGAGGCATTGAGCTCACTTTGTGCATTAGGAGACCTGACTGTTGAAACACGAACTAAGAATGAGGCGGTAGCAACACACTTGACTTATGATCGCTCAGGTTTACTAACTGCTGAAAGGAAAGCAGCTCGTCAAATTGGCACTACTGTCACTGTTAAGAAGTTGTTCTCCAATTTACCTGTGCGAAGCAAAGAATTTAGCCGCAACATTCGCAAGGAGTATGGGAAGCTTACTTCTTTATTAAATGTGAGTCTTTCTTTTTGATGTAACTTCAATTAGTTCAATATCATATAATGTTCTGACTGGTGGCTGCAAGTGTGGCACCGAGTGTTCCTTTGGCTCCAGAAGCAGTACCATGGTGGAGGAAGCAAGTGTTGAATAGAGCTTTGTGGGTGCTTATACCGACTGTTGTTATCAATCATAAACCTCCTTTTAGAGTGCCTATTGCTGTATGATGGCATTAGTTGTGCATGAATTTGACATACATAAACCAAAAGCAGTTGTTGCCTTAAAATAAATGCATTACTTCTATGAAGTGCAAATGTATTTAGCTGTATAATTGCATATCAGTGATTAAAGTTCATGTATCTGTCTCTGGCAAGTTCATTCTGCCTATTTCTAGAATGTACAATGTATCTGTATCAAAATTCCATATCCTTTGATAATATTTTGATAAGATTTACATCATAGTTCCTCCAAGCAAAACAGCCACATCATTTTGATAGTATGCCTTTTTACATATTGATTGGTGTTATTAAGATTATATACTATAACATAATGTTATTTTCCTCTGTGTTCTAGTTTCTTTTGCATTCTTATTGTCATCTTTTTGTTGCAATGATATCTTACCATCCATAAAATTAAGGATTTGCATGTTAAGGGATCTCTCAGTTTGATAGACCACTCTCTTTTACTATACCCTTTATTTTCTATGTGGTATTCCTTGATGGCTTAACTGTTTAATTTTTTGTTGGATTTGCGGTGATTATTCACATTTCTTTTCTTATGTGCAGGCCTACGCGCTTATTGCAAAAGGTGTTCGGTTAGTTTGCACCAATACAACTGGTAAGAATGCAAAGTCGGTTGTGCTTAAAACACAAGGAAGTGACTCGCTTAAAGATAACATCATAACAGTATTTGGCATGAGCACCTTCAGCTGCTTACAGCCTGTTAACATATGCATATCAGACAGTTGCAAGGTTGATGGCTTCCTTTCTAAGCCTGGACAAGGTAGCGGCCGCAATTTAGGAGATAGACAATACTATTTTGTAAATAGTCGACCAGTGGATATGCCTAAAGTCAGCAAGCTTGTGAATGAATTATACAGAGGAGCAAACTCTAGGCAATATCCCATAGCAATCATGAATTTCACAGTTCCAACCAAAGCCTGCGATGTGAATGTAACTCCGGATAAAAGAAAAATATTCTTTTCTGATGAGAACTCCATATTGCTTGCTCTAAGGGAGGGTTTACAGCAGATTTATTCCCCAAGTAATGCCACTTATTTGGTCAACAAATATGAGGAGCATATGAAGAAGACCAGTGGCTCTCAGTCTCCTCATGAGAAGTCTAATGTGTTGCCAAAAAAGATATCTGTAGTTCGCAATGACTGTGAAGAAATTCACATGAAAAAGCATACAGCAGAAGGCAGTAATCCGCAACAAACAGTTGAAATCAAATCTGATACCTCGGATGTTGGAGAAAATAATGATGAAAAGTACACAGCGAAGGACTTCAGTCTGAGAATACATGACATTCAAAAGGCCTATAGTTTTTTGAAGACTAAAAATGGGCAACCAACAACTTGCCATGATAGTCTAACCAATCAAGATGTTACTTCCCCTTCAAGTGCGGCTGGAAAAGATATTTCTGAAAATAGAGATTCTAATAGTTCTCTACGTTCTGTTCAGTCAACAATTAAAAAGTTCGTAACTGTAAGTAAGAGAAAACATGAAGATGATAGAACAGCACTATCTGAAATTCCCATCCTAAGAAAGGAAACTCTTCGAAATCCACTTAAGAAAGGCAACTCTGAGCCTAATGCTGCAATTACAAGTTCTCCATTTAATCATCAGCTCGCTGATAATTCTGCTAAGGTGAGTGAAGCTGAGCCGTCCAAGTTTCATAGAGCAGACATGAGCTTCAACAGAATCAGAAGTTATCTTTCATATAGAGGGAATGACAATGATGAAAAACATGGGGAGGTATATGACCTTAAAACTATTCTGAATCTGTTTCCTGGAAGCTTAACCAGCATGGCTCACACGCATGCACACCTCTTTTTATTCTTGTGGCCTCTATCTTTGATTTTCACATTTGATCAATAAATGTGCAGGAACCGATGGCTGAAGAAAAAGCTACTTATGTGGCTGATGTTGTATCAATTGCTTCTCATGAAGGTCTTGAGAAAATATCTGAAGATCTTATGGTGATAACTACATTTCAATTTCCATTTCATTGTTAGAGATATGGACATGTGCACACAGGATATTTGATGTTTTAGTCATATTAATATATCTGCAGGATCCTGCAGGTGAAGAAAAAGCCTCACCTATTGTTAGTGTTGCATCTCTCACTTCTCCAAGGAGGGGCCTTGACAATATGTCTGAGGATCTGATTGCCACTTCTCTATTACAATCTCCTGGTTCAGCTTTAGATGTTCCAAAGCCTTCTGCCCAAAAGATATGCTCCACCTTGCAATTTAGTTTTCAGGAACTGGCAGAAAAAAGGAAGCAGAGGCTGTCAAGATTACAATTCAGCAGTTATGCATCTGGAGGCATGAAGATGAAAAGGTTTAGAAAGTAGAAACTTCTTAGGGAAATTTGGGAAAACATTGATTCTATTATATTCTTCACTAACTAGAATTTTTAATGGTCAGCCATAGGAGTTATGCTGCTGCAACACTAGAGCTCTCTCAACCAGATAATGAGGAGCGAAAGGCAAGGGTTTTAGCTGCAGCTACTACAGAGTTAGAAAGACTTTTCAGAAAACAGGACTTTGGAAGAATGAAGGTTGTGACATGCATTGTTTTGTATGCACACACTTATACAGAAGCTTAAGTTTGGTCGTGCTTGGTTCATTGTCATTGTTGCTTGTCCCATCCCATCAACTCCTCCATCATTTTTCTTTTAACCTTTTTACTTATAAAATTCTTGCCTTGATAGATTACATTTATTTCTTGTCAATGAGCTATCAAATTTCAGCCTTGACTCTATTGACCCACCTGAACGTTACTTTGCATCTTTTATCCTCTCGCTGAGGTTGGAACTTGGTTTCTACCTGTCAGAAGAACTAATTCAATGTGTGACAAAAATTGGGTAAACTAAAAGTCAGATAACACTGATTATTGCACATTGTTGGTGGTAAAAAATTAGTCTGGTTGTTAATAATATATCTATCCCAGTCAAATTTCAAAGTCTTTAGTTCATGACCAGCAGCATTTTTGTTTATAGGTGATTGGCCAATTTAATCTTGGATTCATTATTGGGAAGTTGGACCAAGATTTATTTATTGTGGATCAGGTAACCTATGCATGCTTCTAGACTATCTTTGTTTTTCAACACCTTCATGTTCTGCTTTCATATATTACAGAAAATGTTTCTGTTCTGTGTCACAAGCAACCTATTTGTATTGTGTGTTTAATTTTTTCACTAGCATATTGTTCTTATAAAGTTTTCTCCACTTTTTTTTTCCCCTTTTCAGCATGCTGCTGATGAGAAATACAATTTTGAGCGGCTATGCCAATCGACAATCTTGAACCAGCAGCCTTTGTTGCGGTGAGGGGTTATGACCATTCTTGAATTTCTTTTAATTTCTGAAATATAAGATTGTCCATTCTTTATTGCCAACTTATAATGATGACAAAAACTAATAGATAAATAGAAAATTGTCCTCTAGATTGTTGAGGTGTTCCCTGTTATTCTTTTATCTCTATTTGCTCTAAGTTTGTATCCCTTGTATAAAGTTTGGCATTTATCTTGATGCTTCTGAGTTTACTTTCTCCTTGTTCTGCTTTTAAAAAGATAAGGTTTGAATGTGCATGAGACAATGATATATAATTGTCCCACTGAGAAGATACTACAAACTAATAGAAGAGAACTCAATTTTTTTGTCCCATTATGGAATTCCAAGTTATGCATGTTTGTTAATCTGTTAGTTGGTGCTGGATATACATATACGATACCATAACGTGCCAATGTTATGTTGCTTTTCCATAAAGAAATATGCAAAAAAAGAAAGCATGTCAGTTTCCTAAGTACGCATTATATTGATTGTTGCTGCTTATGGCTGGGAACAAACTAAAACTCGACTATAAGATTATGAGCACCTTTTTTAAAAGGAATTGGTGTACACTTGTTTAACTGTGAAGTGGAGAATTGGCTCTTGGAGTCTCATAATCACCAATGCGGCTGTACCCATATTCACTGGGCTTGTCATAAAATTGGTGCTTCGACAGTGAGACCATTGATCTGAAAGCCAATGTGCTTTTCTTACCTTAAAACTCCCCTTGTAATGGTTGCGAAACTTCATGAAGAATGAAAATGAACACCAAATAGGTTTATAACTGACTCATAGGCCCAATCCCCCGATTGACAAGTAATAAAAGCTTTAATAAATGAAACATTAAAACAGTTTGTTTCCACCTTAACAGGTCTTAATCTTCCAAATTTCTTTTCTTATGCCAAAATCTCTTCATTGATCATCGTATTGAGATCCTTCTCTTCGAGAGTTGTGTGCAGGCCATTGTGGTTGGATTTATCTCCAGAGGAGGAAATAGTTGTTTCAATGAACATGGATATAATCAGGTGATTGTCATGCTTCATCACATTTATTTTTTATCTTTTTTTGTTCTTTAGTAATTTTAGAATTGAACCTCTGCAGCTGTTATATGATTGTGGTGTTTGTTCTGCTATATTTCCAATTACCAGGAAAAATGGATTTGCTTTGGAAGAGGATCTTCATGCACCACCTGGGCAGCGATTTAAGCTAAAAGCTGTCCCTTTTAGTAAGAATATAACTTTTGGAGTTGAAGGTAATCCTCTTTTTTCGTTTTTCCTTTTCCTTTTCCTTTTCGCTTGAGACAAATATAATGCTCTACAACTCCATGGTAAAGAATAGATTGACAGTGGTTTCTCAATTTTATCTGCTAAATATGATCCTGTATTAGAATAATTATGGAAAAAGTTGAATTACTAATATTTGCTTGAAACAGATGTCAAGGACTTGATCTCTACGCTAGCCGATAGTCAAGGGGACTGCTCAATAATTGGTAGTTACAAAATGGACACACATGATTCTGTCTGCCCATCAAGAGTTCGTGCAATGCTGGCATCACGGGCATGCAGGTCATCTATTATGATTGGAGATCCTCTAGGAAGGAATGAGATGCAAAAGGTATTCTACGTAGAGTAAGATAATATTCCCATCACAAAACATGATCAATCAACTAGAAGCTTAATATTGCTCAACAGTGCAGATGTGTATAATACCTTTTGAATTCAAGACTGTGTTCTCGGTCATTAGTTGCAGTGGTGATAAAGCTTAATGTGCATGTTATTTCTCTTTATTCTAGTCATTCTCTGCTTTAATGATATCAACATTTTACAGAATACATAGAGAAAAGTGAAAATTTACTAAATTATCTGTTCTGCATTCCTTTCTCAGATACTGGAGCATTTGGCAGATCTAAAATCACCATGGAACTGTCCCCATGGAAGGCCAACGATGCGCCATTTGTTAGACTTAACATCCATTTACAAAAGATCAGAAGAAAATGATGGAACATTGTGATGGACCCTTTAAATGACAGTTGCTAACCAGAACTTTTCTTAATTTATTGTACATACACCTAGTAAATCATGCAGCAATTTTATGATAGATTACAGGCATAGAAACCCTGAATTCCTCTGTGATCAATCAAATTATTTTTTTGGCGTAATTAAACTGTAAACGCTTGTACAAAAAAGCAATTTCATGAAATCGCGCTTCGGGCTTTTTGAAATGCTGAGTGCGGTGGTGTTCCAGGTATATATTAGGGATTGAACACTCAACTCTTATTTAAGAACCCTGAGTCTTTTTCATTTAGACTAACTCCTGTCTATAGGCCTAGTATTTTTCATTAAACGAAACTTTTCACTCCAGTGTTAGAAGATAAAAGGAAATTTTTACAGACAGCTGAATCTCTTACCGTTGCTAGGTGGAACAAAAACATTTTCGACCATATATGGAAATGGAAGGCTAGCTGGCGCAGTGGCGCTTAGTCTCTGAGAAATTAAATAAATATTTTAATATTTGTGTTTGGACGAAATGATGAATATGTTAATACGTTGTCTATCTCATACTGCACATTTGATTTTTCATTTTTTAATTTTTAAAGAAATCTTCAAATTTTCAGTTGGTTTTTGTTACGTGATATAACATTTAGTTATTTCATTCTTTAAACATTTAATAAATAGAATATTTTTATTGAATTTTTTTAAAATAAAGTTATATCTCTATCTATAAAAATATATGATAGCTATATGTAACTTGACTTGTCATAGTATATGAAGCTGAGTTGACATTTATATTTTTTATTTTGGTTTTATTTTCTTAATAGTTTTTAAAGCGGTTTAATAATATTTGTTAACATTAAATAATATGGTTGGTGGATATTTTCTCGGTTCCTTTAAATTTTGACAGTGGATAATTTCTAAACTTACCATTGAGGAATTTTTTATACAAAGTGTTTTCAGAATTGTTAGTGATGTTCAGAAGCCAGAATAGATAAAATCAGAAGCGGAGCTATGTAGATGTTCCTTTAAGATTTATATTTTAATCCATCAAAATATTGAAAAAATTTATATTTGACTCTTAAAATAAAAAAAAAAAACTTCGTTTGATCCCTTCAAGTAATCTTTCCTAACTCCATCCTTGGATAAAGTTTTGCTAATTGTAATGTAAGAATTGAAAATTGTTTGTCCTGCTATTCCTAAATTTAATGCTACCCAACAGACCTATAAAAAAAAAAAAAAAAAGGGTAATTTAAGGGATGAAACTTTTTCGAAAATAAGAGGAAAAATTAAAAATTATTAGAATTTCAATACATAATTTATTTTTAAAACTTTACCGGCTTCTCTCCCCCACCGTCTGCACTGATAAATATAAATAAGGGCTTCAAAATAATTGACAAGCTAAAAAAAAACAAAGAAAAAAAAAAAGAAGGGGGAGGGAGGGAGGTCTCCTCGTGAAAACCCTGCTCGAATCGATCGCTTAAGAACGAGGGAGGAAAGATCGAAAACACGTTCCTTACTTGGTAATTTCAAATTAGGCTTACTCTCCTCCTGGATTTAGGGTTTAACGATTTTAGTTTTGTTCTCTGTTAGTCTCACGAAACTGAGGTTTTGGCCAACTGAAAGATTTTGAGCCTAAGCCTGGAGTTGTCTCCACTGTTATATTCTCGATCTGAACAAGATTTGGAACTTTCTTTTCTCTTTTTTTTGTAGATTTACTTGCTTGTCGCAGGTAAGGTCGCTGGAGTTCGCTGGGTTCACTTCCTGTGCCCTAAAAGATGGTAGCTATTTCTACCGAAGTAGATTCACGAAAATAGGGTTCTTTTCCATTTTTTCCATTTATTAGTTTTAGCTTTATTGAGATACTTGATTTTGTTCATTGCAGCTTCCTCTTTCTCTACTTAAGACTGCACAGGGTCACCCCATGGTAAGAGTCTAAACTTTCGCCGTATTTGACCTTAATATGGATGTTTAAAGCTGCAATGCGGACTTTGTTTTACCACTTTTTCTTTTTGCTGCAGCTTGTAATTCATGGTGATTGTATGTTGTAACAGTTGGTGGAACTGAAAAATGGGGAGACTTACAATGGACATTTGGTCAATTGTGATACTTGGATGAACATCCATCTCCGAGAAGTCATCTGTACCTCTAAGGTACCCTTGTCATAACTTACTCCTTGTGTGTTTTTGTTTTACTGGAATATGCTTTTTAATAAGGGTTTCTTCGAATGATGATTGTTTTTTGGAAATTGAAGGATGGAGATAGGTTTTGGCGAATGCCTGAATGTTATATACGTGGGAATACTATTAAGTATCTTCGAGTTCCTGATGAGGTAAATTACTGCGTGTTTAGGCTACACTTATCCCCATTTCTTTCCCCAATCATTAAAGCATTTTACTTAGGGTACAATTGAAAGTGTACCAAGTTCCAATATGCCACGAGAAAATATTTACCTCCACTTTTGTAAACAATGATTCTTTTGTGGAATTTTGATCAATTTCTAATTCCAATCTCCACTAACCACCAAAAATGATAGAAAGAAGAAAAAGAAACATATGAATGCTTTCTGCTTAAGTCAAACACCATACGAAGCGTCTGAGTATAGTGATATTACTCATCTTTGGTTTCAAAGTGCAAGCTTTTCTAAGTTATAGATGGTCTTTGTGTCATTTCCATGCTTAAATGGGCTATGTTGCTCATCTAATAATGTAACTTTCTTCATGTTTAGGTGATTGATAAAGTTCAGGAAGAAACCAAGAGCCGCTCAGGTATGCTTTAACATATTCATTTATATTGTATGGTTATCTATCATACTTCTATGAATGAGAAGATGAAATCAAAGTTGTACTACTTTGAAAGAAGCATCTTTGCATTCAGGAAATTAACTATTCCACTTCCGAGATAAAATAAAATCCTTTTGGCTGACCTTTTTTAGACCGGAAGCCACCTGGTTTAGGACGTGGAAGAGGAAGAGGTAGGGAGGATGGTGGAAGACCAGTGAAAGGCATCGGGCGTGGCCTTGATGATGGAGGTGCTAAGGCCACTGGTGGAGGCCGTGGCAGAGGTGGTTCAGGAGGAAAGACAGGTGGAAACAGAGGTAAGTTTCAAATTGTGTAAGATGAATATAACTTGAGAAAGAGCTCTTATCCGTGCATGAGTGAATTGGTAGATTATCTACCAATTGTGGTCCATCAATAATTTGTTTCACCATTGCCTGATGATCAAGATATTCAAATTATTTTTTCAAAACAAAAAATAAATTCTTATATTTTTTTTATGTTGGCGGACACCTTTTGGCCAGTACTGTGTATAAACTCTTGATTTTAACATATCAGCATATTCATAGTATTTCAAGTGTACCTCTTGAATGAGTTGATGCCTCGTATCATAACGGTCATTTTGCTTTTGGTGACAGGTGCTGGACGCGGAAGGGGCTGATGCAAAAATACGGAGCCAGCCACTTTTGGGCCAGTTGCTACTTTTAGAGGCATTTTGCGCCCAACTTTCTTGTGAAATGTTATTTTGCGTTTGAAATGTTACTTTTAGAGGCAGATTAATTCTCTTCATTATTGGCATTATTTTGCGTTTCCAATGTAGGTGATTTCTTAAAATTTCTCGAGACATAGCATTGTGAAGCTTCTGTTGTGAACTTGTGTTTTATCTTGTTTAGCTTTAGTACTAGTTTATTCGGTCATTTATTTTAGGACAACCTGTACTGTTGCACAGTCTTTGACAATCCTAAATTCTTATCTATGTAATGGTCTCTATGACGAATTTTATGGTTAAGAATATTTTCTACAACGATCAAGCCTTGAGAGGCAAAATATGGAGAAATTAATTATGTGCCCAACAGCAAGGCGGTAGAGGGAGTTTGAGTTCTCATTTTCGAACTCGTTAACAATGCTAACGATTCACAATGTCTTTAGACCTAAAAAGTGTGGAAGTTCGTAACATTCTCTTCGCCTGCAATCTAGAACATTATATCTGAAAAATAAAGGGAGACGATATAAATAGCCAAAAAAAAATAGTGTACAAGATACTGCTAGTAAGGGTGATGCCTATTTTTCTTCTTCTGGTTCTTTGAGGATTTCATAACAAGTTCACTTGAAATCCAGGCGCGATTAATCTCTGCAGAATCATCAGATAACCAGCAACATAAGCGGCCATCTTCACCACCTGTCCATCCAAAAATGCTCAAGCTTTGGGCAGATCCGCCCTTTGTGCTTGACATGGGCAATATGCTCCGAACAACACCTGTATGGCCACCCCCAAGAATTGCTTCCGGAGATCCTATTGCCCCCGATTTATAATTTACAGGAAAATAACCCAAAGCACCAGCATTCGTGCCACCAATTACCCATAAACTTTCACCTTCTCCTGGGTAATGACAATCAACAAAATAATCAACCTGTGAAAAGAAAAACAATTGGCATAGAGAATGTGAGTTTGTGCAACATGATCACGGCACTCTTGTACCCATAAAGCTACTATGCGTTATGAAACAACTCGGTCATGATAAATCAGAGAAAACATTTCACAGAATGCCAAGGAAAACAGTTGACTTGCAGCATATACAATAAGCAAAGGGGGGAAAAAAAAGAAACATACGTTATCTAATGTCCAGCTGTCGGATGCTAATGTGCGGGCTTCCTGTAAGTTTGCTTCATTTCTTGCATCCTTCCAATCCCAAATGCTGTAATTTTTTTTTAAAAAAAAAAAAAAAAAAGACAAAAAGTAAGTGGCAAGACGCAGGGTGCTAATGCTTAACTTTTACTGAAAGGGACCCTGTGGCTTGATTGTAACAAGCCCCATATTTTATACTGGATAGCAACATAACAAAATTTATCTTGCAGTAATCATGAGCACCAGAGAGACATCAACTGATACCTTAAACTTTCAATATGTGTCAAACACCACAGTTTTTGATAGTTCTGCTCAAAAAATCCAACTTTCCCAATTGAAGTTCCAACATTAATCACCTACAAGATTTTACCAATTCATCTGATCAAATATCTAGAAAAAAGACTAGACAGCAGTTGTGAGAGACTAATATTAACTCATCAAATAAAAGACAATGTATGGTCTTCAAACATTAATGCACAAAGATACTGTGATATGAGGAATTCAGCATAGATTGTTTTGCAAGACACCATGCAATGAGAAATTACCTTTAGAAAATTATTATCATCTTGATATTAGGTCACACGGCATAATCTTCTCAGAATAGAATCCATGTGACAAACTAGTGCAAGTGCCGAAACAAAATGTATGCAGACTATATGATATAAAAAATGGGGGAAAAAAAAAAAAGCAGAAGGGTAAAGGAGGGAGGAGGGAGGGACAGAACTCTGCTTGATCAAAGAAAATGAGAATGCAAATCAGTTTAATATACAAACACAACGGAAACCAGTTATTGTCAAATGGGAATTCTAAGTACAGATCATTTTAAAGAGCATGATGTTTCCCAGCGTATTGCATGAGAGTTTAATATACAAGCACAACCAAAACCAGTTATTGTCAAGTGGGAATTCTAAGTACAGATCATTTTGAAGAACATGACATTTCCTTATATTTGACAGAGATGTTTTAACAAAGACAAGCAAGATGTCACCTGATTGGACATGATTCCAACCAATTTATCACATTGCATCAATATATACAAAAAAAAAAAAAAAATGTCAACACTTACAGATTCCAGATGATCATCGTCATTGATATCCCCATCAGTATTAAATATACACATCAATCCATCAACAGATGCAGAAAGAAGCTTGTCACGATGGCCTGGGACAAAACGAACCTAATAGTAATCATACAGTTAACAAAATAGAGTGTAAGGCCATATTTCATGGATGAATACAAATCCAACAATATCTGAAAGAAATATAGAATTATAAACAAACATAAATTTGGCAAATCTTCACGGGGAAGTCAGTGACAGACTGACAGCTCAACTAAACGGGATATGCAACAGCATAGGTAGTCTAGTTTAAGTGCCAGAAAGTGATAATGTTGTTGGATGTATTACAACTACATCGCAGTAATTGAGAAGAGATAGTTGGCTTCATTTTTCCTGTGTTGTTATTGGCAGAGATAGGTGGTCCCTTGGATATTCCAATAAATCACAGCTTTTGGACTGTAATTTAATTTCAAGTTCAAAACCAAGTTGCTTTTGAAAGTAGTCATAAGTAAATGCAATAATAAAGAAATGTAAATCAAACTGAACAAGATTTGCAATAAACGAAAGTACCTGAGTAACATCGTCCACATGTGATTCTTCTAGACACGCAACTTGTTTCTTATTTCTCCAGTCCCAGAAAAGTATCTGAGTTAACAAGGAACTCATATCAATATAAACTCAAGCTGTACATCAAAATGTCTGTAACAAACAGATGATGGCAGCACATCATGCTCTCAAGTTTTTATCCTGCAACTAAGACACTCACTACCTCACCAAAGAAATATCGCATTATACACATCCTAGTAAATACTAATTAAAAATTCTAAAAACAATTCAAAGAAATCAAAATCGCAGAACCTGAGATTTAGTCCCAGCTGCAAGAAGATTATCGGTAGAGCCTCCAAATGAGAAGCTGAAAATCTCTTGGGAAGAACCGGCAGTTATACAAGATACCTAAAATTTTTATAAATAATCAAGCAAAAATTTTCAATTCAAATAATTAACCCCCACATAAAATACACTTCGAAATAGAGTACCTGATGGAAGGTTCTAGTGTCCCAAGCTCTAATGGTACCATCAGAAGAGCAAGCGTGCAAGACGTGCGGAGTCGAAGAAACAGAGAAAGCAATTTCGTTGATAGTACTGTAGTGACCCTTGCACTCTCCATGGTACTGACCGGTCACCGGAGAATAAAGCTTTACC
Organism: Jatropha curcas; assembly: GCF_041381405.1. Classification (NCBI taxonomy): domain Eukaryota; kingdom Viridiplantae; phylum Streptophyta; class Magnoliopsida; order Malpighiales; family Euphorbiaceae; genus Jatropha; species Jatropha curcas. The sequence continues at coordinate 26,304,902 of NC_143155.1, forward strand.
ACGTTCGTCGATAGAGACACCGCCATTGAAGTCCAGTCATCCCTATAATTTCGTAATTAAAAAAAAATTAATCCTAGAATTAGAAACTTGCTCTAAACAAGTAAAGAACTGAAGATTAGGAAGCAGACTTGGGGACGATTTGGAAAACGTAGTCATCGCCGAAGTTCGTTTGGATTGAGTTTTTGAGTCCGAATCGCTTGATTAAATTTTGATTTGGATGCTCCACTTCCATCTCCGTTGTCTCCTCCATCTCTGCTAGCTTTGCTCGTCGATGAGGCTTTTCTCCTTAATGTCTGCTTAATTGGAAGGACTCTGTAGCAGAAAAAAAGAAAAACAGGCGTACGTTCAGACCCAAGGGTTTTAGGGTTTTAATCCTATGCGGTCAACTTTCACTGTCAATAACTTTTTTGTTTTTTGGAAACCATCAATGAATTTATGCTGCGTCGTCAAATTACGAAAAAATACTATATATTTCCATTTCATAAATCCCTTCCAGCAATGTTACAATTTACAGTTGAAATTATTTTATTGAATTATTACAAAGTACATTTTTTCATCTTATTTTGGAAGCTGCTTGGGCAATACATTCTTGAATCTTGTTAAATTATAAAAAAACTTCGGGCTTACCAAATTAGATAGGGAAAATAATTATTTAGTTGTTGAGGTTTGATTGCATAGTATTAAATGGTCTTTTCGACCAATTTTAATGGTTTTTGTCGTTGAATAACTATTAAAAGACTAAAATACTCTTATGATAATATGAAAATTTAAACACTATCCTTCTTCATCTTCATTTCTCTAAAATCCCACTTCTGCAACTACACAAACTCAAATAAATAAATAAATTTAAAAAATTATTAAAATTGTTGTATCTCCCTGCATCTCTCCAACCATTATTTTTTCAAAGATATTGTTTTAACGACATCTCTCTTAAATCCCACTTCTGAAACTATATTTTTTTTCAAAGGTCTGCTTCGGCGAAACAAAAGCAATGGCCGGTGATGGTCGAGATGGAGGAGCTTGAAGCCGGTGGTAGTCGCTGCAGTTGATTGAGGGTTTAGATCCTGACGGAGGGGGAAAGGGGAACGAAGCGGGTTAAGTGGGTCCTTTGAGTTATCTGTTCCGCTTTTCACCTCCATTTATCCCTCACGTTTTCACCTTTTCACATATCTCTCTGCACGTCGTTCGTTGAGGAGGCATTATCTTTCACATCGGTTCGTTCCATATGTGGAAATCATATACCGTTTTCAATTTCTTTTTCCTTCGGTAACGAAAGAACTTGGATTGAAAGGAGAATTGAACTCACTTCTATCTAATAGTAGGACAGCAAGGGGAAAACACCATTGGATTTTCTCAATTTGAGATTTGAATCATCTCAGCAAGTATATATATGTATTTGCCCATGTATATTATATATAAATATGAGTAAATATGTCTATATGATTTCGTGGGAGAGAGTTATATCTTTCATATGAATGTTGCCTTTGGATTTCCAATTTTACCTTTATTAACCCATGCTTTTAACTTTTAAATTTATTTATTATTTGAATTTCTATAGTTCGAGGAATGGGGAGTTAGAGAGATGAAGAAGAAGAAAAAAAAAATAGTGCTTTACTTTTTATCTTATTATAAGGGTATTTTCATCTTTGCAAAAATCATTAAAATTGGACTGAAAAACCATTTAACACAACAGAATCAAATTTCAATGACTAAATACTTAATATACAAAGACATGAAAATGAGTTAATTAATTTTATAAAACTCAAGGGACAAAATAATTATTTTCTCAATTAGATATGCACTTAACATAAAAGCAGTCTAATACATGAAGTTGAATTTTGAATTTCAATTCGAGTTAAATTAATTTTTTTGCTAAAAAAACAGCTCTACTCCCATAGATAAAAATTTCCAATAACATACAAGAATGAACTTTGGAATTACCATAATGTTTTCTTACAATATTCTTGATCATAAATTAAAGTAACACAAACAAAAAGTACGTACATTTCTCTAAACATAATTTTTCCTCTGTTTTAAAGTTATTTAAGATTGTTCAGGCCAGGCCAATAAAATATCGCAAACCACCAAGAGCTCCGCTTATTTCCCATTCATTCCTCTTTTCCTATCAACGAAAACGGAAAGACGAACCAATAGAAACAACTCACGCGTCCTCTATCCAGAGTAACGTAATCATACATACAGTGTGAGGAAATTAGGTCCTCAAACCACAGAATATTGGGGCAAAAGCAATGAAAACAGATATCTAAGTTCAAAATAATCATTCAAGAAGGAATGACTAAAAAAGTACAACATTAAAGCTATGGAGCAATTTCGGATGTCTACATGGCAGAAACGAATGTTTGCAAGCATCTAAAGACTAGGCAAATTTTTAACTCCCACTCAACTAACGAAAAAAAAAAGACACTCGTTCAACTAGTCATGATACCGAAAAAATGTAGAAAGCACAACTATCCCTTCAGTAAATCAACATCTTAAACCAACACCCCCATTTGTTGGCTTTTAAAGCAAATTCTGTTTGTCCTTCAGTGCTTTGGGCTTGGCGAAGCTTACTTTTTCTCCTCTACATTATCTGTACCGTGTTCATCTGGCTTTGAAGCTCCTTCTGCTGTGTCAGGCTTTGCCACCTCTTGCTCTACAATAAAAATACAAATTAATAACTTCTCCAAATACAAATAATATGGAGATTTAATAAGGAACATCAGAAAACAAACAATGACAAATGACACGTATACACATATATTCAAGAGAACAATAAATAGATGAAAATATTAATCAGCAGAATAATATATTGAGAACTTAAAATTTCCAACATTCAAGTTAACCAGCCATCAAAAATAGCCATTTCTAACATGCATTTATCACTAGTTAAAACTTCTAACCTCCACACCAACTCTTCCAACCAAAAAATGTTAAAAGTAACAATGTATTTGCAAGAAAATCTGAAAGCATTCTTACCTTCATCATCACTGTCCTCAAAATCACCCATACCATCATCACCCAAGCCCATGCCGCCCATGCCCCCCATGCCGCCCATATTACCAAAATTCTGCAAAATACATCCATCAATGAAAACAATGATCACATGTTACAAAAACACTATTCAAAACAGAGGCCACAGCACAAATCCTTACAGAAAAATCCATCCCTCCCAGGTCCAAGTTGCCACCTAAGCCACCTAAACAAACCAGACGCAAATCCCAAATTATAAGCATTAATCATCCATCAACAAATTCAATATGCCATTTAGGAAAGAACAAGACTGGCAAATACCATCATCTTCATCTTCATCCACCCATTTGTCCCAATCTACCTTGAGATAATGTGGTGGCTTCCCATCTCCACGTAATAGCTTTTTCCACCACACTTTCTCTGCCTTCTCTACAATGCAGAATATGCTCCTCACCCCAATATTAATCTTGCTTTCCTGTATCAATTATAAAAGGAATTATATAAATAGAGAAAAGGGAAAAAAAAAAAAAAAAACAAGTTTAAATGTTTCCCCAGTCAGCAAGTACAAATGAACCAAGAGAAAACACAACTGGTCATGGAACCCCAATGAAATCAACACATGTACACAGTATGCCATAATTGATTTTAGTAAAGAAGTGCTAACCCCAACAACTAAATCTCTTTCAAGTGTCAAATGTCAATGCAAAGCAAACCATAAGTCATCAATAAGTCAAAGCAAACGTCCAGATAAACCAAAAGAGGTTTTAGCTGTCAGCAGTTCGTATTTTACCTCCACATTAACCTTATCAAAGAGTTCCAACTTCAGTTCATAAACGTGGTTTTCAGCTCCAGCACTAGCTGAGAATGTAAACACACCCTCTGGTTCAAGATTAACCTTGGCATTTTTAGCATCTGGCAATAGCACAGTAATGAAAACTTTGTCCACCCTCTGGGCCCACTTCACCTCAGGATGACGACTGAAAAAGACAGATTATTGTCACGTAAAAGCAAAACCAGCGAAAATAACAGAGTGTCAGAATAGGAGAGTACTAATCTCAATAAGCATATTTCTTCCGCTTAGATATAAAATCATTTCTTTCTTAATTTCTTTCAGGAGTAAAGAAAAGGTCAGCTCTATCCGCGAAACTGGAACTAGCATAGCACAAAGCACACAGTTCCCAGTACCTACTCAACACTAACAGTAAAAATAGAGAAAAGCCCAAAGGGAAAACAGCACTTTCAGCAAATATAAATTAAATATATACAACACATACACGGGCCCTTTTCCTGTACAGATAAAATGTAAACCCTAGCTAGAAGTTATAAACCCTAAACGAAAATCTTAAGATTACGCCGTTAACCTCCACAGTAAAGGGAGAATAAACACAAATGAAAATCAAAGCACCTGAAAGCAATTAATTCCAGACTCCAAACAGAACAAATATTAGAATAAACCAAGACATACAAGCGAACCAGCGCTCGAGAAGACCCAAAAAAAGAAAATGAAAAAGAAAAAAATTGCCGGAGCGCGAATCAATGAAATCAAATGGTCAACTATGAGAATCGAAGCAAATTCTAAAGAGAAGAAGAGCAGCTTACCTCATATTTGGATTGGAAAGAAAACTGTTATAAACCCTAGCAAGCACAGGACAAACTAGAAGCAAAGGACTGACCGTGGGAGATTTTATAGGCAGAGATAGAAATAAAGCGTGAGCGTCATGCTTTTCTTTCTAGCACTTTCTATTAGATTTTTTTTTTTTTTTTTTTCTTTTTTTAATGTTAATTTTTATTTATTATAGGTACGAGTTAAAAAGTCGAAGCTTGGACCTTAACTAGCATACTTTTAGACTGGGCCTCAGTTATGTTTGGATGGCCTAAAAAATCAGAAAATCAGATGGTGCGAGTCACCTAATAAATGGGCTGCGTATTGGTTTAGCAATTGGATGATTCATCGCTCCAGTATTAGTGGACCTAATGGGCTGAAACCGAAAGGAGGAGTTTAAACTACATGATTTACCTCAATTTTACCATTCTTTAATTAAAAGGAGCGCTATAAACCCCAGTTAAAATACTAACAAACCATTTTTACCATTTTGATGGAACTTAAAATTCTTAATTTTTATTTTCTCAAACATAATACGAAATTTCCTCAATCCAAAATTTTATATTACATTGTTTTGATTGAAATGAATTATTTTTTACTGTGAAATTTTATTTATTCTAATGGAAAATTTTTAAAATGATGAAAATAATTATTTTAAATTATTTTTTTCTTAAAGAAAATTTAAAACGATATTCAAATAAATAATTATTTCAGTTTCAATAATAGCAAATTTGTAGTACGACCATATTCATTACAGCAAGTCCTAACTTTCAACAAACAAATAATGATTTTTGCAATCCATTCCGTAAAGTATATTCCTTTTCAAGAAGATTTTATTTTGGCCCCCACAGTAAGCATATCATCTCAGTAAAAGAGAATACAATCAGATCATGATAGAATTATGAAAGCATGCAATTTGAATAAATGTCTTCCGTTCTAACTTATTTTATTTTATTTTATTATTCAATAAATTAATGGGGAAAATAAAGAATGTGAAGCGGCAAGAAATGCCCTTTCTAGTTGACTGCTTCCGTGATTGAAAAACTAATTCATGATGATGTCCTTTTTTATATATTTTCTTATATAATAATAATAATAATTTTTTAATTATTCAATATTATCCATGGTACTCGTTAAGTAGAGTGAGTGAATTTTGAAAAAATGAAAATTACTCTGCTGTAAAGAACGAGTAGGTCCATAATAATCATAGCTTTCACGTGCACTGTCTTTGGATAAAAGCGGAAAAATAAATTAAGAAATGACAAAACAAGGAAAATAAATAAATTTTTGATGGCATGATTAATAAATTAGCAATAAAACAATGATAATAAATGATATGCCAGCACCCAATTTAATTGGTGGGAACTGGGAAGTTCAGGTAAGCAGAATTGTCAGAATTTTTTTTTTTTTTTTTTTTGAAAAGAATTGTCAGAAATTTTTATTAGTATTGTCTTATTGTGGTTTCATGTGAAATATATTGGTAAAAAACAAAAAAAAAAAAAAAGTTTAGGATTATATAACTCAATCGGGGACCAATTCAGAATATATTCAGCGGGAATAAGGTAAAAAAAAGATTACTACTGTTTCGCGAGGATAAAAGATAGTAATAATTAAATAGAAAATTTAAGTTACTGTAATTATATATAATAAAATGTAAAGAACTATATATTAAAATGCGAAAACAATTTATTGGACAGTTATTCCCAATATTCCTATTTTGGATACGTTCCTGAACTTAATTAATTGAAACGTTTGAATTTTATCATTATTTATTAATTTAGAAAAAAATTATGAGAATAAGCATTCAATCATATATAGTGTTTTAATTTATTATAAATGAATTTTTTTTTTTTTTTTGAAAGAAAAGAATTTCATAAAATTTTAGAGAATTCATTTATAAATTTAATTTAATTTTGGTAAAAAAATAAAAATTTAAATTTCACGAGTTTAATTTTATAGATCTGAATATAATAAAATCAAAATAATTTAAATTTTCGTATCTTCTAAAATATTTCACATTTTGAATATATATATTCGGAAAAGAAAAATAATACTCCTTCCATTCTAAAAAAACAATTACAATTCATCTTTTTATTTTGGTATGTTTTAAAAATATAGTCTACTAATTACACTTTATTTATTTTTTTACATTATAGTTGATCTTTAGGTTGTTTATTATATCTTCATCAAGTTTTTATTTTGTTTTCAATAACCCTGGCTAATTCCTTAATTTTTATTAATCATTATTCAAATTGATATATTATTGAATAAATAACTTGATTTTTTCCATTTTTTTTTTTTAATTTTAAAAAGTGATACATCTTGGTCGCGCTTATTAATTTGGAGAGACAAAAAGGAAAGTTAAAATTTGACTCAGTTTTAATAAATTATCAAATTCGGTAATTAATTAATAAATTTTAACCATTTTTTAAATATTTTATTATTTAAGCAAGGACATAATTATCAATTTTCAATAATAATATTTTATTTCTTTTAAAATTTTATCATTTCTAAAAGAAGGAAAATTATTTTATTTCCTTTATTATATCCAAACACAATGGTAAAAAGTAACTATAGAAAACAAATTGACAATTACTGATCATTTTCGTCTATTATTCTTTTTCCTCCGATATTTTCCTTTCTCTCATTTTCAAACAAGGGTTAAAGGAAAAGATCATAAATTTCCCACGATAGAACAAAGTTTACTGTATTTTCATTTGAAAATTTACTGTATTTTGATTTGAAGACATGTTAAAGTTGTTTGCAATAACTGGTTTGAGTATCTCACCTGCCTTTTCTCTCACAAACTTCCATCTCGAAAGGTAAGAGAAGAACTGAATTCTTTTATTTGGAATATTCACCAAACACCAATAGAATATGATAGATACCAAATTCACAAACAAGTATCCAATCAACATTTAGGTGCTAAAATTAAAACAAGATCCTCTATAGTAATAGTTAACATTTTAGATTTTTTTTTTATGAGAAAATTTTAGATTTGATTCATAATTCATTTAAATCCTAACACACAAAAAAGAAAACAAAACTAAAAATAATGAATTTTCAAAATTTTTATAATAAAAGATGAAATGATAATTGTTAGGAAAAAATTATATACATATATTAGTATTGAGTAATAGTAGATTCGAAACTGAATATATTGTCAGGTCATATATACATTTATAATTAAGTTATGCATTGCGCGCTCGAGCATATATATATATATATATATTCTTCGGATGCAAACAAAGACATTAGGTTTATTATTCAAAAGTTAGATTTTTTATCCAATAAGTTCCAAGTATTAGAATTTATGAAGAAACTCCATCTTTGACAATTCAACAAAGAGATATTATTAGAGTAAGACAATTCAAGTTGTGTCGGCGGAAAAAAAGGTATCTGGACCCAATTTAAATCCATCTAAATTGATTTAAAACTGCAATTTTAAAAATTAATAATTTAATTTTGTTTGTAAAATTTAAAAACTAATATTTTGATTCGATTTATAATTTTAAATTTACAATCATCTTAATCTAACCAAACCAATATATATATATATATACACACTCAATTTTTGAATGAAAATTTTCTATGCGTTGATTAGTTTATATTGGATAATAAATTATGGAATTAGTTCATAATGATTAGAATTAAATTATAATTCATATTAATTATGTAATTATAAAATTACTATTTTATAAAAATTCTTATAAGACTGATGGAAAATAGATTAGTACATGTTATATACAAATTTGTACTTGAGCAAAACCATATATATTTTTGTAGTTTTTTTTAGTAATAAATGTTGAATTAAAATCAATATTTCAATTCTATATTTATACAAGTTGTTTAATTAACGTCTTATTGAATATACAATATTTTTAGACCATACTTAAAATAAATGTAAAAAAAAAAATTAATTTTAAGACCGCAAACAATTACTTAAAATCATATCATTTCATGTCGTAGTTTGCATTAATTCATTTTTTTTTATTTATTTTTTATTTTTTAGCTATATAAACGGATAACGACCATTAAAATATTCAAACCACCATTAAAGGTTTAATTTATTTTGAAGTTTTTGATATCGATTGATTTTGATTTTTTTTTTTTAAGCCATCACTTTAAATTTAGTTTGATTATTACTTCAAACCGAACCAACCACCAACTGCCATGGTACTTCGAATGCTACAATTAAATTCAAGTCCTCCTTTTTCCTTTTTAATTATATTATTGCCAAATCTGTTTTCATAGTTCATAAACCTCTAACTAACTTATAAGACAACTTTAATCTCTCACGTAACATTTTTGTCAGCCCTAAGCAAATCTTTACCCTTTTTGTTGCTTTCACTTCTCCACCACCTTTTTTTTGTTACTTTCCATATCTTAATTTTCATACTTCCAAATGAATGACGCCAAAATGATATATAAACTATTTATATAAAATTTTAAATTATGAAATTAATAACACTAATAATTTATATTATCCATTAAATTTAAATTTTCTTGACTATGAGTCGATTTAATTAATTAAAAAATATTACACTTCTTGTTGTATTGACGGTCTCCCATGAATAAAAAAAATATTTTTTCTTATTCAAATTTCATCTCTAAACTCAGGTAAATTACACTAATGGTAAACTAACTTTGCACTTAATTTTATAAGGTCACATAATTTTAATTTATCATTTTTAGTTATTAAACTTTGATATTTGTTTCAACGAGTGGTCACTCACTAGAATATCATCATCCAAAATATTATTATGGTACTAAAAATAAAATATTTATTTAAAAAATTCATATTTTCTCCTAATACATTAATTTTGAATCTACCTATTAGTTTTATTAACAAATAATTTCATTTATTTATGAAACGAGTTTTTAAAAAATAAAAGAGAATATTTTCACTCTATAATTTATATTATTTTAGCAGTTTTCTTTTATTTTTTTACATTCCTTCTCAATCATGATTTTTTTTTTTTGTGATATATGTAATTTTCAGTGTTATATTTTTGTTCTGATTATTGGATTCCAACAAATGACCTCCCATTAAAATAAAAATTAAAATCGAAAGATTAGAAAATGATAAATTGAAATTAGGTGACTTAAATAAAATTAATTACAAAAATTAGATAGTCATTCATATAATTTACCAATCTAAACTCCATCAAACCAACTTTTTAGTTTAATTATACAAATAAATCGTAATCACGTTACAAATGGTTACGAAAAGCACGTTTAACTACATCCAATCAAGGCCGACCAGAATCAGCCACTTCAATAAGTCAAAAACGCAACGTATTAGCAGCAATTGTACAAAGAAAGAAAATGACACTCTCCAAAACTTATTGAATTGCTCTCTTGCTGTTACCCATACTCACAGATTTTGTACACTAACAAATTGTCTCATTGATTAGAAAAAACCCAAATTCAAAATATTTTACAATCCCAACCCAAATCCATCTCTTCATCTTATTCTATTTTATTCTATAAAATTATTTAATATATATATATATATATATATATATATATTTGACGGAGGAGTGTGCGGTGGTCATTTATTTGAGTGATGCCGTCAGTGCAGTGGTCATTTATTTGAGTAATGACAAGAATTTTGTGGTATCCGCTTTATTGATGTTTCGGGGTTTTGTAGTGGAGTGCATTATTGTCTATTTGCTTTAAAAATGTTGAGATCCGCAAGTCGGGTACCATCAATCTATGTATGGGAATTCCTGCTAAACAACAACCACTAGGTGCATTCCTTTTGTTTAAAAATTACAAAAAGCAAAGTTGGACTTTGTTAGTTCCGGGTCAATTCCAGTTTAGTCTAAGGGCTGACGTCACTTGTGACGGATTTTGTATTTTTATCCATAAATTTTATTATTTATTTTTTTATTGGCGTGTTTATTTTTCATTGGCCCAAGGACTATAATACTGGTCCTGCGGCAATGATCCCTTGAGATCCCAACCCCGGAGTCCTCCCGTTTTGATTCGTTTAACTTGTATTTTTATTTAAGAGGTTAAGATTCTATTTTTATGAATGAAAAAAAAAAAAAAATTTGGAAAGTGCTTTTCTTTTTTTATGGGTATGATTTAAGGCGACCGAGATTAAAGCTTAGCTCGATGAAGCTACTTCTCGTGTAAATAAATCGAAAAAAAAAAATTTTCGAACAAGTATTATTTCAGATCGTATGCTGAAAAAAATAAATGATATTATTTTTTTTAAATAATTATTTTTATTGATTTGATTTAAAGTGAATCTATAGACTAAATAAATTTAGGCAAATAACCCTAAGTGATTAAATGAAAAAAATTATATTCCCTCGTTCGTGTTTTTTAGACACTCTTTCTATTTCATAGAACAAAATTAGTTATTTAGTTAGAAATGTAAATGTGTATGTATTTTTTTTATTATACTTTTATTTTAATGTGAGATATACTCGTTAATTTATTATTGACTTTTTACATTGATTAAACTTAATTTTTTAAAAAATATAATCTATTAATAATAATATCAAAAATTACAAATATTCATATTTATTTTCAGTAGTTAATAAAGTTTTTTGACTTTTTAATAAACCAAAAGAATTTATATTCTTTTGAATAACAAAATTAAAATTAAAATATATTATAATAGATATTTTTGTTTGAAGATGATCTTGATAAAAAATATAAATCATTATAGTACCAATTAATTCGTTAATTAATTTGAACATTAAAATAATAATTTCTCTAAATTTTCTATACCTTGATTGTTTTTTTCAAAAATTTATAATATATGATAAATACATATGAGTTTTCGCTGTTATGTGTCAATGCTTAGTAAAGTATTGATCAAAGATCTACATTTATAAATTAATATTTAAAGTCTCTAACTAAATAAAATCAAATATCATATTTTTATTTAATACCTTGCAAAAAAAGGATCAAAACCCCACAATGAAGATTAAAAAAAAAAAAAAATCTCGAAATAGGGAGACAGCACCAATAACAAAAACAAAGAAATTGACTAAACTTGGTAAATAAAAAAATTGTTTTGACAAATAATATTAAATATAAATATAATAGATATTTGATATGTTCACTAACTAATTGAAATAGGAAGTGAACCATAATTTAGAGTAGTAAAAAAGAAAATTGTGTTTATTAATCGGGGACGGAGGCAGTAATAGTTTTTACTTGATTGATTGTTAATAATTTATTCTAACATTAAAATTATTGCAAGGAAACGTGTCTTTTTTTTCTACTACTAGTGTGAAATTACTGTAATGACAGTGGGCCAGCGACCACGACCATAAAATGAAACTTACAACCTGGAAATATTAATGCAATAATTGAGTAGCAGGTGATTTGAGAAGATGGATTTTGTTTGTGTTTTTTTTTTTTTTTTTCTCAGAAAAAAGAAAAAAAAATAAGAAAAAAAAATTTTCTTTAAATGATTACGACGGAATGGATTTCATAATTCCACGGAAACAGACAGACAATCATACAATTCCAACACTAGAAATATAAAAATACCTTTTTATTTATTTTTTCTTGCTGTCCAAGTTCCGACTATTCAAGTTGAAAGTTCAAATTATGAATTTGTCCAAGACTAGATTCACTTATTCTAGCAAACAAATAAATGAAAATACCATTTTAACCTATCATGTTTCTCAACTTGATTGATTTTATAATTTCTCTTATTCATATCATCAATTTAATATCTTAAGAACTAAAATTATTCTAAAAACAAAAATATGATTATTTTAAATTGGAGAAAACATTCTGCTGATCTGCATTTGTTTATTTGTTTTCTTTCAAAAAATCACGGAAGCTCTGGTCTCAATAGATACGGAAGCCATTAACAAGTGGAAAATAAATAAAATGTAAGGGGCGGTGGTTGTAAGCTTTGGTCTCAGGGAAGTCTGTCTTACGATCAGAGGCGGTTGTAAATTCGTCGAATTGCACGTAATGATACGGCGCGTTATGTTTTTCTCTCAGTATTGCCATAGTCTCTCACAGCCACAGCCTTCATTCATTGGGTCAATCAGCTTATTTTCGTTCCAATATTCTCCTTTGGAGATCAATATTTTCAAAATAATAGTAATTTATTTGTAAAAATGTTTTGTTTGAAAAAACAATTTCAAAAAATTTATAAGACTACAAAATTTATTTTTTTGATTATTTTAAACAATAAAATTCAAGTAAAATTTATCACTTCAACATTAATTTATGTGAAGTACATTTTATTGAAATGAATTATATTAACCAAAATAAAATGAAACTTTTGTATAGAAATTTTTTATTGCTTGATTATGTAATTATATAGAAACTCATAATTGTTTTCAAAAAAAAAAAAAAAAAAAAAGAAACTCATAATTATTTATGGGTCAACTGGAGATTGGTAAATAATAATTTTTATTGAAAAAAGATGCGAGGGGCCGCGGTGTAGACGTGGCAACTCCGGCTACACGATTCTCTATCTCACTCATATAGGGACTCAATCTTACTATATTAGGCAATGCGATAAGGCGCGCTAGGTTTTTCTCCTCTTAAAAAAGATTTTAAAACTTTTTTTTTTTTAAATTCTTATTACTATCTATTTTGATAATTTTCGAGTTTTCACAATAATCAATAAAATAATTGAACAATATCAATTATAGGAAAATTAAAAGTAATTCATATTCAGTGAAAAATATCTAAATAACTGTAAAATTAAAATAAAATAGCTAATAGTCCATTTTTTTTATTTGTCCTAAAATATAGTCCACTTTCATTTTTTCATTGTAATTAATTTTTAAATTGTCTACTATACTCTTATTAAATTATTTTATTTTTAATATCCCTCATTAATTATTAGTTACTATTTCAATAATTATGTGTTATTTAAAATGTGCATAATAGAAAAGTTATATAAATAAATTTATCTTTTAAATGTAATTTTTAATTTATGTGAAAATAAAAATTAGATTATTTTTTAGGACGGAGATAATATTATTTTAATTTTATAAAAGTTTCATTTAAGTGGAATAAAAAAAATTAAAAATGTCAAAATTAACTAAACAGAAATTGTATTAGCGTGTTAGCTGTCTCTTTGCGCGAACCTAACAAGTTTGCCTTCACTTTCATTAATTGAATCAATTTGTTCAAACAATGCATTGACCAATCAACTTAGAATATTCCTATTAGTTGAATAAGTTAAAACTTGCCAATCAAATACAGATTGATTAAATTTTTTTACTTCTTATAGTTGTATGAGAAGAAAAAAAACATTGTTTTAAAAATAAATAATTGAATTATTTCTCATCAATTTCTAAAATAATTAATATTTATTTAATAGAGATATCAAACAATAGAAACAAAATTGAAAAAAAATATTATGTTTTCAAATTTTTAAAATAACAAATGAAGCAGCATAAAATAATTATTTTAAATGATATTTACAGTGGGATGGTGGTAAAAAAAAGGTATTAATTAGAAAAAAAAATGTTAATGTATTGTTTTTTAAAATTAAATGATTAGGTTTAATAAAAAAAAGTTAGATTTATTTGTAATAAACACGTGTAATTAAGTTATTAAAATTTAAAAGTGCAATGTATTTGGTGTAGGATGCACACGACACGTTGGATGCGTTTGATCTAGCGAGTGCCTCTCACGCGAGACTGTAGGGGAGTTGGATTAAATTACTCATCCAATATTACGGACATTGATTGACAAGCCGCCAAGCTTTTTAATTCACACACAATAATCAAATCAAAATTTCAAAATAAATAATTCGAGAAACGAAGGAACACGTAAAAACAGACAACTCTGTAATTTTTATTTCTATTTGTGATCCTATTGATGTACCTATCTATATATGTCCGTGTTTGTTTCTGTGGCACATAAAAGATTTTCTTTTCTCCATATATATCTTCCTGGAGAAAGGAAAAGCTGTTTCTTCTGTCCCTATATCTACTGCCATGTGAAACTTCATTAACCTCTCCATTATACTGCACCTCGCTCTCTTCCTCTTCTCTAGCTTCGAGCCAAACTTCCGTATTTATTGGTCCGGCGGTGGAGGTAAGTGAAGTTAACGGCGGTGCATATGCTTCTGCTTCCTTTTTCTTTTTCTGTTTTATTTTATTTCTGGATATTAACTGGAACAGAAATGTTTCAGTACGAGCAAAAGTTGTCTGTGCTTATTCTCTGGTTTTAAGTATAATCATTTTCTAAGAATTGTTATCGTTTTTGTTGTTTTGGTATCTTTTTCTGTTTTTTTCTTTAGCTGTTTATAGCATTTTGCTGTTTATCTTTTTTTTTTTTTTTTTTTTTGTCTCTAATTAACATGCCTATTTTTTGTGTCCTGTTGTTAATTAAAGAAATAGTTTCTGGGTTGTTTTCAGCCTCTCTAATTCTAGAACAAAATAACAATATATATGCCTAACTTACCCTGGTCCAGAGGATTTTCTATATGTATATAGATAGATTATTTATATTCATATTTATATTTTCTCGTTTTATTTTGAAAATTATACACAATCCCTACTCTGCAATTGCAATAGTTTTTCACTTCATGTTTTTCGTTGACCCAAAAGACTCATTTCGTTGACCTGATGATATAGAATATTGACTTTTTAATAATTTTTTCATATTTTTTAGCTCATCGATATGTTAAATACTCTTGGAAGTGGAAATCCGTGACTTGAGAGTGTTTAAAGATTTAATAGAACAATAATTTTGTATTACTTTCTCTTATAGCTTTCTGTCTCCTGATTTCCGGGTGTTTAAAAGCTTGTGAAAATGCTTGAAAATGAAAGGTTCAATTATTTCTGCCATTTTTTTTGCTCACAATATGCATGTGATTGTCATTTGCCCTTTTAATGGGGCCATCCGCCATCCCGTTGGGTTTAGTGCTTTTTCCCTTTTCTCTGTGGATTTTTGTTTATTTTTCTTTAGATATTATCTTATCAATGAGTTAATATCAGGCTATAATTTTCTCCTTTCTACGATTATAATGGCTCCATGCTTTTTCATTATAACCTGGTGGTCCATTTCGTTTTAATGATCAGAGTATTTATCACGTCCCGTTACAGAATTAATGTTCATAGAAATATTTTATTTATTTGTTTTGGGTTTAAATTTTACAGAGAGCGCGAGGAAGGAGATTGATCAGTGCAAGAACAGTGATTTTTTGTTAAATTTTTATAAAAAATGTCTTCTTCTCCGCCATGGATCACCTCTCTTTCTTGCTCGAGCTCTGTGGTAGAAGCTTCTGGGGAAAAATACCTTCCATTGATATTTCAATGGCTAAGATTCATTTTCCTCTCTCCTTGTCCTCAAAGAGTTCTACTATCCTCAGCTGACCTTCTGTTATTGCTTGTTCTTCTTGTTTTCGCGCTTCACAAGCTCCTTTCAAGATTCACTTCTACTGGCCAATCCAGCTCTGACATTAACAAGCCTCTCATTAGACACAACAGGGTTCATATTATTCAAACTACAATCTGGTTTAAGCTCTGTTTGGTTGTGACAGTACTTTTGGCATTTGGTTATACTGTTACGTGCATTCTTGCATTCGGTGTAACCACGCAATTGCCATGGAAACTAGTTAACGGGTTTTTTTGGTTGGTTCAAGCAATAACTCAAGCAGTAATTGCAATCTTGATAATTCATGAGAAAAGATTTCAAGCTATCACGCATCCATTTTCTCTTAGAATTTTCTGGGTTGCAAATTTTATTATAATTAGTTTTTTTATGTCATCTGGGATTATTCGTTTAGTGTCTCAAGAGACAAATCTAATATTAGATGATATTGTTACGATAGCAGCTTTTCCTTTGTCCATTGTCCTTTTTTCTGTTGCCATTAAAGGGTCAACTGGGATTATAGTAAGCGGAGAATCTGAACCATTACTACTAAATGATGACGAAGACAAATCATATGAAGCTCCTTTGGGTAAATTAAATGCAAGTGGATATGCTTCAGCGTCAAAATTTTCTAAGACCTTTTGGCTTTGGATGAATCCTTTGTTGAGTAAAGGGTATAAATCTCCTCTAAAGTTAGATGATGTTCCAACTCTTTCACCAGAACACAGAGCAGAAAGAATGTCTAATCTTTTTGCTTCTAATTGGCCTAAACCTCATGAAAAATCAAAGCATCCAGTTAGGACTACATTGTTGAGATGTTTTTGGAGGGAAATTGCGTTCACTGCTTTTCTTGCAATCGTTAGGCTGTGTGTAATGTATGTTGGGCCTATTCTGATTCAAAGTTTCGTGGATTATACTGCTGGCGAAAGAAGCTCCCCTTATGAAGGATGCTACCTTGTCCTTATTTTGCTTGCTGCAAAATTTGTTGAGGTTCTAAGTACTCATCAATTTAACTTCAACTCTCAAAAACTTGGAATGCTCATTCGTTCTACTCTTGTCACTTCTTTATACAAGAAGGGGCTAAGATTATCATGTTCTGCTCGCCAAGCGCATGGAGTTGGACAGATTGTGAATTACATGGCAGTTGATGCACAGCAACTCTCTGATATGATGTTACAGTTACATTCTATATGGTTGATGCCATTGCAAGTTACTGTTGCATTAGTCCTCTTATATAATGCCCTTGGAATCTCAGTTATTGCTGCTCTAATTGGAATTGCTGGTGTTATTGTGTTTGCTGTCTTTGGAACTAAAAGAAACAATAGATTCCAATTCAATCTGATGATAAACCGTGATTCCAGAATGAAAGCAACAAATGAGATGCTTAATTATATGCGTGTGATTAAGTTTCAGGCATGGGAAGAACACTTCAATAAGAGAATACAAAATTTTCGAGAATCTGAATTTAGTTGGCTTTCCAAGTTTATGTATTCGATTTCTGGCAACATTATTGTCATGTGGTGCACACCATTACTAATATCAACCGTCACATTTGGTGTGGCACTTTTGTTAGGAGTGCCACTTGATGCAGGGACAGTATTTACAACC
Organism: Jatropha curcas; assembly: GCF_041381405.1. NCBI lineage: Eukaryota > Viridiplantae > Streptophyta > Magnoliopsida > Malpighiales > Euphorbiaceae > Jatropha > Jatropha curcas. The sequence continues at coordinate 26,322,408 of NC_143155.1, forward strand.
ACATCTATCTTTAAAATCTTGCAAGAACCTATTAGGACTTTTCCACAATCTCTGATTTCACTTTCCCAAGCAATGATATCTCTTGAAAGATTGGATAAGTACATGTTGAGTAAGGAATTGGAGGAGCATTCAGTGGAAAGAGTGGAGGGTTGTAATGGTAGAATTGCTGTGGAGGTTAAAGATGGAGCATTTAGCTGGGATGATGAAAAAAGTGACAATGAGGTTTTAAAAAATATAAATGTTGAAATCAAGAAAGGGGAGCTTACTGCTATTGTTGGGACTGTCGGTTCTGGGAAATCCTCTCTTCTTGCTTCAATTCTTGGTGAGATGCACAAGATATCCGGAAAGGTATGGTTCACGAAGCCAAAAATCACGAAACTTGACCTTTTCTTATATCTCTGGTTTAGGTGTTCTTCATTAGTGTAATGGAAATTAAATGAAGCTGTTGAATATTTTTAGTTACTTCCGTGTTTTGTTTTTATGAAGTTGTTTTCTATTCCTTCAATAGGTCAGGGTTTGTGGAACAACTGCCTATGTTGCTCAAACATCATGGATTCAAAATGGAACAATTCAAGAGAACATCTTATTTGGTTTGCCAATGGACACAGAAAAATACAAAGAAATTATCAGGGTATGTTGCTTGGATAAAGACTTGGAAATGATGGATTATGGAGATCAAACTGAGATTGGAGAGCGTGGTATTAACCTCAGCGGAGGGCAGAAGCAGCGGATACAGCTTGCCAGAGCTGTTTATCAGGATTCCGATATTTACCTTCTTGATGATGTTTTCAGTGCTGTTGATGCACATACTGGGTCTGATATATTTAAGGTAACATATGTAGTGTATTTACTTGCGTTCAAGTTTGAATATTCCATGGAAGTGAAATTTGTAGTTTCTGTATAATTCATGCTGGCAAATTGGACAGGCAACTAAATATATATATACATTTCATTTTCAGCAATGCGTCCGAGGAGCATTGAAGGGGAAGACTATCTTGCTTGTAACGCACCAAGTTGACTTCTTGCATAATGTTGATCTTATCATGGTAAGTGCCTTTATTTGGCTCTTTCTCTCCTTCATACACAAACACATATATTTATGAATTTGTAATTTCTGACAAGAGGTTTCTTGATGCCAGGTCATGCGTGATGGAATGATAGTACAGTCAGGAAAGTACAATGATCTAATGGCATCTGGCTTGGATTTTGGTGCACTAGTGGCTGCTCATGAAACTGCTATGGAACTTGTAGAAGCTGGTACCACCATGACTGGTGAAACTTCTCCTAAGCCACCAATGTCTCCTCAAGCCCCCTTCAATCATGAAGCCAATGGTGAAAACAGACATGTAGATCAACCTGCATCACATAAAGGAACAGCAAAACTCATTGAGGAAGAAGAAAGAGAAACTGGTAGAGTAGGCCTGAATGTGTATAAGCAATACTGCACCGCAGCTTTTGGATGGTGGGGGGTTACAACGGCATTGTTATTGTCCTTAATATGGCAAGCATCACTAATGGCTGGTGATTATTGGTTGGCATATGAAACTTCAAGTGAACGGTCTTCATTTTTCAATCCTTCTCGCTTCATTTCTGTCTATGCAATTATTGCAGCTGCTTCATTGGTGCTGTTAACAATGAGAGCCTTTTTCACAACAGTTATGGGGCTTAGGACAGCCCAAATTTTCTTTACTGGTATTCTTTATAGTATCTTGCACGCTCCCATGTCATTTTTTGACACCACACCATCAGGAAGAATTTTAAGTCGGGTAAATATAAAAAGACTTGATCCTTGTACTTCATTTTGTATTGCTTGTCGGTTGAAGATGCTCAGGCTGATGACAATTTTTTCTATTTTTCTCTGTTTCTTTTCAGGCATCATCTGATCAATCTAATGTTGACCTCTTCATTCCTTTCGTTTTGAGCATTACAGTTGCCATGTACATAACACTGCTCAGCATTATCATTATTACATGTCAATATGCTTGGCCAACGGTGTTCTTATTAATTCCACTTGGTTGGCTCAACATCTGGTACAGGGTATGAAGTTTATATTTCTTCTCTGCTATTTCATATTAAGGAAAGATAGCTCATAAATAAGTGGATCTTCACATGATCTTCTAGACCATAATTGTTTGTGATTTTCTTTATTTGACCGAAAGCAAAGTCCTATATATATTGGAAATTATTTGCCAAGTTAGCGATGATTTCTTCATTTCTTGTGTTGTAGGGATACTTTCTTGCAACATCTCGAGAATTAACTCGCCTTGACTCAATTACCAAAGCTCCTATTATTCATCACTTCTCAGAAAGCATCTCAGGAGTCATGACAATTCGTTCTTTCAGAAAGCAAGATAGTTTCGCTCAGGAAAATGTTAACAGAGTTAATGCCAACCTGCGCATGGACTTTCACAACAATGGATCAAATGAGTGGTTGGGTTTCCGTCTGGAACTTATTGGGAGCTTTATCCTCTGCATGTCTGCTATGTTCTTGATTGTGCTACCTAGCAGTATTATAAGGCCAGGTATCTACATATGCAACACTTCTCAGACATTTGGCTCTTCAAATATGTAACTTCTTTTCAATTTGGTTCCTCTAAATTTTTTTAATAAGACTAACTGACTTTTTAATAATGTAGAGAATGTTGGATTATCTCTTTCGTACGGATTGTCCCTCAATGGTGTGCTATTTTGGGCCATATACATGAGTTGCTTCGTGGAAAATCGGATGGTTTCTGTTGAAAGAATTAAGCAATTCACAAACATTCCATCTGAGGCAGCATGGGAGATAAAAGACCGGATTCTTCCCTCAAACTGGCCTACCCATGGCAATGTTGATCTCAGAGACTTACAGGTAAATGGTCAGAGTTGTTTTGATTAAAGCTTGAAAACAAAAATTAGTCCATTTCAGATTGTGTTCTTAGAGGTGGATTCATTTACCATGTCTATTGCTAATCCTTCTTTCAAGTAATGCAAACAAATTACTGCAGAACATTATACATGCATTCTAGAGCAGATGAATATCATTAACAATATTGCAAGTAGTGTCTTCATTTAAATAGCCTCTTCTAACCAATAACACAAATTTTGAACTTCTGGCTAACAGGTCAAATATCGTCCGAACACTCCTCTGGTTCTCAAAGGTATTACTCTCAGCATTTATGGAGGAGAGAAGATTGGTGTTGTTGGACGTACAGGAAGTGGAAAGTCAACTTTGATCCAAGTCTTCTTTAGGCTTGTGGAACCTACAGGAGGGAAAATAATCATTGATGGCATAGACATTTGCATGCTGGGACTCCATGATTTAAGATCTCGGTTTGGGATAATTCCTCAAGAACCAGTCCTTTTTGAAGGAACAGTTAGGAGCAACATTGACCCCATCGGACAGCATTCAGATGAAGAGATATGGAAAGTAAGCATCCCATTACTCTTCTAGATTCCTTTGTCATTATTTTCCTTTGTAATTTTCCTTTATTTGAAAACTCTATTTCATTTTATAGAGTCTTGAACGCTGCCAACTCAAGGATGTAGTAGCTGCAAAACCTGAAAAACTTGATGCTCCAGGTATTTTAAAAGTTTTCTCTTCTTTGCCCTGAGCATTTAAATATAAACTGAAAGCTAATGAAATATTATTACTGGAATCTCACAGTGGTTGACAATGGAGAAAATTGGAGCGTGGGTCAAAGGCAGCTTTTATGTCTGGGGAGAGTTATGCTAAAGCGGAGCCGCCTATTGTTTATGGATGAGGCAACTGCTTCAGTTGATTCAAAAACTGACGGTGTAATTCAGAAGATTATCCGAGAGGACTTTGCAGCTTGTACAATTATCAGCATTGCTCACAGAATACCCACAGTCATGGACTGTGATAGAGTTTTAGTTATAGATGCAGGTACGTAAATTTACCTGTTTCTGTAACTTAGCTAAAATTTTTATTGCTTTTCTGATGCTGATCACCTTTTATTCATGCAGGACGGGCGAAAGAATTTGATAAACCGTCTCGTTTACTTGAGAAGCCATCGCTTTTCGGGGCTCTAGTTCAGGAGTATGCCAACCGTTCAGCTGGAATATGATAAGCCATTTTCAGCTGCTAATCTTGGTAAAAGAAAAATAATTATGAAGATCACAGCTTGCAGAAGATATTATTAGTCTACTAGTCAGTTCAGAAAGAGGCTTTCTTATTTTACCCAAAAAGAGAACTAAAAGCCTCTTTCTTTTACACGATGTAATACAAATTGTATCTAGATTTTTACTTGATAGAAAGAATTCCATGGTTGAAATTTAGAAGAAAGATTAGTGTTATTAACCGTATATGCGAGCGGAACTCTTCGTTCTTTCTGATCTATCAGAAAAATCGATTTTCTGATTTGCCTCCAATGATAAGTTTTTTATTCTGGATCTTCTTCTTGCATTGCCTGGAAGAATTTCTTAGCTAAAAGCATAAAAACCTTCAATTACATCATTTAACATTCACCATTCATTAACATGATTAAAACGAAATTTTAAATGGTTTGATATTACAATTTAAACAAGATTTGAGTCATTGTATTGGCTCAACTGCCCTTATTTCTTGCTCCAATTCTTGCTCCAAGTCTTTTGATCTTAATTCTAACGAGCACAAACTAATATGGTTTAAGTATTTGATTTTTTGTTTTGGTCTTAACCATTTGTTATCCGAAACTCATTAACCCGATTAATCTGAATTCAAGTCGGATAATTTCAAAAAAGGAGTGCAAAGCGAGCTCTTACTAAATGTTTAAAAGCACTATATACCGCACAAACAAATATAGTTTAAATATTGATATACTCTGATTTTAAATACAGTCAGTTTACTAGTAAATTTTTTGAAGATGGAAACGTTTACTCTGTCAGCGGAAAAGATTCCCTGCGGCATGTTTCGCATTTTAACCCCTCTACGGTCCTTTGTGGCATGTTTAGCATTTTAACCCCTCTACGGTCCTTTGCTCCACCGTTTTGAAACGAGACAGCCAAAGCGCAGCGCACTGTCTAGCGTGAATCCCTCCTTTACCAAAAACCCTTGAGAAACCCTAAAATGTTTTAATTCGCCCTAAACACAGAAAACAAACAGCCAAACAAGGGAGACATGGGAAGGTCAAGAAGGAAATACAAGGAATCAAGGCATAAGGTTAAGGTGGGTCTCCCCAAGAAGAATCCAGGCGTGTTCAAGCCAGCGTTCAATATCCCTCCAAAGCTTCGTTCTCTCTCCGATGCCGATCGCTCCAAATGGGACGACAAGGCTAGCGTTATTCAAAACTATAAAGCGTTCGGCTTCGTTTCTAACCCTAACTTGCTTGGCGTCCGATCTCGCACTTCTCATATCATTGAGACCGAATCGCTTCAAGTGCCTCCGCCTCCGTCCGAGGTTGCTATAGATGAGTACGAAACCATCGATTCTGGCAGCGAACTCGAGGAAGATGGTCGGTGGCTTTCTTCTTGTCTGAGCTATGAATTTAATTTTTAGTTGTGAATCAAATTGATGATTTATTTTTCTAACTGGGTAATTCAATTTTGTTATTGTTTCCCTTTTGTTGCGAGTCTGTCTAGTTGGAGTTCAATTCCTATACGTAAAACTCAGAAAGTGAATAAGTCGTTTAGGCCTATAAATTTAGTTGATTGTTGTTCTATGGAATCTAAGCAACTGCAGGATAGAGCAGTAGAGTTTTCATATGCTTGGTTTTTGACCATTTGCATCAGCATTTGAACTCTGAACTTCAAACATGCTCGTTTTCTTATTGCTTGCCCAGCAGAATATTTGTATTACAAACTAATATGTTCGTTGTTTTTTTTTTTTTTTTGAACAATTTCCCTTCAGCTTTCTGGTTTCTTCTATGTCAGTTAAATTATAGGCATTCAACAGTAGGTTGTTTACCATCTCCTCTGTTAATTATGCAAAATTAGAGTGGAGTTTGTTGGTGTAATGGTCATGTTGGTGTTTGAAAGTTGGAAAAAAAAAAATTTGCGCTGTCAATCTGGGCATCCCTTGATAAGCACATGAAACGTTTTGTTTGTTTGGCTGTGCAGATCTGAAATCAGCCCTTGGGAAGAAGCGGAAGGATGGTAAAAGTGCTCCTCTACAGCCTTTGACCACCATGCAACGGGTTCATATTGGTCGGCTAGTTGAGAAATATGGAGATAACTACCAGGCCAGTTTGGGGTTTCTTTTTCAGTATTATTTTATATTAGCGACATTTCTTTTCTGGTGCCTGTTGGACTAAACTTAACCCTTTTTCTTGTTTTACAGGCTATGTTCATGGACACAAAATTAAATGTGATGCAGCATCCGGTTGCAACTCTGGAGAAATTGTGCAAAAGATATCACACATACAAAGATAAGAACCCCTTGATTTTGGCTTGATTGAAGATGAATTTGGTTTCCAGGATGATTTTGTAGAACTGTGAATGTATGATGTGGTACTTTCTAAGCCCCTGGATGGTTTGTTTTCAGTTCTGTACGTTTTCTCAGATTGAAGTTAGCATATGTAAAATATAATTCTCTCTGATGAGCCCAGTTAAATCTTCTTTTTATTTTTTTTCCCCTCTTTTTTCTGTGTCATTTTAATCATTATTCTTATTATTTTGGTCTTTCAATTCATTGATACTGGAAACTGTATTCGCAGCAGAAACACAACATTCCATTTTCTGTCCCAATTTTTGCGTCTAAACATTTATACATAAACAACTACATATAAAATTTTTGCCAAGTCAAGCACCTTGCCAAAGAGCATAACATCCACACAATTTAAATCAATCCTGTCGTAAAAAAGAGTAAGAGGGAGAATTTTATGGCAAGATCTGCAAAATGTTATTAGATTTAATCTAGTTTCTAGCTGAAGTATTTACTATTCTACACACCCATGAATGCTCGACACTGAAATTCCCAGTGCTCCTTTGCCTGTCGAATCCTCTCTGTCCTTTCCAATTGCAACCGTTCCTCCCAATATTCAGGGCAACTGTTCATGCATGCATTCCAGGACAGTCAGGAACTAGTAAAAGGAAACTTGCATCAAAGTATATTAATAATAATAAGAAAAGAATACCTCTGGCTCAGTAAAATATTAAGCTCTTCCAGGTGTACAGCGCCTTCATAAACTCTAGCCTACAATCAGGAAGGGAAAGCAATCATTTCAAGCCAGGAAAGACGACTATCCATAGCTCTGATTAAAGAAACAAAGGATAACACAGTTTAAGTTAAAAGCTGTGTACATATGAAGAGATTCATCGTATATTTATCATAAGAGCAAAAATAGTATTGCAAAGAAAATATCAACTAACCTCTCGGCATAAAGGGCATTTTTCTTTAGGCTCTGCTGCCTTTAGTCCGTCAATTATGGTCACTTTAGCAGCGGAGCAGGCACACAGATAGCAGAATATATGGCCACATGTGAGAGAAACTGGATCAAACACTGTGTCCTGTCACCAAAAGAAAGATCAAATCATTCAGGGCCCTATATAATAACAAAAGTAATATGCATTTTGTTCTAGTTTTGAAATTATTCATCTATTACTAAAGAAGAGACCTGATGCTGGATATGGCATGTCTGGCTGCATATTGATTATTGTTCTTCCTACTTCACCGTAGAATGACAAATCATGTTAAAAGAAAGATCAATCTAAATGAATAGGAGCAGCCTCGGCAAGTCTGTATTTGTACCATTTTCCGTAAATTTATTATCCTTTAAACAGAAGTCAATAAATTCTTCTAATTTTCCTTATAGACAATCAGATAACTCTTCAATCCAATTCCACCGTTCCTTCATGTGGTTCACCGTTACTTTTTTGGTGTAATAAGTGCATAAACATGGCATAGATTAGAATACATATCTTAGAAAAATGAAACAAAGGAGCTTACCAAGCATATTGAACAAGTCAAATCAACATCAAGTTTGACAGAATCAAAAAGCTCGCAAGAGAGTGATGGTTTGCCATCATCATCAAATGTTAGTGAGCACCCCTCGAACAAGGCAGGGGCCTTATTATTTGACTTGACCTTAGTTTCCCTTAAATTGATGTGGAAAGCCATAAGCTCACAAAGCCATGGAGACTGAAGAATCTCAATGTGCATACTTTGGGCTTGTGACCTGAAGGCCTGTCCTTGGTTCGAGTAATGAACCTGTAGCCAAGAAGAAATAGATACATCAAGCACCATAATCCAAAGAATAACAGTATATCTAGTTGTTTTATTTTTTCCTGATTCAACAATGACATGGATTTTACCATAAAGATGAACATATATACCTTATCATATTTCTTTAGAATTTTTCGTACTGCAATCGCATTTATAAGTGCATAGGTAACTAGATCCTTGCCTTCTTGCATCAAAGCAACATGATTTCCCTGCAATTTTCCTTTGAACCATATAAAGTATTTTCTAAAGCCGGAAGCAAGGTGCAGCTCGAGCAATTTCTGGGCTCGATCATTGAAACAACCAACCACTGCAGACATTTCCTTGAGAAGGGAAGGGAAGAAGGTTCCATCACACACTGCATATGAACCTCAATTAGAAAAAGGAATTTAAGACATGAAAAAAACAATAAAAATTATAACTACATAGATGCAGCTTGCTTTCAGAGTTATCATGACATTATTTTTAATAGGAATTATCCTGACAGGAATTTGTCTTGCCAAAAGCTTTTTGATGACCTCAACATTTTTCTAAATTCTAATGCACCAAAATATCAAAAGTCTATTGTAAGAGAATCAAGGAGAAGATATAACAAGAAAACTTTAAAGATGCTATTAATCTGTTTTCCAAAGAAGTTTAAGCAATTATAAATGAAATTAATTATAAGAAGCTTTTTTCTCATTAGTTCTAGTTCAAAGTTTCTTATAGAGTATCAAGATTCTGCTTCTACTTTTCACAGACTGTAAAAAACTCCAACCAAATAGAATTGAGTCAATTGACACCATTACAATTTCATACTTCTAGAAATTCTATAAGTTCTTCAAACTAATTAATAATTACATTGATCCAAACAGGGAATTAATTACATTTACATGCATCAATTGGGAGCTCAACTATAAACCCAATAATTATGTTATCCAAATTATCAGCAAGAATCCTTCTGTGGAACAAGAAATTTCTGAGTAAGTATCAGGATTTTATTCAAGCAAAGCAAAGCAAACCATAGAACAAAACTTTACTCTGTTCTTGATAATAAAAAAAATCCAACAAAAAGGAATAGCTCAAGAATCAACAAAGCAAAACAAAGCCAAATCAATATTTAAAAAAAAAAAAAAAGAAAAGAAACAAAGAAACAAAGAAAAATGACAGACATGCACCTGGACAGTGATGAGGACAGTGTTGGGCATCAGGAGAAGACCCATCAAGATCTTGATGGGATTCAAAATCTGTCCTGCATTTTTTCAAAATCTTCTTAAGCTTCTTGAAACCAACCCCAGGTAGTTCTTTCTCTTGGCCTTGCATGTACTCTTGATATTTCTTGCAAAATTTCATCTTTTCTCATGAATCAATCAATCCCTTACCTTCAATTCTATTAAAATCTCAAGAACATTAACCCTCAGCGAACCAGGTCTATGTAATCTAATAATAAATTAAACCAATAACTAAAAAGAAAAATATTCCTTAGCTAACGGAGGGATTATGTTGCTCTCTCTTTCTTGAATATTAACGGTTTTGGGTTTCCTTGATAGACTACATTATATAGGACAAAATCCAGGGGGTGGTGGCTACAGAAACAATCTAACGTCTCGGAATTTTCTCCTACATCGTATCCGTCGGATGCCTTTTTATTGCCTTTTAAGATATATACAACAAAGTCCTTAAAATTTGACGGAAATTATTATTTCATCCTTATTATTTCAAAAGATACCGATTAGTCCATTTAGTCATGTCAACTTGTCACAATCTGACGTGTAATACAAGTTAATGTTTGGCAAGTGGAGCCATTTGGGATCGTTAAAAAAATGGGCAAATAATGAATTATGGGTTTACAAATATAATTATAGTTTTTCACCTATGTTTATTTACAAGTAATAGAGGGGTTGAAGAGTGATAAAAGGTAAAAATATAATTCAAATAATAAAATATGTTACATTTAGAGGACTATTTTTAAAAAATTAAAAGTTCAATTTCCAGAAACCACTTATAAGGAGAAAAATATTTCGAAATTCATTCAAATTACTAAAAGGGTAAGTAACATCTCAGACTCTCAGTGTCCCCATTAAGCCCATTAATGCCAATACCTTTTTTATTTTTTCTTTTCATCAATCTCATAAAAGGGAAAGCAAGCATGAAATTTGACGTCAGACGTATTGATTCCATCAAATAGGACCAAAAGAACATGGCTTGTGCGTGAAATAATCGTGTTAAAGGTTAGTTTCTTTTCTTTACTTTTTTTATTTTTTTATTTTTTTTATAAGCGGATATAAACACACGTCATCATGTATGAGAACGAATTATTTTATTATTAAATTATACTTTAAAATTAATTAAATATGATTTGAATTTTTTTATTTATACAAAAAATATGATTCACAATATTATTCGTTTTATTAAATCTACAATAAGAAAAAAAACGTAATTTTAAATAAAATATAAACAGTACTTTATTTAAAACTCAATTATTTATTTTATTTAATGGTGAAATAACATACATAATGACACTTCTCATGCTTCTTCTTCTTTTTTTTTTTTTTTTTTTTTTTTTTTTTTCTCAATTCCATTTGTCATATTCATTTTGAAGAGAACATCCACGTCAGGCTTTAGAGATATGCTTGACGCTTTATGTGACTTGTAGGTGAAGGTGAAAAAGCATTCTCATCTCACCCTTCGTTTTTGGGTCGCAAGTTCACAGCTAAGCAACAGATGGTCAGATATATCCTCTTTGATTTTTTCCAGATTTATGGCAAACAAACGGAAATGGTCGCTTGTCGTTTACGAAAATAACGTCTCCAACACCTTTTCAAGCTTCCATTTAATAATCCAATTTCCATATATATATACATATCATCATTTTTTTTTCCTTAGTAGGAACTTACTATATTGACCTAGTTCAGGAAAAAAGCATTCATTGGCCATATTTTCTTTTCTAATGTAGATTATATTATAGAATAATTAACTATGTGTATCATATGAATTCTACACCTAAGGCAAAAAAAATTAATTAAGTTGTTTAATTTTTATTTGGATGAAAATATTTTTTGAAATATTGAAAAAAAAATTATATTTCATTTATTTTTCACTCGGATCCTTGTATTTTGAATCTTTATAGTTTGAAAAGACAATAGCGGAGAAAAATGAGAATATCTCACTCTTTTTTATTAAATTATCCAAATGTATCAAATTAATTAAAAAACTTTAAACATTTTTTAAATACTTCATTATTTTTAAGTAAGGATAATTGCCATAATAACATTTTCTTTTCTATAAAATTTTATCTTTTCTAAAAAGGTAAAATAAGTTTACTTTCTTTCCTGTTTATTGATTGGTTGATGTCTTGATGATGCATACCGTGAGCTCACATTGCTATCTTTTTTTTTTTTAAAAAAAAATAATAATCATAATCATACTTTGCAATAGAGTATAAATTACAATAATTTGACTTCATAATATATTTTGGGGAGGTAATGGGTGGTTGAGATGAATCCATTTAGAAAGTGTATAACGCTATTTCGATTTCAAATTTCATCAATGAGAAGCATATATATGGAGGCAGAGCTATCACTTTTTAGTGGACTTTTTTTGAGTGCAGGAGGCACTTTATATGAATTGTTATACCACTCAAGCACAACTAACACCTTTCAAATTAAATTAATTAACCTTTTTCTCTAATTGTTTAAAATGACACTATTTTATTTCAACACCATTAACTTTATAGATTAACAATATTATATATAATTATCAAGTAAACTTTAACTCACTTGATTAATTAACTCTGAGGTGGTTTAATATTCCAGATTAAACCATATATCGAGAGTATGTGTGTCTTTTTCTAACAACAATCATTTCAAGGCAATTGTTGAGTTAGACGAGAGTTGCAACTTGCAAGCAATTTTAGGACAATCATTAGCTTTAGAGAGACAATGGTTTTAGCCCATTGATTTTGTGGTTTTGGTTTTGAAATAGCTTGTAAAGATCGGTTCCGGATTAGGCTTTCCAACCAATGCTATGGATTTATTTGTTTCTAGACGGCACGTGTTTGATGTGTGATTTAATATGTGAACGGTGAACCGCTGCTTCCATATTAGGCACTCTTGGGCCCGTTAGAAATAAAATGGTAATTGGGCCAACACCAATCTATGTTCCAAATACTGCTTTGGCCCAAAAGTTTATGGCCCTAACAAATTAAGATTCTAATTTCTAAACAGCGTGCAGATTCTTCGTAAATTAATCCAACAACGACGTCGTTTCTTCTGAAAAAAAAACCTTCCTTTCCTGATATGCATCAAATCTTAATCAACCAATAACTCCGCACTTGGATTCTCTCCATCTGTCTGCACGCACGAATAAAGGGGACTTTCTGTCTGTCTGTATATGATTCCATTTCTAGTTCCTTCCTCGCTTCTCCTGCTTAAATCTTGCTCCACAAGCCAAGTACAGTTCAAATTTGCTTCCTCCATTTCTACGCCATCCGGAGAGCAGCAGAACCAGAGACGCTACACGTTCACCGTACACGGTACACGTAACTTAAATGGCGACCGTTGAGAAGCAGGTGATGGTGGTTGGGGTCGATGATAGCGAACATAGCATGTACGCTTTGGGCTGGACAGTGGATCATTTCTTCGTTCCTTTCGGTTCTAATTCTCCTTTCAAACTCGTCGTAGTCCACGCCAAACCTTCTGCCGCCTCAGCCGTCGGTCTCGCCGGACCTGGTATTTTTCCATTTATATTTGTGTGCTTGTGTATTGGATTGGTTGAGCTTGTAAACTGGATATATTTTAATTTGTTTAGGGGCTGCTGAGGTTTTGCCTTATGTGGATTCGGATTTGAAGAGGATAGCAGCAAGAGTTATTGAGCGGGCTAAGGAAATCTGCGCCAGTAAATCGGTAATTTATTGTTTTGCTTGCTTAAATTATCCATTATCCTGCAATGAGATGCTGGAATTTATCTTGAATTTGGCAAAAATTTTGAGGCTCATGTATCTGTAGTCAAAATAGAAATTTTAAGTGCTGAACTCATTTTTAATAGTATTTCCAAAATGAGGAAATTGCCGATGATTTTTCTTCTTCTAGTTGGAGACTATGGGACAGAGGGATATGCAATTTCTTTGCGCGAGAATCATATACCGAAGAACCTGTCCAACCTATAGAAGATCACTTGCAACTTCTTAGAGCTGTGGTGTGACTCGAAGTGCATTTGCTTCACACCCAAAATGAAAATACAACCACTTATAATCTCAAAGTTCCTGATCATAGTGCATTTAATTTTCTGGCAGAAAATACTATTAAAATCCTACAATTTCACTAATTCAGCTTATGGACACTATATTTTTTATTTAATGCACATTTCAATCATTGTTTTGCCTGCGTTTGTGCCTATATTAGTACCTTGCGACTTTGACAACTTTGAATACAGACAGTTGCTTTTAAGTTCTAGCGTTCTAATAATGAAACTTATGTTGCAGAGCTGTAATTTTTCAATTAGAAATGTAAATAAGCGTATCCGCTAAAATAGGATTGGCATGTATTTGGTCATTAGTCATTACATCGAAACCACATATTTAAGTTTATCATCTAGGGTTTAGAAATAGAAAATTATCTTAAAAGTGCTCGGATCCTGATTATCCGCTCCAGATAAGGTTTACAATTATGTTTGCCAAGAGGACAGTAACTAACTCAGGACATGGAGGAAGCATCTGTTCATGCTTCTCGTTGCATTGATTTTTTTCATCTGGAGATATCCAAGTATGAATTTTGACTTTGTAGTTTTGTACATGTCTTGTCTCAATCAGCTGTACTTGGCAATATCTTTCCTGATTATTTCAGCTTCTTTGCAGGTGAATGATGTCATATATGAAGTTGGAGAAGGTGATGCTAGGAACGTCCTCTGTGAGGCTGTAGAAAAACACCATGCTTCTATACTGGCTGTGGGTAGTCATGGTTATGGCGCTATCAAAAGGTACTATCCAATCTCTGCATTTATAAGTTGTAGATATGGAAAGCGTTCTAATATGCTTGGTGTAATATGTAATTTATGTATTTTCAAATTTTAAAGCTGTTTTATTAATGCTTAACTTAGATTTGCACAAGAAATTTCTTATGGCTACTAGATTAGATTGCCAGCTGAAATTGTCAAAAGTCACATGAGATGCTGGCAAACATGTACAATCCCACACTAGGTCTTTGTCAGTCTCTTTACATTATATATTTATCTTGCAGGGCGGTTTTAGGCAGCGTGAGTGACTACTGTTCTCATCATGCTCACTGCAGTGTGATGATTGTGAAGAAGCCTAAGATCAAACACTGAGATTGCTTTCTTCTTCCCTAATTATCATCCATAGCAGTAATTCATCATGGAATTTAAATAATGGTGCACCCTGTCCGTGCCAGAATCATGTATTTCATAATTTCTGCAACTCTTTTGTGCATTCAAGTACTTGTATGTAGTATATATATGAATCTGTGTTATATATATTATCTGGAGGCTGGAGAAGGAAGATTGATCATCCCAGAGTCTTTTATCTTTTGTGAACCAAAGGTCAAAAAGGGTAATGAGTGATTACTTGCAAAGAGGGAAGTTGTTGGGAGGGTTAGAATCCAAACTCCTAGTGCAAGGCGAATACTTGTTTTAATGGCAGATTAATAATTGTGTGTGTATATATTTATCAATATTCAAGATTATTCTTTATCAGTGATGTTTAAGTTTGGTAGTTGAACAGATTTTTTTTTTTTTTAATTTTTTTAGGCAAGAAAAAAAAAAATGAAATATTGATTATGTAATATGTAAACGTGAAGAAAATGTTAAAAGAATTTAAGTACCTTATTAAAAATTTATTTTGTGTATTGTTATTAATTTGATCAGAATGGATTTGGAAATAAAGCATTTTATATATTGTAATTGATTTTAACTAGTTTAGTATTAAAACTTAATTTTTTTTTCCAATTTCTGTTCGTAATATATTTTCCAAATTATTCATCACAATAGTCCATAGTTTTGATAACAATTATTTTTAATTTTATAAATACCTAAAATTTGGGAACCATGATTACATGAATACAAGAAATTTAATACTTCACAAATGGTGTTATGGAAGCTGACGCAAATAATAATTATGTTTTTTTTTTTTTTAAATATAAAGATGAATCACTACAAGAAACATGCATTTTGAATAAAAGAAACAGTGAAGTACTAAAGAAAACAAAATCAGATAAAAGTGAAATAAAGAAATTCTAAAAAATAAAAAATCATTGGATACGCTTTTACACTTTGTTATTATGCACTAAAAAAACTAAAATATTATAAAGTCACCTGAAAATATAAAAAATAAAAATTCACATGCATTGAATGAGATGATGCGTATAATTAAACCGAATACACCGTCTTTTATTTATTTATTATTCGAGAAAGAAATTAAAAATACACTGTCTTTAGTTGTTAGTAGTAGTTGTTCGTTATTGGCAACTGAGAGCTTGTTATCTTAAAAATAAAAAATAAAAAAAGATAATTCGAAATACGGTGTACCAAAGGTCCGAACCACGTAATCTGACAGGTCGGACAGAGGAACCGAAGGACAAAAACAAAAAAAAAAAAGGCGGAACGCTTAGATAGATTTCCATGCGCTCACAAAAACAGGAAATAAGAGAGAGAGAGTTGTTCAGATTTGTCGCTTTATTGCAATTTTCCGAATTTCCTTTTTATTTATTGGTGGATACTGGGAAGGGACGAGGACATGGTGGGCTCAACAAAAGCCACTACTGATCCTCATCATCAACAACAATTTCTTCATCATCGTCATCATCAACTCATGGACGGTGACGCCGATGATCATCATAACCAGCTTCACCAACAACATGATGGTGGTGCCGATGAGGACGAGCCTTCCTCTTCTGGTGTTTCTTGCTCGATTTGTCTTGATACGGTGTCGGATAATGGTGGCAGATCCAGGGCTAAGCTCCAATGTGGCCATGAATTCCATCTAGGTATATCCTAATTTTTGTTTTTTTCCTTATTTTTTAAATAATTTTTAAGGCTTTAAGTACTTAGGTTTGGAGGTTTATTGTTCGCGTTGACCCTATCAGAGAGCGTTTGACGATGGCATTTTAATGCAGGTTTTGGTTCTGTGATTTGGAAGCTTAATTGTGGGTTTTTCAAATAAAGATAAAGTAGATAATGTATTTTGTTGATCAACTAATGTTATATCTGTAAAGCGCAGGAGATTATAGATCGTCACATAGACAATCAATTAATTCAAAACTCTATTAATGAATATGCACGAACATGTTTGGGTTTGGAATGGATTCTCTCTCCCGGAAATCTTTTGGTGTTGCATGTCACAAAAGGATTCCCATGTCGTTGGCACTAAATGCTTTTTTTTTTTTTTTTTTTTTTTTTTTTTTGGAGAAGGGCCTATTTATTGAACCCCGTTTATAATTGCCTTCTGGTATACCAAATGAGCTAACCCCGTTTGGAATTTGTGTTGAGCTAAACAGAAATGCTCCAGTCTGTTCAATTCTCAGCTGGATATATAAATTTGATAACTAGTTAAACTTTATAATTCTAGAAAATGAAAATGACTTACTTTGCTTGTCTTTATCATGCTAGCTTATATGGAGGACATAAAATAGTTACGTTCTTCAGGCACTTATGGTATTTACTTCAGAAATTGTATATGCCAAGATCAAGATTATGATGCAAAATATTTGGTCATCATTATAATCTAATTTTTTTGCAATGCAGATTGCATTGGTTCAGCCTTTAATATGAAAGGGGCAATGCAATGCCCAAATTGCAGAAAAGTAGAGAAAGGCCAATGGCTTTATGCAAATGGTTCTACTCGTACTTTACATGATATGAGCATGGATGATTGGTTTCCTGATGATGACTTCTATGATCTAAGTTATTCTGGAACGGTAGGATTGTCTCCAGTACTTTACAGTTTGTCCTTTAGAAAACATGTTGTTCAGTTTTAGGAATTTGCTTTAGGCATATGTTGAACATTGCTACAGCATCATGATGGTTTTGCACTTCTGCAATTAAAATGTTACCTTCTTTTTTCATATGAGGAAGAATATGAGAATTATATCCATTTTTCACATTAAAAGCTCTATGCATTTTTGCACTTCTTCATGCAGAAAATGCCCTGCTCTTAGGCTTTAAAAGTTAAAACTATGAATTTGAAAAAAAAATGGAAAACTTAAGCTTTGTGACATAACAACTCATAAGAGAATAAAGGTTTTATAAAAATCATGAACACAATGAATCATAAGAACATAAAGTTTTTATGCCATTGTAGTGGAGATTTTAAATGCCGGAGCCCTGATATGAGGGGCAGGCTATTCATCAAGAATTCATTCCTCTTCTTCCCCAGCAAATTATCAACAGCTTCTCTGCTTTTCTATATTTTGAAGCCAAATATCATGCTGACCGTAGTACTAATGGTGTGAAAACTAGAAACATGGGTGTTGCTTAGATGGAAGGCTTTATGATAAATTTGAATGTTGCATAACTTTCTCAAGGTTTGAGTTGGCATCTTAGAGTAACCTGTATTTCGGTGATGACCTTCTTGTCTTTCTTTCAAGATGTCATTACAACAAAATTCGCCAATAATTAATAAAAATTTCATTCTGTAGAATATATATTGGATTCATTACAAAACAATGTATGTTGAGCCAGGTCTCATACCTGAGGTCCCTAGTGGAGTATAATCCAAAATAGATTGGGTTAGGCTGAGTCTTGTCAGGCTTGTGAATCTCAACATTATTTTTAACTGGTAAAGTGCTTTCAGCACTCTGGTTTAACTTAGAATTTTGTGATAAGCTTTGAGGTTTTGTTAATGAACTCTAACTTGTTGTTTTCACTTTTTTGAGGTTTTGGATATGTACTTCCTATTTTGATTTATCTCTATATCTAATGTAATTTGGTATCTCAAGCATCGTCTTAAAGGATAATCTAGATGCCATGTTGTTTGAGGTATGTTTTAGATTGTACCTTATCAATGAGAGCTTGAAACGAAATAGAACAAATGGATGATGGAAATGTGCTTGAGGAAGTAGTTGCTGGTTATACCAAGACTTCCTAAAGATGTGCATGATTTTAATCATTCATATCTCCTAATAATCTTCTGATTGTCTCTTTCAGCCATATAGAATTCACTGGTGTCCATTTGGTGAATTGGCACAAGTTGGTTCATCTTTTGAGTAAGTAACAAAATCTCCCTCTGGTTTTCTTTGTCTTATTCATTATGGCTTGTGTTGCAATCTTCTCCCTAGATTAGCACCACTTATTTCGGTAGCTTGCTTGTTTTTATTGTCATGCATTTTTCTTTGTTTGGAAACTTGAGTACCATTTGCAGTTTTAGCATGTGGAACCATTTGGTTTCTCATTAGTTTTTCAAACAGGGTACAACTGTTCAAATACCCGAAAATAACTACAATTACATTTATCGTTTAATAGTAAATGAGGACATAATTATCAATTTCTAGTAATAATATTTTCCTACTTTTCAAAAAAAAAAAAAAAAAAAAAAAAAATCTTTCTTTTAAAATTTTGTCCTTTCCACACAAACTGATTTTCTTTCCTTCAGTGTATCCAAATACAAGGGTGGAAAATAACTATGGAAAAAAGTCTCGACAATTCGTTATTATTTTCCTTCCTCTCCTTTCTAAAAAAAAGTATTAATGTATAGGATTGCAGTCAGTTTATGGATGCTACTAGGTTGTGAAAGAGTGAGGCTGGACCATGTTCATTAGGGGCTAAGATTTCTCAAATCTCGTGTTTAGAGAACTGATGTATTGCACTCAGGCAACAAAAGACTAACTTGTTTACTGGGAATTTGAATATAGAGCAGTTTTTGTGTATGGAGTTGCTCTGAGTTTGTTATTAATTGGATTATTTCATTGCTTTATTATTTTTTTAGGGTTAATTTTCATATCTCTTGGCTATTGCTCTAGCCTTCTTGTGGACTATGGTCTCTTGTTCTCTTTTATGATGGCTAAATAAGAACATAACAGTAGTATGAGAATGAAACCATTTTCTTAGCTTAAGAATGTTCTTATCATTTCTTATGCCTGAAAACCTTGGCCAGTTTCTGTAATAATAACATATTTGTTGCTTTGCTGATGAATAATTCTTTTGTAATTCCAGGGAAGTAGAATCTCCATCAAACAACTGTAAGTTTTATGTTATTAATTGATTTCCTATGAAAAATCCGAAGGTGCCCATGGGAGTATAAGATGAGAGTGAATTTTCTTCATATGTAGATCATGACTTGAGGGGCCACCATTCGATATATGCTGAACACACTGCTGCATCATCGGTGGCTCATTCTTATGTTGCATATGTTGGACCAATTCCTCCCAACTCATCAAGGTCTAATGGTAGCATTGATGATCCTAACTTCAATCATCACTGGAATGGCTTATCTGGACGTCACGAGATCTTCAGTGCCCATGCTTTTCCTGCCATCAATATTCAATACCAGAGTTGGGGCCGCCGTTCCCCTCCTTTCTCTGTATCTAGTAGCCACGCAAATGGTGTTGACCCTGCTTCTGTTCCTCTGACGTTCAGAGCTTCTAATGGTGAATCAGATACAAGAATGCGACCCACATCTTTTCCACATCCAATTCCATTTGGTCATGGGTAAGCAGTGTCTGATATTAATTGTGATATTTCCTTTCCCTTGTCCAAAATAAGAGTTGGTTTCTTTTATTTTAAGAAATACATGGTTACTTCATTAACATTCTCAATTGTCAGTCTGTCGTCCATTGCCAAACATTTTTCAATGGTGCCTGTTTTGACATCCAGCAAGTGAATGAATATGTTACAATAAATGATTACAGAAGTGAAATAATGCATGTTTTGTCGACCTTATTTTGTCATCAAGAGTGCATAAGACTAATGATGCTGTCTGCATCTACTCTTAATAGGTCTGGTTCTTCAGCTGGCAGCTCATTTGTATCGTCTATTTTTCCTCGGCATCCAGGCAGCGGTGCTAGGACCCATGAAAGGATCCAGATTGCCCATGCTTTTCAACACCGTCAACATTCTGGCAGTCCACCTGGTATTCCACCACCCATTGTTCATGGTGTCAGGAGATTTGATGGTCCGAGGGGCTTGCACACAGTAGTGCCAGCACCCCCTCAACATGATCATAGTGGCTTCTTAATTATTCCTCCAAGTTCATCAGGCCAGAATCTACAAGAACCAGAAAATCATTTTCATGCATGGGAAAGAGAGCAGTTACCTCATCTACAACACGTGTCATCTGATAGGGACTCGGGTTGGGGATCATTTCATCAGAGCAATGGCGGTCCCAATCCAGGCAACAGATCTAGCAGCTTTTGGCATAGGCACTGATCGCAGAGGAACTGATGTTGAGTGTGGTTGCAGAAGCTTATTATGGAATTTATCCCATTTATTGGAAACATTAATTATATGCAATCAAATGACAAACAAAGTTATGTCACAATCGGAACTGTTCTCATTTTTGTAAATTTGATGAAATTTGCATCATCACGTGGTTTTCTGAAACTGTAAAGTTATTTTCTGAATCATGTGACTGTATGAGGAGTCTATTTAGTTCATTATTTTGGAAAACTTTTCACTTCTGTTGTTTTTAGTTTAAACCATAGTTGAACTTTCAAGAGCATTGAGAGATTGCTCGGTACACAGTAGGAGAGTTCCACGTGACACTTGATCTTTTAACAAGTATTTAGGGGAAGAAAGATTTAATAGAAAGAGCCCAATTTCTTTTTTCAAAGCTCAAAGCTGTAAACATATATCCTAAATCATGTTGAACTTCCAAGAATAAAATAGATTGTTTGGATTATTCATCAACAAGACTGAAATTTTGCACTACTGTTCATGTCATTACACTTCAATGTTCTTATAAGAAATGAAGAAAGACCTTACAATTCAAAAGCTTATTGGAACCCTGATAGCTCGATAAAAAGCTTGCTGAAAACCTACAACCTAGTGTTCCTGATGAGAACTCGGTAAAATTTCTCTGTCAAGTTGGATAGTTTTATCAGAACTGGCATTTGAGTCTTTCAAGAAGTTGGAGTACCAATGTGCAGATTGCTTGGGTTTTCTTGTTAAGTTTGAATCTTCCACATCTACGAAATACAGGCCATAAGTTGATTCGAAGCCATGACCAACTATTTCGAATAAATCTAAAAAGGACCACACAAAATACCCTCTTGTATCCGATCCATTCCTAGACAATTTTAAGGATAAAAAGAAAAAAGAAAAAAGAAAACCAAGTCAATCTTGAATGTATAACAAGCCTCATTTTACTGATTGCATATAAATCAAATATACAGGCAAAATAAAGAACCTTATTGCATCTAACAAACTCCCAATATATGCATGCAGATATTCCACTCTTGTTGTGTCTTCCAATGAGGAATTATGTGGAGTCACTTGACCTGCAAAATGATCAACCAACAATTTTTCCTTCAAATTTAGAGTATAACACTAAGTTTGCAACAACAAATAATTACATCAATCAAAATTTTTCAAACATTTTCTTCGTGCAAAGGGAGGAGAGCGAAACCATTTTCATGGATGTAAACAGGAGGATTGCCATAAGTTTGCTTAATGTGCTCCAGAACTCCTTGCAGACCCCAAGGCCTTATTGGAAGCTAAGTCAAAACAACAGAAATAGTTAGTAATGCAATGGGACACTAGCTACTGAGGCTCAACATATTTTCAAAATGGCTCACTTCTTTTAGGAATATGGCATATGGATCATCCTCACCCACTGCAAGAATCGTAAAATAAACGAGTCAATTTTAGTTTCAAGAAGGTTGGCAATATATATACACATTTGTTTGCTGCCAAGCACATACAAAATATATTTACTGCCATGTCAGTATAGAAATCTCCGGTTTCCAATTTAACACTTTGGGAGTTATCCTGGACATAAACTGTAGTGTAATGTATAACTCCTAGGAAGTCAAATGCTCCCTTAACCAATTTGGATTCTTCCTTGGTCAAAACTGGAAGTCTTAAGCCTACACATTTCTTCATCGTTTCTGGATAATCTCCAAAAGCTAAGGGATTCATAAACCTGCAACATAATAAAGAGAGACACAGTAGATGACTTTTTGAAAAGAAATTGCCATACATTTTCACTCCCCTTTTTAACTTACCAACCGAAAAAGAAGTCTTTGGCTCTTTCTGTAGCCGCTAGATCCTCTGTGGAATTAGTTAGTGGGAGAAGCCAAAAGGTAAAGAGGCTGATCCCTATGTGTCCGTGTTGCTTGTCCTGATTATATGAAATCCAACATGAAAAATAATTCATCAGGAAGGTAAATACAGAAGATGAAATGATTGATACCTGATACTTGTTCTTGTACAGTCTTACAGTTGATGCATGAGCCAACAATATATGGTAAGCTGCCAAGTATGGCTCATAGGAAGAGTTTCCTTTGGAGCAATTGAATAATCCAAATGGAGGAGAACATCGTCCAGGTGGTGTTACTCCCTGCCCATAGCCGGCTACTGAAAAAATATTTGGCTCATTTATAGTAGACCAAGTTGAAACCCTATCTCCAAATTCTCTGAAGCAGACATCTGCATAATTTGTGAAGTCTTTCCTGCATCCACATACAGAAATTTGGCTTTTTTTTTGGTCAAATTTTGTAACTGATGTAGGGAATGTGCCCATAGCACAAAGGAACAAATTAACAGCAAGGCTCAAAAAAGTATCATACACCATTTTTCTGCTAATCCATCCTCCATATTCATCTTCAAGCGACTGTGGATGATCATAATTGAACAAAGAAACATGTGCTTGGATGCCTGCTTCATCATAAAGGGGATTCAAAAAGATGTAATCAAATGAAAAGACAAACTTCATCTAGGAATGTACCGGAAATACACTTTTTACTAGCTAGAAGTTCTTTTTTTTTTTTTAAAAAAAAAACATTAAAAACTTGTTTTATTTTTTGGATCTCACCATGGCTTAGAAGTTCATTGATGAGATTGTTGTAATACTGTACGCCCTTTGGATTGACAGGCCCTCTTCCATCTGACAGAGATAATACATAAAGACTTTAGATCAAATGAACCAGAAATTGCTCTATTTAATTATTTATGTAGGGTATCATACTTGGAATAAGTCTAGACCATGAGATGGAAAATCTATAACCCTCTAACCCAGTTTCTGCCATAAGTTTCACGTCTTCCTGCAATATATATACATATCACAAAATATCCTGTGCTCCAAGAAAACAAAGGTTTTTTTTTTTTTTTTTTGATACAAATCAACTACATACACTCAGTTCTATCTAACAATTTGCATCATTCTTTACCTTGTATCTGTGATACTGATCAGCTGCAACATCTGCACCTGGAATATTAATTGGACAATTACTCGCTTAAAACCATAATTTCACCTGCTTCCCATGACTTTTAAACACTATAAATCAATGAAGTACAAATTAAATTTAAGTTATTTTTAGAAGATACTGACCCCCATGAGTAAAGGTATCCCAGACGCTAGGAGTCCTCCCATCTTCATTTGCTGCTCCTTCCACCTTAATTTCGAGAATATATGCATACCCATCAGACTCAATTATTCTCTTTCTCAAAAAGATAAAAGCTTTGCAAAAGTATTTGACATACAGTAATGCATACCTGATAAGCAGAGGTAGCAGCACCAAAAACAAAGCCAGGAGGGAAGTCCTCCCTGCTATATTTGTCAGCACAAAAGACTGTTACCGCTAAATTTAGCAACAGAGTTAGGAAGTAATAAAGCCTCGGCATCGTTAATCAATAACCGGAAGCTTATAATGGAGACAAAGTAAGGAAGTGATGGATGGTGTATTTGATTATGCTCTGTGATTCTTTTCCAAAGTTAAAATATTTCCCTTTCATACAGTATGTCTATTTCTAGCCACGAAAAAGAGTTATGAACATGCTATTTCTAAATTAAAAAAAAAAAAACATGCTATTTCTAGCCACGAAAAGGAGTTATGAACATGGCTTCTCTGTAAATCTTTGGCCTTCAGGATAAATTTCCACATGATCATTGACAAGATACTGGATCAACAATAGTATTGTCATTCTGTATTTTACTAGTGACATAAATAGAAAAGCTCCCTCTTTTGCCTAATAAATAGGCTATTGGGATGCCGGTACAAAATGCAGAGATGAGAGACCTCATTAGTCAATTGTCAAGCAACCCACTTTCCGTTCATGTCTTTTTTAAATAATATTTTTAATTTATTTTTTTAATATTTATTTATTATTGCTTTTTTTACAGAATTTGTAATTACAATTTCATCCAAATGTGGCCACTAAAACTGCAAAATTTATCATTAACAGTAATACTAATAACAGAAATCCTTTTGCTTTCTACAATCAAGAACTACCCATCATCATGTAATACACCTAACTTTTTATTAAGCTTTGACAATGGAGATCGTGGTGCTTGAAAGATACTTGAATAGAGTTTTTGTGTTCGAGAGGCAAAAGCAAGGCTGGAGGAGAGAAAGCAGGGAGAGAGATAGAGGACGACGGAGGGCAAACAGGTCATTGTCATTGTCCTTGTCGTTCTCTCTTCATCAGTATCTGTATCTGTTAATTTTTGAATCTGAATGGCATGTCGTTCTTTATATATATCTGACTAGGACCGACCGACACGCGTTTGTTTTCATGAATAAAGAACTACTCCTTTTTTCTACTATATTGTCATTTAGGTTTAAAATAATTATATAAAAATTTTAAAAACATTATTATTAATCAATCCCTATTTTAGTGAAAAATAGTTATAAATGAATTGTACGACAAAGAGAAAAAACAGCTTAAACACACTTAAAATCAACGAAGGAATTGATAGATTAGCAAAGAAAAATAAATCCAAAAGCTCCAATCTGAAAATTTTCCACATAAGACAAAAAGAAAGAAAAGAGAGAACAAAACAAAAAGGAGGTTCTTGTAGAATCATACTTTACTTAATGCTAATTAATTGTCACAAGACAAATTCCGCCCACCTGTTATTTTGTAGTTTTTCACACGTGCTTGGTTATGGTCTTACAGAGTATCCCTTTCCTTATCCCTTTCCTTCCTTTTAATTTTGCCAGCCAATAGCTTTTCAAGAAACAGAAAGAAAGAAGGACCCGGCTCTAACCACTCATAAAACAAAAACCCCTTGTGGAACTCTCAAGAACACAACAGAAATGGTTTTATTACACATTCTGTAATACATTAACAGAAGAAATTATGTTGGCGCTAATTACTGTTCGTGTACCGTTACATATTAATTTGCTTACAAGCAATGAGTTAACAGACATCATTAACCTATTGAGACAAGTGTTGTCGAGCAGGATTGGACAGATTTTCTCTCTCAATTTGAATATTTCCTTTCAAAAAGTTGGAGTACCAATGTGCAGATTGCTTTGGTTTTCTTTTCAAGCCTGGATCCTCCACATCTACGAAATACAGGCCGAAGCTCATTTCGAATCCATTACCCAGTATCTCATATGCATCTAAAAAAGACCATACAAAATACCCCCTTGTATTTGACCCATTCCTAACAAAAATTTGTGAATGGAAAAAAAAAAAAAAAAAAAGGAAGAGGTTAGACGGGATATAAAATAGTCGAATTCGTAAATCAAGAAACAAACCCAAATCAATCTTCAAAATTTATGGTAAGGATCATTTCACTCGTTATACAATCAAGATTGATGTAAAAATCAAGAACCTTATTGCATCTAGCAAGCTCCCAATGTATGCATTCAGATATTTAACCCTCGATGTGTCTTCCAATGAAGAATTATGCGGACTGACTTGACCTGCCAAATGAATAAATACCAATTTTTCTCTTGAAAGTGAACTAATTTTCAGAATGTTATAGAGTTTTGCGACGATAGCTATATTAATAGAATTATAAACAAGTGAGCAAATATAAAGGATGCGAGTGTAAGCACTTAAACAGGGAAACAAGCAGACCATTTTCGTGGATGTAAACAGGAGGATTGCCATAAGTTTGCTTAATATACTCCAATAATGCTTGCAGACCCCAAGGCCTTAATGGAAACTGAATCAGACAGAACTGGTTAGTAATACCAAAAAAAGAAAAAAAACAACAACAAAGCTACCAGCACTTCTTTTTTTACATGCTTTACTACACCCTCAGCTCACCTCTTCTGGGATTATTACAAATGGATCGTCTTTGTCCACTGCAAGAACCATAAAATCAATGAGTTGGTTTCACTTTCAAAAAGAGTAGAGCATACAAACAAGTTACTCAAGAACTTACAAAACATATTTACTGCTGCATCTGCAGTGAAATCTCTGGTTTCTAATTTAAGACTTTCAGAGTTTTCCTGGACATAAATTGTAGTGTAATGTATGAGTCCTATGAAGTCAAATGCTCCCTTAACCAATTCGGATTCTTGTTTGGTCAAGGCTGGAAGCCTTGTGCCTACAATTTTCTTCATCATTTCCGGATAATCTCCAAACACCAGGGGATTTAAAAACCTGCACGACAACAAAGAGAATACAGTTGATGACTTCGAGAAAGTTTACAAACCGAGTTAATCCCTCATTCACTCACCAACCAAAGAAGAAGTCTTTAGCTCTTTCTGTAGCTGCTGCATCCTCTGTTGAATTAGTTAGGGGAACAAGCCAAATGGCAAAGAAGGTGACCCCTATAACTCCATGTTGCTTATCCTGATTATTTGAAATCAAACATAAGAAACATTTCCTTGGAAAAATATATAAAATAAGATGATTGGTACCTGATATTTGTTCCTGTACAGTCTTACAGTTGAGGCATGAGCCAACAACATATGATAAGCTGCCAAGTATGGCTCATAGGAGGAGTTGCCTTTATAGCAATGACCGATTCCAAATGGAGGAGAACATCGTCCTGGTGGTGTTATTCCCAGGTCATAGCCTCCCTGAGCAAAGACATTCGGCTCATTTATAGTAATCCAAGATGAAACCCTATCACCAAATTCTCTGAAGCACACATCGGCATAGGCTGTGAAGTCTCTCCTGTATCCACATGCAAAAATTTAGTCCTTTCAGCACTTTCTTTTCATCTCTGACGAAGGGGAAAGTACCCCGGCCACAAGAAAGAGCAGCAAAACTTAAAAGTATCATACACAATCTTTCGGCTAATCCATCCTCCATATTCATCTTCAAGTGATTGTGGATGATCATAATTGAACAAAGAAACGTGTGCTTCGATACCTGCTCCATCAAGAAGGGGATAAAAAAGGATCTATTAAAGGAAAAGGAAAAGAACTTTATATACACAGGAATACTAACAAAAGTTGCATTTTTCACTAGACAAAAGTGATACAGCACTCTCAAACAAAAAAACCATAGAACTTATTTAGCTTTCAGGTCGCACCATGGCTTATAAGCTCATTGATGAGGTTGTTGTAATACTCTAAGCCCTTTGGATTTACATGTCCCCTTCCATCTGACAGAAAAATTTAAGATCAAATAAACTAGAAATTTCTTTCTGTTTATTGCTTGGTATGAGTTGCACTGCATTTAAGAAAGCATACTTGGGATAAGTCTTGACCATGAGATGGAAAATTTGTAGGCCTCCAGCCCAGTTTCAGCCATGAGCTTGACATCTTCCTGCAACAGATATATGAACACCAAATCTTTTGTACTCCAAGAAATATGGCCTTTTGCAATTCAAATTAATCATATGTACTTAATGCTAACGAACAATTTACAGCATACTTTACCTTGTATCTGTGATACTGATCAACTGCGACATCTCCACCTGGAATATTAAGTAGAAAATTAATTGCTTAAAATCATAAATTTCATCATTCTAACACCCATTGTACGCCATCTACTCTTGATTGGTGACTATGCCATAAATAACTCATAAACACTACTACGAATCAATTAAGAGCAAATTCAATTAGGTTATAGAAAAAGACACTGACCTCCATTAGAAAAGGTGTCCCAGACGCTCGGAGTCCTCCCATCCTCATGTGCTGCTCCTTCCACCTTTCAAAAATATAATGTACCCGTGAAACAGTTTTCTCTATCTCTCTTTTTCTCTCTCATACACAAAAAACGTTTCCCTTTTATCATCCAGTTAAGTGAAAGTGAAACATTTAAAAGTTAAAAAACAGGCAAGAAAGATTTCATGAAGCAGACCTGATAAGCAAAGGTACCGGCACCAAAAACAAAGCCAGGAGGAAAGTCCTTCCTGCTATATTTATCAGCACAAAAGACAGTCACTGCCACATTTAGCAACAGAATTAGCAAGTAGCAAAACTTCATCATCCTTATCCACAAGCTTAAGGTTCAAAGTAGAGAGAAAAGTGGTGTATATTTCTCCTCTCTTTAAAGCATGCATTTATAGAAAATTGATGCATATGTCTATTTCTTGCCACGAAATGAGTGACGCTAGCTTCTCTGGAATTAAAACACTACATGAGCTTTTGACTAAATGCAGGACCAGGTCTATAAATGTAATTTAAATAGTCCCCATACATGTTTGTCTTTCTTTTTTCAGTCTCTTGTGTCAAATTAAAGGTTCAAAATTCCTTGCCCCCATCTCCAACCCTCCTCCTGCACCATTGATCTCATTTTCGAAATCATAATTTTCTCTCATTATGCACAATAAAAGAAAACATTTTACGTTATAATATCAAGAAATATCCATTATTTCAAAAATAGTAAAAATCAAAGCAGTAGATAAAAAAAAATTTACCTCTCCACTTCTTGAACTCCAGTGCCACTTCACATCAAACCTTCAAAATCATAAAAACAAGACAAACTTAAACTTATAGTATGCCCAAAAAGAAATATTGCCAACAATGAAGATCGCGGTGCTCGAAAGACGTTTGAACAGGTTTTTGGGTTTATAGGGTTTGAGATATTTATTGGTTGCTGCCGGGAGGAAGAGAGGGAACAGGGAAAGAGATAACGGAATATCGGTAACGGATAATGGATTATGGAGGTCGACGGCTCAGACGGCTCAGAGGAGTCGTCGTCGCGGTAAATAACTGAAAGGATACGTGGTTTAGTTACTGAAAAATGTCAGTAATAAAATATAACGGGCCCACATCTACAAGGGACATTAATTTATTTGTATTTATTTGTTTTAATAAATGAGAATAATTTATTAAAAGACAAATATATCAACAGCTGTAGTTTTGCACAAGAGAAGCAAAATGCGTGGTTCTAACCGTATAGCAAAAGAAAAAGACATGCATAATACAAAGACGTAATAAATGCATTAAGTTGCACTTTTAGTTGAA
Organism: Jatropha curcas; assembly: GCF_041381405.1. NCBI lineage: Eukaryota > Viridiplantae > Streptophyta > Magnoliopsida > Malpighiales > Euphorbiaceae > Jatropha > Jatropha curcas. The sequence continues at coordinate 26,351,790 of NC_143155.1, forward strand.
CTTTCAACGACCATAGGAGAGTGAGATTGTTCTGTTAGATTCACTATAAACGAACAGAAAGACTGTCTCTAGCCACTCATATGAGCCCAGTCTCCGACAATTTACCAGCATGAAATACATTGAAAATCCAGTCCATTCTTGTAATTTACACCATCATATGGCTTTCTGGACTGTGAAGTAACTTTCTCAATCAATTCATTATTTTGGAAAATTTCATTTCCTCTGTTTTACAATCTGGATATTGTTGAACTTCCAAAAGAGAGAGATTGTTGGATAAACAATTCATTACTCTCTCTACAATATATTAACAAGATAAATTGTGTTGGTACTAATTATCGTCAGTGCACCGTTACATATTGATTTGCTTACAAGCAATGTGTTGATAATCCATCCAACTGAAGAACACACATCATTAACCTATTGAAACAAGTGTTTCTCAGCAGGACTGGACATATTTTCTCTCTCAAGTTGAATGTTTCCTTTCAAAAAGCTGGAGTACCAATGTGCAGATTGCTTCGGTTTTCTTTTCAAGCCTGGATCCTCCACATCTACAAAATACAAGCCATAGCTTGTTTGGAATCCATAACCCAGTAACTCAAATGAATCTAAAAAGGACCACACAAAATATCCTCTCGTATCTGATCCATTCCTATCACAAATTTATGGATGAAAAGAAAAATGAGATTAGACGTAAATAGTCAAATTCATAAATCAAAAAACAATATTCTTCAAGAAACCCAAATCAATCTTCAATATTTTAGCAAGGGCTCATTTTACTTATTATAAAATAAAGAATGAAGCAAAATCAAGAAACTGATTGCATCTAGCAAGCTCCCAATGTATGCATTCAGATATTCAACCCTCGATGTGTCCTCCAAGGATGAATTATGTGGAGTGACTTGACCTGCCAAATGAATAAAAACCAATTTTTCTCTTGAAATTTAAGTAATTTTCAGAATGTAAAACAGGATTTACAACAATAACTTTCTAAAAAAGGGAGCAAATATGATGGATCAGTGTGTAACTGGACGTAATAAACAGAGAGAAAGGCAGACCATTTTCGTGGATATAAACAGGAGGATTGCCATAAGTTTGCTTAAGATACTCCAATAGGCCTTGCAGACCCCAAGGCCTTAATAGAAACTGAATCAACTGGTTAGTAGAACCAATAACAACACTACTTTGTTTAGTTTAGATGTTTTACTCGACTCTGGGCTTACCTCTTCTGGGAATACTGCATATGGATTATCTTTGTCCGCTGCAAGAACCATAAAATCAATGAGTTGGTTTCGGTTTCAAAAAGGGTACCAGCATATGAACACGTCTAGTCAAGAACTTACATAACAGATTTACCGCTACATCTGCAGTGAAATCTCTGGTTTCTAATTCAAGACTTCTGGAGTTATCCTGGATATAAACTGTAGTGTAATGTATAAGTCCTATGAAGTCAAATGCTCCCTTAACCAATTTCGATTCTTGTTTGGTCAAGGGTGGAAGTCTTGAGCCTACAATTTTCTTCATCATTTCCGGATAATCTCCGAACACCAGGGATTTAAAAACCTGCATGAAATTTAAGACAAATACAGTTGATGACTAACTGGGAAAAGATGCACAAAATCTCTGGTCGATTAATTTTCCACCTGAAGACTTTAGCAATAAGAAAATATTATTTAATATAAATTAGATTATTTGATATAAATCATAAAATTTGGTTTTTCAAAAAACGTTTCCAAACCCAGTAATCCCTTGATCACTTACCAACCAAAGAAGTCTTTAGCTCTTTCCGTGGCTGCTACATCATCTGTGGAATTAGTTAGGGGAATCAACCAAGCGGCAAAGAAGGTGACCCCTATAACTCCATGTTGCTTGTCCTGTTATTTGAAATCAAAGATAAGAAATATTTCCTGGGGAAGATAAAATAGAAAATAACAAGATCAGTACCTAATACTTGTTCTTGTACAGCCTTACAGTTGAGGCATGAGCCAACAACATGTGATAAGCTGCTAAATATGGCCCAGAGGAGGAGTTGCCTTTATGGCAATGACTCCCACAGAAAAGACGTTCGGCTCATTTATAGTACTCCAAGATGAAACCCTATCACCAAATTCTCAGAAGCAAACATCTGCATAAGCTGTGAAATCTCTCCTGCATACACATGCAAAAATTTGGTGCTTTGAGCACCTCCTATTTGTCTCTGATGCAGGGGAAAGTACCACAAGAAAGCAAATTGAGAGTATCATACACAATCTTTCTGCTAACCCATCCTCCATATTCATCTTCAAGTGATTGCGGATGATCATAATTGAACAAAGAAACGTGTGCTTCGATGCCTGCGCTTTCAAAAAAGGATCCATTAGAGCAAAAGGAAAGGAACTTTATACACTAAGGAATACTAAAAAAAGTTTGCAATTTTTACTGGAAAAAAGTGATAAAAGCACTCACAAAAGAACCATAGAACTTATTTAACTTTTGTTTCTCACCATGGCTAATAAGCTTATTGATAAGGTTGTTGTAATACTCTAATCCCTTTGGATTTACAGGTCCCCTTCCGTCTAACAGAAAAAGTTTAAGATCAAATAAACTGGAACTTGCTTTCTGTTTATTGCTTCATATGAGTTGTATTGCATTAAAGAAAGCATACTTGGGATAAGTCTTGACCATGAGATGGAAAATTTATAGGCCTCTAAACTAGTTTCAGTCATAAGCTTGACATCTTTCTGTGACAGATATATATATATATATATATATATATATGAACATCAAATCTTCGGTACTCCAAGAAAATATGGCCTTTTGCATTTCAAAGTAATCACATGTACTTAATGCTAACAGACAATTTATAGCGTACTTTACCTCGTACCTGTGAGACTGATCAACTGCAACATCTCCACCTGGAATATTAAGTAGAAATTAATTGCTTATAATCACAATTTCATCATTCTAACACCCTGAAGACTAACTACTCTTGATTGGTGACTAAGCCAAAAATAACTCATACACGCTACTATAAATCATATTAAGAGCAAATTCAATTAAATGTAGAAAAAGACACTGTCCTCCATTAGAAAAGGTGTCCCAAACGCTAGGAAACGCTAGGAGTTCTCCCATCCACATGAGCTGCTCCTTCCACCTTTCAGGAATGACATACGCATGAAACCATTTTCTTTCTCGTTCTCATAAAGAAAAACCTTTCGTTTTCTATCCTCCACTTAAGTGAACCATTTAGAAGTAAAAAGCAGGAAAGAAAGGTTTGATGCACTGACCTGATAAGCAAAGGAAGCAGCACCAAAAACAAATCCAGGAGGAAAGTCCTTTCTGCTATATTTATCAGCACAAAAGCCTGTTACTGCTAAATGTAGGAAAAGAATTAGCAAGTAATAAAGCCTCATCATCCTCGGCCACAAGCCTATAGTTCAAAAAGAAAGGGAGTAGTTGATTATGATTTACAATTCTTTTCCCTTTAAATCATGCATCTCTATTTCTTGCCAGAAACGAGTGACGTAGCTTATTTACAGAAACTAGAAGAGCTTTGGCTAAATACAGGGCAAGCTCCATAAAGTAATTAAATGGTCCCTAATACATGTTTGTCTTCTTCTTCTTCTTCTTTTTTTTTTTTTTTTTTGGTCTCTTCGGTCAAATTAAAGGTTGAAATTTCTTTACCCCCATAACAAAAAAGCGCATGTCTTTGCATGACTCTGTTGTGTGAACTAAGAAGATCCAGAAGCTTAAATGCAGAGACATCAATTATGGAAAACAAACCCAACCCACCTCCTCCAGCATTTCCGCTGCTTAATCTCATCATTTTCAAAAATCATATTTCTCATAGCCATAATAAAAGAAAACATTTTACATTCTAATATGAAGAACCATCCGCTAATCTAGGTTTGCTCTAATCAGCAAAAATTAACCTTGAAAATCATAAACACAAGACAATAACCTAATTTAAACTTCAGTACGCTTTGTTTTTCTCCCAGGAATATTCATACTCGCTTTGCTTACAAGATCAATCCTGTAATCTAATCTCGTTACAGGTTAGGGTTAATTTCACGTCTTCGGCGGTGCCTTACCACTCATTCACTCTCAATTGTTAAACTTTAGTAAGCTCTGTCGAAAGGAAACGTCGCTCAATGAAGATATTTGTTTGTCCTGGAGAGAGTTCCACGTGGAATTGTTATTCACAGGACGACGACGTTGTTTTGCTGAGACGAAGAGAGGGATCAGGAAAAGAGATAATGAATGAAGGATGACCGAGGACAAGTAGACAATCGCCACGTGTCGGTGTCTGTGGTTGATAACTAAAACGCATGCCGTTTAGCTAATCACATTACATGAGCGCGCGCTTATTTATCCACATTTATTTTGTAATAATTGGCTTAATAATTTTGGCTGATTCTGGGCGCTTTCACGCATTAATTAATGAGAATAATTTGTGAAAAGACAAAAGTGTCCCAGTAGCTAACCGAAGCAAGGCACGACAAACGAAAAAGACGTTCATAAAGGAAACACCAAAGCTCATACAAATATGAAAATAAATTAATTTGTAATATATTTATTAGAACTTTCAAACATAACAGAGATTTTTACAAAAACGCTAATGTAATGCTACATTTTCCTTTTGACAAATTCACAAGTAGAGAGAATTTTAACCTCAAATTTTATTAGCCTGTATATTCTTTGAGCTTTCGAGCAATGTACTAACAGTAACCGTAACAGCAACATTAACCTACGAAGGAGTGTCCTTGTGCTATACTGGAAATATTTTCTCTATCAACTTGAACATTTCCTTTCAAAAAGTTGGAATACCAATGTGCAGATTGCTTGGCTTCTCTTCTCAAATCCGGATCCTCCACATCTACAAAATACAGGCCATAGCTTGATCCGAAGCCATTCCCTAACAACTCAAATACATCTAAGAATGACCATACAAAATATCCCCTTGTGTCCGATCCATTCCTTCACAATTTCGAATGTGAACCGAAAAAGAAAAAGGCCAAATCAATCTTTTATTAAATAAAAAACTCATTTTACTGGTCACATACTCAAACAGGCAAAATAAAAACAAAAAATAGAGAAAAGAAACCTGATTGCATCCAGTACACCTCCAATGTATGCTTGTAAATATTCCACCCTTGGTGTGTCTTCCAATGAAAAATTATGTGGAGTCACTTGACCTGCAAATCAATCAACATCAATTTTCCTTTGAAGTAGAGAACTTTTTTGTAAAGAGAGAGGAGGAGAGTAAGACCATTTTCATGAATGTAAACAGCAGGATTGCCATAAGTTTGTTTAATGTACTCCAAAACTCCTTGCAGACCCCAAGGCCTTATTGGAAGCTAAGTCAAAAAAAAAAAAAAAAAAAAAAAAAAAAAACAGATGTGGTTAGTAATGGAATGAAATAGCTAGTAGCACTTACATGACTATCAGCTTACTTTCTCTGGAAATATTGAATATGGATTATCCGCATCCACTGCCACAACCGTAACATCAATCAGTTAATTTCAGTTCCATATGCATGCATAAAAAGTTACTACAGGTAATGGATAGTCAAGAGCATACAAAGCTGAGTTACTGCCATATCTGTACCGAAATCTCTGTATTCGAATTTCAGACTATCGGGATTATCCTTGGCATAAACTGTAGTGTAATGTATAAGGCCTACAAAATCAAATGCTCCCTTAACCAATTTGGATTCTTGCTTGGTCAAAACTGGAAGTCTTGAGTCTACATTTTTCTTCATTATTTCCGGATAGTCTCCAAACACTAATGGATCTAGAAACCTGCAAAAACATAGTCAATGGCTTCAAAAACCCAGTTCAAAAAGAACTAGCTAGCTACTGTTCCTAATTGACTTACCAACCAAAGTAGAAGTCTATGGCTCTTTGTGTAGCAGTAACATCCTCTGTTGAATTAGTTAGAGGGAGAAGCCAAAAGGCATAGAGGTTCACTCCTATAGTTCCATCTTGCTTTCTCTGCATATGGATTTGTTTTTTGAAAAATACAAAATATTTATTCAGAAAGATAAATGGAAAAGACTAATGAGATGGGTACCTGATATTTTTTCCGGTACAATCTTACAGTTGATGCATGAGCCAACAGCATATGATGACCTGCTAAATATGGCTCATAGGAGGAGTTGCCTTTTGAGCAGTTGAATCCAAATGGAAAAGAACATCGTCCGGGTGCTGTTATTCCTTGGTCATAGCCTCCAACTGCAAAGATATTTGGCTCATTTATGGTAGTCCAAGTTGAAACCCTGTCTCCAAATTCTCTGAAGCACACATCTGCATAATTTGTGAAGTCTTTCCTGCATCCACATACAGAAATTTGGTCCTTTTTTTATCACTTTCTGTAACTGACCACAGCACAAAAATACAAACTAAGAGCAGGACTCAGAAAAGAATCATACACCATTTTTCTGCTAATCCATCCTCCGTATTCATCTTCAAGTGCCTGTGGATGATCATAATTTAACAAAGTAACATGCGCTTGGATGCCTGATTCATCATAAAAAGATGTAACAAAATGAAAAGATAAACTTCATATGAGAATACACAGGAAACACCCTTTTATTACTATCTAAAAGTTGAAAAAATATAAAATAAAAGAACACAGAAAAAAACTTGTTTAATCATTTGGATCTAACCATGGCTAATAAGTTCATTGATGAGATTGTTGTAATACTGTAAGCCCTTTGGATTGACAGGTCCTCTTCCATCTGACAAGATAACACATAAAGGTGTAATATCAAATAAACTAGAAATTGCTTTATTTAATTATTTATGAAGGATTCATACTTGGAATGAGTCTTGACCATGAGATGGAAAATCTATAACCCTCTAATCCAGTTTCTGCCATAAGTTTGACATCTTCCTGCAAGATTTCAATGAAACCCAATAATAAAATAGTCCCTAGTACAACAAAATTGGCTACCTGGTGATTCAAATTAGAGATAATTAGTGTTAATCAAAACAATTCATATCAAACTTAACCTTGTATTTGTGGTACTGATCAACTGCCACATCTCCACCTGGAATATTAATTACATTAATCGCTTAATTGATGATAACAAAAACAGCACAAATTAATAAAGAAAAGAAGTTAAATAAGTTATACAGAAGACGTTAACCTCCATTAGAAAAGGTATCCCAAACGCTAGGAGTTCTCCCATCCTCTTTTGCTGCTCCTTCAACCTTTTGAAGTATAGAAAGTATACAAACACCCATGAAACTCTTATCTCTCACTTTAAGTGAAACATCAAAAAGTGAAAAAGATTTGACGTTCAAACCTGATACGCAGAGGTAGCAGCACCAAAAACGAAGCCAGGAGGGAAGTCCTCCCTGCTATATTTACCAGCAGAACAGAGAGCTGCTGCTAAATTCAGCACAATAATTAGCCAATAATAAAGCTTTATCATCGTCAAATCACACTCTTGTCACGAATGATGGCAAACCTTCCATTTTTAATCGTATATTTAGGATATTTATACCGAATTTATGCACCTTATCCATAGTTTAACCATGTAATCTTGTCTAAAAGCGACCAAATCAATAAAAATTACATTTTTTTTAAATTATAATTTTATTTTTTTAGTATATAATCAAAAATACCAAATTATTTTTATTGATTTCATTCATGCCATGACCTGTCTAAATAAGTTAAATCTTCAATTCATAACAAAAGTGATGAAAATTTTCATTTTGACATTACTCCCTCTCATAATAAATGATGGTGTAACTAAATATTTAATCCTCTATTTGGGCTATAACTATAGGTGCATCACTGTTATTTGGTAAATATATTAATTAATTTTTAAAATTTAATTACGTTAAATTATTTAAGTCTTCATTCAAAAAGTATTAATTTTATAACTAAGCGAGAGACTAAAAAATAATATTAATACTAATAAATATGAGATTTGAATGATTCAAAAATCAAATACTATGAAATATTTAATTTCTAAAGTAATGTTTTTTGAATAAAAGTATTGAATAGTTCTACGAAATTAAATATCAAAAAGAGGTTGAAATTGTAATTATATTTAAATCTGAAGGACTAAAAGAAAAATAATTTAATTAGTTGGCGGTTTCACACAGCAGACGAAACTAATTTAATGCAAAAAAATCCTAAGAAGACAAAACACAATGGAATATTTTCAAGATTCTTAGCAGATCGAGAGAGAGAAGACGCTCACGAAGAGACAAAGAGTTGCTTTCACTTTGATAAATTGCTGGAAGGACATGTGGCTTCTGGACAAACTTGGCCCCTATTTGGTCAAACCATTTGCCAGTTTGTGGTTTTGCTGCTTTCCTATATTTCAGAATATTAAACAACGTATACGTAAACTCTGACAGTATGATTTTGTTTTCCTTTGGTTTTTGTCTCTGCTTTTTCAGGCTTTTTCGTTTTTTTCTTTTTCTTTTTTCGTTAAATACTACTTCAATCCACAAATATAACTCGTGTTAAAGAGAATAAAAAGTAATTAATTATCATAAGTTATAATAAAGGTTTATTAATTTAAATAAATTACTCTTTAAAAAATTATAGAGATCATTCTCTCTTAAATACTTGTCACATTTGAAATTCTTCTTATTTAAAAGACTATTAAATGTATTTAAGATATAATAAATTATTAAATAAATCAATTGAATTACCCTTAATTTAATAAATTCAAACGCCAAATTCTTTAGGATTGTTAGTCATATACAAAGAGTAAAATTATTACTTTTTGAAACCACAAATGTAATAAATATTTAAAACATAATAATTTCTCAAACATGACAAATGTTTACAAATTTGAGGCAACACAAACAAGGATAAAGTTAAAAAATATTATTAATTACTACTTTTGTTCCATAATACTTATTACATTTGAGAAAATAGATTGTTCCAAAATACTTGTCACATTTGTAGTTTCAAAAAATAATAAATTCATTTTTCCATATTTACCTTTTATATATGAATAATAATTATTAATTTAATTGAATGGTTTATATAATATAATTTATTTATTCAATAATTTATTATATTATAAAACAGAAGCTGTACATATTAATATTTTCATCAAGATTTATACTTAAAGACAAAACAACAACCCTCCGCAATTAAAGTAAATTTACACAATTATAATAAATTTCAAAAAAGAAAATTACATAAAGAGACAACCCAACCCATAGGGGCATGAATTACAATTACAAACACAAGTTAAAGAATCTTGAAGAAAGGAGCCATCGAAAACAAAAACTATCAACTAATATAACTCAATTTCAGAATCAACATACCATTGAATTTCATTTTTCTTTTTTGACCATGTAAGACAAAATTGTCACTTTGACAGTTATAAAACGAAAATTTATAATCTCAATCCTTAAATTATAGTACTAACATCAAATTAAAATTAACACATACATAAGTAGCCATTTAAAATACATTAATTATGTTCTTTAAGGAGTATTTAGAGGATCAAGTGGCGAGAAATTTTGTGTTGTGGGGAGCTGAATAATTCCATCTTCAACAACGGTTGATCCCTTCAAAAATTGAGAGAACCAATGTGCAGAGAGCTTAGGATGTCTTTCCAAAAGAGGATCATCTATGTCAACATAATAAAGGCCAAAGCATACTTCATAGCCACCAAGCAACTCAAAAACATCTAAGAACGACCATGTGAAATACCCTCTCGTGTTCGATCCATTCCTTCCATATGTTTGAGGTTGCATGCACAATATTAAATTAAGCAAACATAGATAGTAACTGCTAATATCATTTTCACAATATCCATATACATATACCTGATACAATCAAGCACACTTCCAATATTTGCTTGCATATATTTCACCCTCGAAGTGTCTTCCAAGGATGAAGTGCGCTGATTCCTCTGCCCTGCAATGCAAAAACGGAAAAAAAAAAATGTATATATATTTTTCATGAATGGTTTTTATAAGAGAGAGGGAGAGAGAGACCATTTTCATGAATGTAAACAGGAGGGTTGCCATAAAATTGCTTGAAGTACTCCAGCACTGCTTGCAGACCCCTTGGATCTATAGGATACTGATGAGTTTGATAATTTACAGAGGAAAAAAAAAAAAAAAAAAAAGCATGGTTAGGGAATATATAAACTTATTCTTAATTGACTGCTTATAATTTAATTCAGTGATTAATATATATATGTTTCAACTTTTCTTACCTCATCCTTTTGAAAATCACCATTAACTGCAGCAATAAATAAATTTCAAATAAATCAATAAGCTATAGAATATATATAAACATGCGGTTAACTTAATGCATAAACAGTTCAACTACAGCTTCTGATAAAAGCGAGCATTAATTGAAACAAAAACCTCTAGAAAAACCTAACCATTATTGAATTTAAATATTTTAGTTCAGTTATTTTGACTATTAATAAAATATATATATATATATACTATGTATAATTTTTTTAGTAATAAACATTAAATTCTACAAGTAGCTAATTTCATAATTTAGCCAACGGAATTGAGAACCAAATTTAATTGGTTAATTGAAACTTTCAATTAAACCAGAACAATGCACAATGATGATTAGATCTTACATATCATTTCTATTGCCGTGTCTGCCATTAAATCTCTATGCTCTGACTTGAGGCTGGCGGAGTTATCTTTGACCTGTACTTCGACATAGTAATTCAGCCCAAGGAAATCAAATGAACCCTTAACCTGATTGGATTCGTGTTCAGTGAAGACTGGTAATCTTGATCCTGCATTTCTCTTTACTGATTCAGGATAGTCTCCAAACACCACAGGATCCGCTATCCTGGAACAAGCAAAGATTTAGCCAAAAGCATTAATAGAATGTCAAAGCTGATCCAAGATACTTAAGTAAGGACATGTTTGGTCTGGTCTGAATCTAAATGGAAATGAAATGAAATATTTGGAATATAATCTAAATTCCTTGCTTGGATATTCATATTTAAACAACATGAATTTGTAATAAAATGATATTTGGCAAGATAATTTAAAAAAAAAAAAAAAAAAACCATTGAATTCTATATTCATTTCATTTCCATGACAAACCAAACATGCTGGACAAAAAAACAAAAGTATAGAACTTTTTAGCTTCAAACTTACAAGCCAAGATAAAAATCATTTGCTCTCTGAGTCGCAAGAAGATCCTCAGTTGAGTTTGTTAGAGGAACAATCCCAAACCCATAAACGTTAATCCCAATTAATCCAAGTTGCTTGCTCTGCACCACTATGACCATGATTAATTAGAAACAAAAGGATTAATTACTTTTACTAACAATTAGAAATAAGAAACATAAATTGATTTTAAAAAAAAAAAACAAAGAAGGAAAGGAAAGGGTAAGACCTGATATTTTTCCTTGTACAATCTGGCAGCGGAAGCATGTGACAAAAGGAGATGATGAGCAACTAAGTACGGCTCAGATGTAGAATTGCCTTGAGAGCAATTGAATCCAAATGGAGGAGAGCATCTATTAGGCGGCAACATTCCAAGATCGTAACTAAAAATTAGAAAAATATTAGGCTCATTCAATGTAGTCCAATGCTTGACTCTATCACCAAACTCTCTAAAACACACTTCTGCATAAGCTGTGAAGTCCTTCCTACATCCACAAATATGATTAGTTATTAAGACAAATATATTTTTTCAAAAAAGCAGTTTCAATCTTGATGCAGATAAATTTTGTACACAATCTTTCGGCTAATCCATCCCCCATATTCATCTTCAAGCGCCTGCGGATGATCATAATGGTACAATGTAACGTGTGGCTGGATTCCTGTGAGAGAGGAAAATTAATAAAAGAATTAATGTATCAATCAAATTGCAAAACAATATATGAACAAATTTGTGCATTTTGAAAGGGTTTAGCAGTTACCATGGCTAACAAGTTCATCGATGAGGTTATTGTAATACAGTAAACCTTTTGGATTAACAGGTCCTCTTCCATCTGAAAGAAATCAAGATGTGTCTTTTGTATGTATATATATATAAATATATACTTTACATATTCAAGACCAGAAATAATTTTATTTAAGAAATACCATACTTGGAATAAGTCTTGACCATGAAATGGAAAATCTATAGGCATCTAACCCAGTTTCAGCCATTAGTTTTACATCTTCCTGCAATAAAAGGAAAAATGTTTATAAGAACACAAATTTCACTTCCTGTGATTGATAATTTATTTATTTTATTCACCTTGTATTTGTGATACTGGTCAACTGACACATCTCCAGTTGCTCCACCCATATTTCCTGGAATTTCAGATACAAAATTCAGAATAAAAAACTAACCAGTGATACTAATTAATTCAAGAACAAGAAGAAAATGAACAAGAATCTGACCCGCATGGGCATATGTGTCCCAAATGCTTGGAGTCCTCCCATCCTCATCTGCTGCTCCTTCCACCTTTCAAATATTTCAATTGTTAAAATAATTTATTTTCTCTTTCGAATTTCAAGTAGATAATGCAAGCGAAAAATTCAGAAAGAAACAAACCTGATAAGCAGAGGTACCAGAACCAAAAATAAAGTCAGAAGGAAAGTCCTTTCTGCTATATCTATCAGCAGAAAATATTGCTGCCGCTAAATTTAGCAGAACAAGTAGCAGATAAAATACCCTCAACAGCATTATCACTTGTAAAATCCTGGCCGCAATTCTTTAATCTGATAGAAAATAGAGCAGTAGGAGAGAGAGGAGGCAACCCTTTGCTGCTTCCTTTTTGGTTGAGTTAACCAGTTTAGCGTCTTAACGTAATATTTTTAAACCGCGAAAGCGAAAACCAACAGCTGTTCTATGTTTTCAAATCAGGTTCTTTTGGTCTTAAAGAAGAAAACTTGTAATTACTTTTTTTATTTCTTACGATTGTGAATAAACTGTTTAAAAAAGATTTTCGATTATGGTGATGTGAGGTCAAGGCCAAGACAAGGAAGATAACAACAGCTTTTTTAGATTTTTATACGAAAAAGTTAAACGAAGTCCCTAAATTTTTGTCAATTAATACATGAGGATCTGTATTTTCAGAAATTAATTATAAGACCCCTAACTATGATTCTGTTAACATTTTAAACATTTTAACTAAAATAGTCTCTTAATTATCAGATGACCGAGAAATTAGTTCCAAAATTATACAAACCATGAGATCCATGACTTCTGATTTTCGTAATACTTTAATTCTTTTAATTTGTATGAAATAAGCCTATTTTTATAGAAGAAAATCACGGAAAAAAATTTTAATAATTGTTAGGTAGTTGATTAGTTTAATCGAAGTAAATCATTCCCAAAATTTATTCCGTCCATACAGTTAAAAGCACAATTTGGACATTCTCTCTTGTTCTGATGCATAGTCCATAGGCATTCGACAGAATTAAAGAACACTAAACTTGCGGTGCAAATGATGTTCTGCTTTTAATTATCATTAACGACAATCATACAAGTGAAAATTTTCCATTCTTTGTTTTAAGAAATGGGAGTTTATCAGATTACAATAAATTTCAAAGTCCAAAATTACAAGAACAAGCGAGTCGAAGGCTGTAAGCTTTACAAGAAACCCATAATAACAGAAGGGCTAAAGAGACTTTCAGAACGACTACATGTTCTGCATTATTTGATCTATTGAAATAAGAGATTCTGTGACAAAAATGAAAACTTTTTGCCAAGTTGAATAGTTTTATCTGGTGAAGTTGCACTTCCTCCCTTCAGAAAATGAGAATACCAATATGCTGATAGCTTTGGGTATCTTTTCAATTCTGGGTCATCCAGATCAACATAATATAAGCCGTAGCTTGAATCGTAGCCATCCAATAGCTCAAATAAATCCAAAAAGGACCATGTAAAATACCCTCTTGCATTTGATCCATTCCTTTCAGATTTGGAGACACAGAATGAAATTAGAACGATTGTAATTTGTTGCTAATATACACATTAACATGTCTAGATTTCAATTTGTAACATAACAGTAAAAACCCTAATTCCAGATTTTACAGATTTCAATGACGGAAAGATGAAACGGAGGACGTATGAGATTTTAATATATATATATATATATATATATATATATTTTTTTTTTTTTAAGAAGTCATGTAGCGGCTCTCCTATCGGTATTAACTCTCTCGCCTAATTTTTCTCTCTTTTTCTTTAGTCATTTTCTCTTTAATCAAATATATATCTTTCCAGTTAGGGAATATTGAGAGAGGAAAGAAAATTTTAATCTCATGTGTCACCTTCATAATCTTTCACCAATAAAAATTTGCAAAATTTGATACTAGTGTTTTTGTTATTGTAAAAATTAATATTAAAAACTAGACATGTTAATGTGCACTATTTATAAGTCGAGGAATAATGGATGAAATTAGGCTCAACTGCACAAAATGTCAAAATTGCTGCCCAGAATTTGAGAAAGAGGGAAGGCATATTATACCTGACAGCATCAAGCAGACTCCCAATGTATGAATGCAAATATTTCACCCTTGAAATGTCTTCCAGTGATGAATTTCGCACTGTCTTCAGACCTGTCAATAAAGGCAATACTAATACTCACAAAAGGCACAACTGCATAATTACCAACAAAGAATTTATATGTTGTACAAAATTCTATCTTGCTTCTACAGTATCAGCTGATAGGAGAGGTGGAGAGAGTGAGAGAGACCATTTTCATGAATGTAGATAGGAGGATTGCCATAAACTTGCTTTACGTACTCCAATGCTGCTTGCAGACCCCAAGGCTTCATGAATGGCTGGAACAAAACACAGCATAGTTAGTCAGAAATGAAAACCTTACATAGTTACATGGCTTGCTTACCTTATGTGAGCCAATGAATTTATCACCTGATCATCTGCCATGAAACAAAACGAAAAAGTAGAAAATAAAAGGCCACTCAATCAGCTATTCCAATTCTTTCTTAGTTAATTTGAGAATGATGTCAATAAGGTATTCCATAAGTATAAATATATAGGAAGCTAAACAATTATAAACCATATGCTGAGCAATGTCATAAGTAACTGCACATAAAAGTGTTTTAATCCTAATTAAAGATAATTGGATGATAACTGATGAGCTTACAGATAAGTTCCACTGCCATATCCGCCCAATAATCTCTATTTTCCAATTTCAAAGAGTTGGAGTTGTCTTTGACATAAACTGAGGCATAGTGATTCAGTCCAAGGAAGTCAAATGAACCCTTAACCTGTTTGGATTCATATCCTGTGAAGGTTGGTAGTCTTAGTCCTACATTTTTCTTTGCTATATCAGGATAGTCTCCAAACACCAGAGGATTAACTATTCTGCTACAACCACACAATGGAAACACAGATTTAAATAGGTTAAATAAAGTATTAAAGCTACTCCAGCCAACGAACAAAGAAAACCTAGAGAAGCATTTAGTGGAGAGTATCAACTTACAAGCCAAGCATAAAATCTTGAGCTCTTTGAGTAGCAATCACATCCTTCGTTGAGTTTGTTAGAGGAATAAGCCAATATATAAAAACATTGATCCCAATAAATCCATGTTGCTTGTCCTGCACCATCATGTGTTATCCCAAACAAATCATGGGCATTTCTTTACTTACATAGTTTGTTCTTTCTTAAGATTCAGGGTTTTCCATACTGTGGTCATTATTGTTTCACAATAACAAATTAGCAATTAAGATGGTACTTAAAAAAATTTAACTTAAAATATGAATGCACTAGGCACTAGCATGAAGATTCATTTTTTTTTTTTTGGCTATATATTTTTATGTATTAGTGCATAATTGGATACTTCTCCCAATACAATCTAAAAGCTGATGCATGGGCCAACAATGAATGATGAGCAACCAAGTATGGCTCTGTTGAGGAGTTGCCTTTGGTGCAGTTGAATCCAAACTGGGGAGAGCAATGCTTGGGTGGCAGACTGCCTGTGTCATAACCAGCTATTAAAAGGACATTAGGCTCATTCAAAGTGGTCCAGTATGCAACTCTATCACCAAATTCTCTAAAACACACATCTGCATAATATGTGAAATCTTCCCTGCATCCACATACCGATTTGATAGTGTTACATACTGTGTTAGATCATCCTCTTTGCTAAAAGGACAGGCAATTTATCCCAACCCCAAAAGCATAAAGAAGCAAATTAATTGTAGTAAAGAGCTGAAATATCCAAGATTTAAATCTCGCCGTGACTGAAATTAATCAAAAAGATAGGTAACCCAATTATGCAACTCAATCAATAAATAGAAGAAAAATAATACCATCACTAGTTGAGCACCTACACTATCTTTCGACTAACCCATCCACCATACTCATCTTCAAGTACTTGTGGATGATCATAATGGTACAGTGTGACATGTGGCTGGATGCCTGTTTTATATAATTCAACCAGGAAAACAAAAATCCATCTATCAAAATAGGAAAACCATGAAAACTTAGTTTATTTGGAAAGTTTTGAGTTTTGACAGTAACCATGGCTAATAAGCTCATTTATGAGATTGTTGTAATACTGCAAGCCCTTTGGATTGATAGATCCTCTTCCATCTGACAGGGAACAACATATAAAGATTCAATTGTGACCCAAATATAGTCCATATATTAAAATGATCAATAAATTACAATTCAAAAATTGCACTATATATATAAAAATCATACTTGGGATGAGTCTTGACCATGAGATAGAAAATCTGTATGCATCTAACCCAGTTTTGACCATCAGTTTAACATCTTCCTGCAAAAGATTGAGATTACACATGAAACTAATCACAAATTGGCCCATATTTCAACAAAATAAGGCTTCTTATACTTCTGGTTAGAAGTAGCGATTATCCATTTAACAGCAGTTTTATCATTCACCTTGTATTTGTGATACTGATCAGCTGCTACATCTCCAGTGGCACCATTAGCAAATCCTAACATTTCAGTAAAAAATGTTTTAGTCAGCCCAAATTGCAATCACACATATGAATTGCACTTACCTCAATTTTTAAAAAAAAGAAAAAAAGAAAAAAATGGGACCCAAAAAATGAAAACAAGAATAAATTTAATATATAAACATTTAGGGTTAATATACTGACCCTGATGAGCAAATGTATCCCAAACACTTGGACTTCTTCCATCCTCACTAGCAGCTCCTTCAACCTTCCAAAGTTCCAAATATATGTTGTGAAATAAATAAGTCTTTCCCTGTTCAATAACTATCCTAAATATTCAGAAGCAGCAAGTGAATAAAAAACAAAAAAGAAACCTGGTAAGCAGAAGTGCCAGAACCAAAAATAAAACCAGGAGGGAAGTCCTTTCTGCTATATTTCTCAATGCTGCAAAACACTGATACTGCTAAATATAGCAAGCAACAAAACCTCAGCATTTCTATTTCCTAGTCTCAAAGGAGTCACGTATTGTCACGATTATATTTTTTATGCAGAAACAGAGGAGCCCTCTTATTTGATAACCATAAGAGAACAGTGCCTCATGCTCGAGGCTCAGCCACAAATGCCAGTGCTTTTTGGTCATTCTTATCATGTCACTTAACAGGAAGGTTCTTCTAATGGTTTCACTTGCCATGCCAATATTAATTTTTTTTATTCTTTATTATTATAATTACTCTCCCCATCCAGTCTCGATTGGCATAATTTAACTTTTCACATATATTAAAAAAATTAATTAATATAATTAAACTGTATATTTTGTTTAGTTTTTTTGAAATACCCAAAGACTAATATTAAATGATATATATTCAATTGAAAATGTAAATATACATTAAATAAGAAAATATTAAGAAATCAAATAATAAATAATCTTTTAAATAAAGAAGTAACGCTATATTTTTGAGACAAACAAAAAAAGGAAAATGAGCTTATATATACGAAAATGAGAGGTTTTTTTTTTAAAAAAAAATTACACTTGGCAATTTTATCTTTTTGAAAGCTTTTTTTTTTTTTTTAAGATTGAGATATTCAAATATGAATCTATTGTTAATTCAGTGTGCTATAAATTAGATTTAATGGTTTTTAGTCGACCCAAATTACGTTCGTACGCATATAGTGAGGTGATTATTGTGTATAGATTTCTATAATCTAGAACTTATAAAATACAATAATTATTTTTAGAAAATTTGGGGAGGCAAATACTGTTGGTTTTACAAATTAATTTAAATTCCACAGGAGAAAACCTTACTTGAGAAAACTTTTGGAGCAACCATAGTACAGCCCAACATGTACAGGCAGGTCCAGGTCTGAATATCATATAAGCCTTACTTTTCTATGCCGGAGTTGATTTAAGAATGTGACGTCTATGAATTTACGAAATTCAAAGATTAAAAAATAAATTTATTTTCATATAATTTTCAAATAAAATTAAAAATTGAAATTGCGAAATTTCAAATCTGTTTTCCGTAGAACAAAGAGCATTATCGTTATTCAGAGCTTTAACGATTGAGACCTGAGACGTATGCCGTAGTTGAGGGTCGCATCACATCAGATTTTAAAGAGTGCCTGAAAATTATTGGTCTTTTCTCATTAATAAAATAAAAGTTTTGTGAACAAATAAGAAACAACGTCCAGGTTCACAGTTCAAACCTCCACCGACATTTGCCACCTTTAATAAAATCTCCGTTACGTTCATGTACTCCTTCCATCAAGTCAAGAATTTCTGAAATAAAATTCATCCCGAGCTGGAAAAAAAAAAAATCTCCGCTGTAACTTTCTACTCGAACAGCAAAATTGTGAGCTAAGAGAAGAAAAATGGGGTAACTTACAAGACATGCTTATGCTACCCCTACCAGAATGAGAGGCAACACATCGAAGGAGGGAACAAGACATGTTGTAGAAGGAATTTCCCAGTTCCCAACAAATCAGAAAATATAACCTACTCAAAATATTATTAATCAAACATCCAAATGCCATTTCAACTCCTGTTCAAGGCTTAATCAAGATCCCTTCTTTATTCAGCAGTGAAGAATCACATTCACGGAAAATTCACATAAGACTTCTCTCGATGTTTCACCACCTTGGTTTCATGGAAACAAAATCCAATTCTCTTCAACTAAACTGTAGAGTTCCAGTATTTTATAAGTTAAATTTACAAGTGACAGCTTCAGAATAAAGCCGGCCAATTCACTGAATCAGATGTTCCAGTTCAATGAACTGGTGGTTTCAGTTCACAGTCCAGCTCAAAACCAGATTGCCAGACGAGTTCCAGTCCATTTTTTTGCCAGATCAATAGCCAGCTTTGCTTTAGAATTGTCTCCCTAATATAGACTTAGCTCACTTCTTGATATACATTTATAGCAGCAGGTTTTGATCTAATAGGAAAGAAGAAAAGAATCCATTGTTTAAAAAAACCCGATATTGCAGTCTTGCTCAATTAATTTTTGAGTTATAAAGTCAACATTCTGGAAATAAGTGAGCAGCTAATCGCTGAAGTTATTCAGAGACATATTAACATGTAGAATACCACATAATTATCTTCTAAAAGATGGTTTAGCTTTTGAGAAACATTATAATTCATATATATATTAAAAAAAAATAATCATTCTTTTGACATTTCCAATAAAAAATACACATCCTTAGTAAATCAATGAAGTTAGATCTGGTGCACAAACTGTAAAACATGGTATTTCTTTGTTTTTATCCTAAACTTAGCATTAGCTTATTAATAAACATCAGAATAGCACCTTAATTATTTTATGTTCTTTGAATCTGCTAGTGCAATTGACATTGAGCATGTGTTATTCCTTTACTCCATTTGAGTCACGAGCAGCTGATAAAGATCAAACATCCATCAAAGACTGACAAATGAATAGATAGTTGATATAGAAGCTCAACTATATCAAAGTTGTAAGAGTGAGGAAGCTCTGGGGCAGGCCGAGAATGACATTTAGATGAAAAAGAACTTAGTAACACTAAAACTTTTTAGAGATATATCCTTGAACCAAGGGAGAGAAGGAAAAATAACATCTTTTGATGCTAACTACTTTGGTTTTAAGATTTAGTTGCATCAAGTTTCAATGCCTAAAAGTAGGATCATGAAGTTCAATTCTATACTTGAGCTAAGATAAGAATATCAAATTATGAGAGAGAAGGCGGCCTGTGTAAACAGACAGCCATAAAACAGTACCGTCCACATCCATTATGCATTATCAAAGAAGCTAACAGTAGGTTCATCTTAGCCTACAAGATACACCTCTACATGGGAAAGAATATAAAGTGAAGCCCACACTAGTTGAGCTTGCAATGATCCCTTTCTTTTATATGAGTTCAATGCGTAACAAAATGTTCAAAGGCTTCAGGTTGCAGAAGGGTTAGGTTTCAGCATTTAAAACATCCATCTGAATACAAAAAAAAAGGGCGTTGTATCAATAATTTTCCAATAGAAAATTACATGTACTTTGATGCAGCTCAAGTCTAACAACAACATCAGAAAGTAACTGCATTTCCCCAAACATTACCCAACAAAAATAATAAGGGGGAAAGAGAGAGCATTAACAACAAAACGGAAAAATATGGAAATTATAAATTCTTACTCATTAAATTGAAAAAAAAAAAAAAAAAAAAAAAAAAAAGGGCACAATCTTGGCTAAAAGAAACCCTAATTTAAAGGGCATTTAAAAGAGAAAATTGGGAAAAATACCTTGAAATTTTAAAGATTACAAATCGAAGCCTTTCAAATACTCAGGGTCACGCTTAGCCCTCTCTTGAAACTTCTTAAACCAGCGGTCCAAAATATCCATAGGGACAATCAACTTGCTCCCATCAACTCCACAAAAAGACTGCATGTAATTAAACAAATTCTCTCCAACTTTCATAGCAAGCCGCTCGATCCTTTTCTCCGCAGCCACATCCAAGGACGGAAGCGATGCTAAGTCCTCGACCGAAACCCCTATTTTAGCCGAAAGAGGAGCAGAATCCGTTGCTGTTAGTTGCAATTGGCCGCCAGGGTCCGGCCAATTGAGGGAGAGAACGGCGGAGGGGCGAGCTATAGTGACGGCGCCACAGAATTGAAAGGGTGAACCAGGGGACTGAATGTAGACGGCTAGGGCTTTCTCCGGTGGGAGAGTGAAGTTATTTAATAGAAATATGCACATTTCACGGACTTGATCATACGCCTCACCTGCGCATGTTAGAATCAATCAGCTAATAGTAAGATAGAGCTTTGAATATAACAAATGCAAGCAAATAGAGGAAGGTTTACCTACAAAAGTGTTCATATCTAGGACCCAGTGAAAGGTGTCGATTTGAGAGAATGCCGAGATGTCCATCGGGAAGCTCCGGTTGGGAAATACAACGCCGAACATTTCTTTTCTCTTCTGTGTTTCTTTTCCCTCCCGAAGAAAAGAAGAGCAAGCGTGTCTTCTCTTAGCTTACTTATCTTAATTATTGTTTTGGTTTCAGACAAATGATCATAATGGATAACAGAGTGAAATATGAGAAGCTTCGAAAAAAGCAAAGGGAAGAGAGTGACGAAGAGCCCAGTAATGTCTAGAACAGTTTGGATTGATCTGGAAAATTAGAGAAGTCCGTTTTGGACCTGATTTTGGATGCTTGATTTTGAAGATCCATGTCTGTTGTTCGATTGGGTGATTTTAATTGAGAATTAAGGCTCGTTTGATGTGGATGGACACAATTCCGAACTAGCCCAAACCATGGGAAGACAGAGTCGAAGCTAAGGCCCACGAACACGCGCATGAAACTAAAAAACGACAAACTTACTGGTCTTCGTGAGTGGCTGTCGTTCACTGGCCACAGGAAGTGGGGACTGCTTTATACTCCAATTTTGTGATTCTTTCAATCGAAGTAGTCATCGTCTCATTCATTTCGGCCGGGCCGGTCGCCGATGGCTTTTAGATGAGGTGAAAACGACCCGTTGTTAGTTTTAGGCACTACTTGAAACTGAAAAGAAATGGAGGCAACTCAAATTCATCGATCGATGTGGCCTCTGTATAAGCACGAGAAAGTAGGCTTTTGCTTTTTAAGACGACATGTTGGCTTGTCGTTCTATAAGTTAAGCAGAAGCACGTAAAGAAACGATAGGCATGGAAAAAAGTTTTTTTTTCCTTTCCCTTTGTTTTAGTGCTTTTGAGCTAGGCCTGCATATTGTTGTCTGCATATGCTTTGCTAATCTTTCAATTCAATAGCTCAGAGAGACATCTTAGTCCAGATATTGAAAATTGAATCAGTTGCGAAGACAAATTCCCATTTTAGAGAATCACTTATTACCAAGCATTCATAATAATCAGAAAAAACTACCACAACAAAACCAACTCACCAGCTTATAGGATTCCATAAAAGCAACTGCATTACAACTTACAATGAATTCCCAACATAAATTCTGAAAAATAGAATTCCTCTCATATCTGTTAACAATACATAAAATCTGCAATGGAAGAAAATGTCCTCGAAACATGTCGGAGTATAATTAATTTCCAACTTCAAAGTAAGCACACAGCTAGATTTCATTTGATTTCAGGAGATGACTATAAAGTCGTATAAGCATAATGCTTGCTACGTTGTAACTACTATATGCTTGTCAACGAGTATAGCATACTGTTCACAAGAAACACTACTTGTCTCCTGTAATACCTGTATTGAAAATCAGAAATTCAACTCCACGTGGCAAATAATTTGTCACAGCATCCCATTAAAATCATGCAAGATAAAAGGGACTTTATACAAGGATTAGATCATACTTATTATTCCAAATATTTGCCCGAAAACTAAAGACAAACGACTTTCAAATTATCTGATAGATCACAGCATCAGTAAGTAGAAGAATTGATCATTTACAAAATGATATGCAATTGCACAGTGCAAGCTCATCTTGCAGTTATAACACTTTATATGTGATAATCCTGAGAAAACCCTTAGTATGTCTGGTAAATTGTAATGAGATGTAATGCAATCATCCGTAATAGAATACAATGTGATCAATTCCATTACCACTTACCAAGCATCAGAGCTTAGCTCCTCTTACTCTAAGGTCCCCAAAATAGGAAGTCAATCTCCAATAATAATTAACACTAGAAAGATTAGCACCAAGGTTTAGTCTCATTCTTTTTATACTTCCAAGATTCACTACTGCACAATAGCCACTATTAAACCTTAACCCAAAATTAGTTGTGGTATATGCATCCTTTGCCCCTTTTTTTTCCACTCTAATCATAGCTAAATCCGCACTAGTAAGAAGTAGTAGGTTTTTTTAAGACTGCATGTGTCAATTATGAACTGAGACGCATAAGAGTCTACATAGAACATGACCAAAGAACTCTAATGTAGTTTGACATCCATCAAATCTTTCTTTTATCAGAAGGTTTTAATCTAATGGACAAGAAGCTAAAAGAGTCAGGAAGCTCTGGTACTGTTATTGTACAATCGGTGAAGTTCCACAAACCTTGATTTTGATGTTAGGTTCCCAAAGTTAACTATTCAAACTGTAACGGCAGGCATCAGCATGTGGAATGGTACTTAATCTATATCCACTGACATTTGCAGCTCAATCAGTCATTATCTTTACAAGCTCACAATCCACAGTTCAGGAACTTCCGTCACAACCACTTCTAGCACAGTAATGCATGCATTTTTGAACTTGTAAAATTGGACATTCCATACTCAAATAACAATTATATTAAAACTGCAAAGATATCAAACAGGCTAGTGACTAAAGTTGCAACAGCAACAGAGACAACGATACCATAGAAAAGAATGGAAGAAACACAAAAACAATTACCAATACATATAAATGATAAATCACTACCAATCCAAACATAAAATCACCAATTACGAACGGAGTGAAGCTGTTTCTATACCCATAAGAAGTGGCATCATCAAGTATACAGCGGCAAATCAGTCCAAGCCCCAGAGACATGCCCATTCTCGCAGACATAGGCTCGAACAACTGGCTCGCCATCCTCATGGTAGCCATAAGCCCTCCTTAAACAAAAGGCAGCGAGCAGATCCCAGGTCTCCTTGCAACCACAGAACGCACAATTGAGATTAATCTTGCTCCTATCTGCATCATTAACCGTCCTCCAGACCCTTGACCGCTTAAAATTCTTGAAAACTCCCCTGAATAGCATGTAATTCCGTTTCTCTTCGATGTGAACACAACCAGGCCAATCACATATGTACAAGCAATCGTCTCGGAAGCGGCTAGCTAATAGCTTATTCCCTTGTTCACGAGTCAAATTCCACACCCCAGACGCTAAATGGGACCTCAAAGATCTAGAGATTTTCCTTCTCTTGCAAATAGAGAAATTTCCATCGGCCTTACCAACAGTTTTGTCGTCGTTAACAGCTGCACCTGCATCGGCGGACCCACCTTGTGCTTCAGATACATCATAAACGGTGTCGAAATACAGATCATCGAATAGGGACCAAGAGCAATCACAGTTTTCTGAATTACCATTAGAAACGGTAGAAGAGGATGGTTGCGGTTGCGGTTGCGGTTGCGGTTTCCTTTTGGAGGTAAAAGACTCTATTTTTTGGTAATTATCATCGGGGCCGAGTTCACGTTCTAGACCGAAATCAGAGTGTTCAAGAAGAACACCGGCATGGAGAAGTCCAGGGCAGCAAACGGAGAGCTTGAAAAGGGCGGACCAGCCACCGGGAATCGAAGGATCAGAAGAGGAGAGGAGATCGGAGACAAAGGAAGGAATGGTTTTGTTGCATTTATCCTTCCAGCAAATGTTGCGTATGATAGCGGAGAACTTGGTACAGACACAAGCGAGACGAGCCCAGTTGCGGGGATCATTTTCGAGCTTGAAGAAGATGCTGAGAAGGATATCGTCTGATAGCTTTGAGAACAAGCTCGTATCCGACATTTTTGTTCTGGATATACAAATCTTTTAACTTATGGAAAGTGAAGTTTAAGAATGAATCGTTTTCTAAATGGTTAGCTGAGGGATTAGAATTTGGAAAATCAGATATCACACCAAGTGCCAGCGACGGTCCAACGGAGATTGGGATGAGTGGCTATCAGGGGAGAGAAGAGAGAGCCACTGAGAGAAGAGAGAGATTTGTGAGAATCTGCACACCGTCGGCGTTGATGCATAAGCCTTTTTTTTTTTTTCCCTGTCAAAGGAAATGGAGACTATTTTACCACTTAATGATGCATAAGCCTAACTCGGCTTAATAATTCACAAGTTTGCTATCAGACTATTTAGTTAGGCCGAAAATAGACTATTCTACCACTCAACGTTTTTTTTTTTTTGAAAAGAATTCTACCACTCAACGTTAAAGGAAGCTAATGGGCCGCTTCCGCAAACACGCAACATTTTAGGTTTTGGCTGTTTAGTGAATGGACCGTGGCCTCACCATCACCACATGAGGACACCTCTGAGTTTAAGCTTTATACTCAACACATGGGGTTGGTTTTCATGCGCCCTTATCGCTTTTGTCCCCCGGCACGACTGATTTAGATATTACGTCCCTGGCCACAACCACAAAGATTAACTTCCTTTCACACTTCACCAAGATAACCCACCAACTTCATCTAAAGAAGTTGGCTAAAAATAATTATGATGATTTGGTAAGTGCAACTTATGTTAAAGATAACCCCTGAAAATTCAAAAACAAAACCCTAGTTTTGAAAATAAATAAATAAAGATTTTCAACAATTCATCGGCCAAATGTTTGGTTCAAAATTTAATTGATTTCGTGTAGAAAACTAAATAAGCCTAAAATCGAAATGTTTTCAAAATAGTAAAGTATCATCTAACAGAAAAAAAAACAAAAAATTATAATATTTTTTCCTTGATTTTTCTAAATTAACTCAATAAAAATATCTGCCTATTATTATTGTTATTATTATTATTATTTTTAAAGCCGCTTCAAAAAATTTAAAGGAAAAACAAAACTCACCCCCAACAGGCCTAGATTGGACAATGACATTCGAAATGATGTACGCAGCTCACAAAATTTAGGCCAAAAATAGCATCACGAATCAAAAGCGGCGGCCTCTTTTTATGGAGTGTATATCCATCAAAATAATAATTTATCGAGTTTAACACAAACCAAATCAAGCCTACAAATATTAAAGCCACAAGAATCCCAACAGTCTTGGAAAATAAGTAAGTGTTGCCCAGAACTTGACTGCCTCAAGCAATCATCAATTTCAACTATTTGTCATTTGATGTTTTAAAATCATGCTCATTTTAAGCTTCCGGTCTCCAGTGATCAGCCACGATCACGTCACCTGTCAAACAAATTAGAAGTCAGACCTAGAAATACATTACAGCATGTAGCAATTAGAAACCAATAAGATCTTACCTACAAATTGAAAAACTACATAAATTGAAGAAAAAAAACTACAAGCAACTAAGACAATTGTGCGCAGAAATGAGACCTGGATAAGCTCTTGCTCCTGCTTCTGCTCCCACTTGGACTTCGGCTAGCACTCCGTTTTTTCGGACTCTTACTTGTGCGTTTCTGACGCTGCAGAGCATATTATTAACAAAAACATCATATGTACCATGCATGGCAGGCCTTAACTCCAAAGTATAAAACTTTAGACAGGCCTTGGCTGGAAGAAAGAGTCTACTTGCCAGCAAGCCATACGGGAATAAAAACTACAAAACATATTACTTGTAAACTTGAAAGAAGAGCAAAACGAAGAAACATTGGTCCTCTTACTCGTGTGCATTCAAAAGCTTAAATATGTTAGATTATCAAAAATATAAGAGCTCAATCTACTTTTAATTTCCTGGGCTTAATTTATCATTTGGCTGCATTGTTTTATCCATAATGGCCATAACAACTGGCCAGGATCTAACAGATAATGGGTTCCATGACAACTGAAGAATTGCCAAATATACTGAGAAACAACTTACAGATGGAATTGGAGATCTTGATCTTGAACGCGATCTGCAAAAGTTCCAGAAACAACCCAAATTTAAAATCCACACGTTCCTTTTAACAACTCTCATCCAAGAGCCTTGATGCCTCTTCCACGTCAGAGTTACCAAATTCAAAAAAGATAAAAAGAAAAGCCATAAATGTTTAGCAACTCAAGAGAAAACCAAAAAAATATATATCACGCCCATTTCATAAAATTCCCGCCCCAATAGAACACCTAACTTTTTTTAAAAAAAGAAAATCTCAACTAAAGAATCATAATGTGTTTTTAAGACCCAGCTGGACAGAAAAGAATCATGCTTCCCTACTGTACCACAAAATCCACAGTGAGTCCATCTAGCAGATCCTATTAGCTTGGCAATTGTTGGAGTAGAAAATGAAAATGACATAGTTTCTACCGCACATTGCTGGTGACTTCCAGATCCACTAGCAGTTAGTTCACTGAAATCCAGCTGTACTACTGCAATCCATAATCTCCATTGTCCCCATCTAGCACCCATGGACATTTATAATGCTAAATACATTAGATAAGAGACACCATGAAGGTTTCCAAAGCTGCCCATCCGAAAAACAGCATACCTCCAACAACCAAAAAAGATGCAGAAACTGAACCATATCCCATCAAGATCCTATTATCCAATCCCCAGTTCACTGCATGTATCAAACAAGGCAATTTTCATACAACAAAAAAAAAGAGAGTGAATGTTTTGACAGTCCGAAAATGCTTTTTCAATTACCCCATCCTTGAAATCAAAGAAACAATGCAAGTATAAGGCAGACTCTCATTCATATGACAATCTAAGGAAGCAATTTGAATCTCAAAACAATTGACCAGTTATCATCAATAAAAATGAAATACAATCCCTGCTCCAACATAATTCAAAAATCAAATTATTAATACATTACCTCTATAAATATCATAATGTAAATTAACTTGATAGCATTACTGCCAGCAAGCACTGGGTGTATTCCAGTTACAGTAGAGGTGAATAAACTTTTATGACTAACAAAATCAATTGATAACAGAAAGAGGATCAGAAGATATCAATGTTAGACCAGTAGCAGAAGTGTTTGTCTTCCAATTCAAACCATCTGGTAAACTAACTCTAAGCAATTTATAACATGACTTTCTCACATATCAGCAACGGCCTGCTTATTGCTGACAAAACCAGACAGGTAATCTCCAACTCGTAATTAGTTTTCCCAGCTCCAATAATATGCTTTTAGTGTGCATATAATATAATTGATTTTACGAGATAATCTTTTATATAAGTTGTTCAGTGTATTATAAAATATTTTTTTTTATTTACAGTTGGCAATTCCGGGATACAAGAAGATGGCATACATATACATAAAAGGAATAGGAAACATATCACTGATATCAATATTAAAATGTAATTTCTTCATACAAATGTGGAAATTAAATAGACATGAAAGAATACCTTGACAGAGAATGTGGCTTTGATCCAGAACGAGAACGAGAAGCAGACCTTGATCTTGACCTCGCAGGCAAGCGACGCGTAGACTTAGTTTTGGGAGATTTGCTGCATTTATGACAATATTAATAAGCATTCACATCTCTACTACCAATTACTGCAGAAAGTAAAATGATACATACCTCCGGCTCCTACTCCGGCTAGAACTTCGGCCGCGGCTGCGGCTGCGACTACGGCTGTCACTACGGCCTCTTGAACGAGACCGACCACGACTAGGACTCCTAGAGTCTCGCTTGGAATCATATTCCTTCACCTATAGGTCAACCAATTATTAAATAATGCAACAAATATATGTATGCATATGTGCACAAGAATCTGTGCATGTGCACAACAGTGTAAATGCGCGCGCGCGCGTGTGTGAGAGAGAGAGAATCATACACGAACATATGCCCGGGAAAATGCATTCCGAAATTCAGAGTCATCAAGTTTCTTGATCTGAAAAATAAATGTATAGAATTACCAGGCAAAGGAAATTTGATTAAAAGTCATTCAATAAAAAGGGGAGAAGAAACTTATAACTCACCGCTTGTTTCATGTCTTCATAGTTTGTGTAGTCCACAATCCCTGTGGTGCCTATAGCCAACAATAATATTGTCATTATATTATACAAAATGTCAATCTAGATTTGACCAACTCTGCTTGTCAATTCAAAACAAAATTTAACCGAAAAAAGAATTGCATCAAAATTTTAGCCTAAAGTACAAAAAACCTTGGACATAGGCACAACTCTAAAAACTATCCAAGCAAATAAAGTTAGGAAGTCCACAAAAAAAAAAAAAAAAAAAAGTTCTATATAATAAGAATAAAACAGAGTATCTTACCACCACCATCGCGGAAAACTTGAGAGAAACAGACATCACCTGCTTGGCGCATGTGATCCTGGAGGTGAACAAGTAATGATTAGATGCCAATTAGCTTCAGATACAAATGTAAAAACAATAGATCAACATGCGTGTATCAGCAAGAACGAAGGCATAGACAGAAGTAAAGGTAAAGGAAATACTAAAATAAGCAATGATGGCCAATTTTCTATGGTGAATGAGGGGAAAGCAGTTCTATCGACCTTAAGATCTTGCCATGAAGCAGAAGAGGGTAAGCCAGTGACCAAAACTGCATGACAGACGATTTCAAGTTGGATTAAGATAAACAAAATAACTTGTGCCTACTCGTTAACAAAATGTTGAATAGAACAATTCAAAATGTTGAATGGAACAATTCATTACATGTTCTACATACCACGATATTCAGAACGCCTAGAGACTCCTCGTCCACGACCACCACTGTAACTACTGTGACGATCAGAGGAAGAATGTCCGCGGCCACCATGTGCAAGCTCCACCTGTTTTATACGCATGAAATATGAGTTCCAATAGACAGCCATACCTAAAGGTTAAAAAAAAAGGGTCTAAACTAACCCGTAAACGATGCCCATCAAAATCATAGCCATCACGACCACGAATTGCATCCTCAGCATCTCGAGCCTCTTCAAACTGCAAAAATAAAAAATCAAAAAAATCAAACATAATATAAAGTGAAAGCACATATTATAATAGGGATGGGACGAAAAAGCATTCATAATTCACCTCAACAAATGCATAACCGGGCGGCCTTGGTGGGATCTTGAGATCAATGTGAGCAATAGGTCCATACTGCAAATGGAAAGAAAAATTCAAAAATTCCAGATGATGAATTATATATATAAAGCAAAATTCAAAAATTCCAGATGATGAATTATATATATAAAGCACAAATTGGTTAAAAATAATCAATATGTCCTGCATATCATTCTCTAATATTTCTCTTTTTTTTCTGATGTTAAGAAGAGCCTGATTGCCACAGGCGAGAACTTTTAATATACCAACCCTACAAAATACACCCATAACAATCATAGTAGCTCCGCATCTTTCACACTTTTAAATACCCTAGTAGTTCACCATCCTCTAATGGGAAAAAAAATCAATTACAGACATGAAGATGCAGGTTTTAGGCAGAGAGTACACTCACTTTGTAAACTTGTTCTATTATCTAAACACGCTTTTCCACTTAGTTAATCAAGTCATGCTCTAACGGCACTTATACATAAGTTACATTAAGTCACTAATTTTACAGAGTTCTAAAACAAGCGGAAGGTCATATTGTTGACCATATAGTGAACATGCTCGCAAAATACATAAACTCAGGGACCAGAACGAAAAGGTATACACAATTGAAATAACATGCAGGGTAACGAGGAAGCCAGAAGCCATGCCCTGTTCAAAAATTGAATTCAAACGACAAGCTGTCTTACCTTGTAAAACAAATCTTCTACTTCTCTCTCGCGAATATCACCAGGAAGATTCCCAACATAGAGAGTCCTGCTCGCTCGGCTACTCATTTTCCCTAACCCATC
This sequence comes from Jatropha curcas, assembly GCF_041381405.1. Classification (NCBI taxonomy): domain Eukaryota; kingdom Viridiplantae; phylum Streptophyta; class Magnoliopsida; order Malpighiales; family Euphorbiaceae; genus Jatropha; species Jatropha curcas. The sequence goes on from NC_143155.1 coordinate 26,382,486, forward strand.
CAAAATTTTCACAAATTAAACCCTAAAACTCAACAATCAAACCAAATCAACGGCATTCACTCACAAAATCTACTAAATTATCTGTTATTTATGTAATCAGCGTTCAACTGAATCGTAAACAAATTTAGCTCTGCCATTGCAAAAGTCAATGCACAAAAGAAACAAAAACAACGAAAATTTGATTTTTTTTTTTTTTTTGGGCTGCGATTTACAGCAAATCAAACGCCGGTTAACTAGCTGATCGTTTAGGTCTTGTCATGGAGATTTGGTAGATAGATAAATAGATAGATGTATAAGAACCAACCTTTTCGATGGAATAGATGCACAATGCTCGGTGAGAAAGACAACAGCCCCGGTTAGGGTTTTGAATTGGGCGAGTAGTAAATATAATTTGGTAAAAGACAGTGTGTTGCGTCGTGTACGATTTTATATTATAGTGTGGAAAAATCAAGTGGCTTAAAACTGGGGATCTGACTCTGTTTTTTGTTTTGTTTCCCTACTTATGGGACCACCCGCTAGCATACGTCGAGACGGCTCGTCTTAAATTTCAAATTTTAAATTTAATTTTTTTTAAAGGTAAATTTTAAATTTAATTAATAGCTGTGATTTCCAGAAAAATATTGTAATTGTTTTCTAGCACTATGAAAGACAATTCTGCAGTACTAAGTACACAATTTATGATATTTCAAATGCGAATCCACTGAAATTGCAACATTATAAGATATATTCTTGTGCCATAATATATCTAGCAGAAAAAAAAAAAAAAAAAAAAAAAAACACGATTCCACTTCCATTTTCTTGTGTAGAAAAAATTGAACTTAATACATTACATAATGCGAAATTCAATGTACGATATTATAGAATATAATTTTATTTTATATATATATATATGAAAAAAAATATTGAAAGAGAATATGAGATTTGGTTTTCTTATCTTAATTATTGAAAAGAATATTCCCAAAATTAAAATAAAATCAGCCATACCCTAATCACTAATTAGTAATTTGTGAGGATTTGTAAATGTTTATAGGAGCATTGAGTATTAAGGATACCAAATTCACATTGGATATTTATTTATTTTTTCTTAAAAACAAAAGTATATTGTTACGGTACTGCAATTTAAATGGACTATACTACTATAGTTAAAAATTACATTTAAAGAACATTCCAACCCATTAAGGATTAAGCATAGAAATAATATGTCAGTAGGTGATCAGGTAGAGATTCAACCTGAGACGTAAGACCAATCAAATTCTCTAGACTTCACTGTAACCACCCATAACAGAGAGTAAGAAGCCCTTCCATACAATTCGTCCCTAAACCCCATTTCTTGTAGGCAGCACAGGATCGAGAATTAGCTTTTGACAGAGCATCAGGAGTTAGAAATCAAAACAGGTATAATACCTAACCAGAAAAACAAGAACGCTCAACTTGGTTCCGAGATCTACGTGTTGCCGCTGATTGTCTTTCCCTGTTTATCAGGCAGCGTATATATGTCTATCATGCATGTCCATCTAATTGGAATAGAAATTAATTCATGTAAAAACTCGAGGTTTCTGTAAAATAATTGTGACATCATCAATCTGCAAGTTTAAGCAATTCCATCTGAGTCCTGGACATACAAGAAGCTAATTATCTGTAAACTAGTGTTGGATACCGGGGTAAAAGAATGACACGATAATGAGATTCAGAATTCCATAATAAAATTGCAGTTCGCATTTTTGTGTTTGAAACCCATTTTGCTCAAGTACCGTATCTATTTAACTGGCAAATCAGTGTCATGAAGTACTGCATTTCATGTTATTTTTCAAATCAAAACAACCCATCTCCATTCTAGAATAAACAAAAACAAAATTACTTGAACAAAGTTAGAATTTCAGATGCATGAAAAATACAACATCTCCGCACATTCTTTATTACTTGAAGTTCAACAGATGATCAATTATTGCTAGGCATGATGATTAACAACATTGTCTCCACCCTCGGCCTTTCGCTTTGCTGCTCGTAGTTTACGCTGCTCCTCCTTGTAAATGCGATTTCTTCGTTGAAACTGCAAGAAACATTGGCATTGACAGTAGAAAGAATCAATACATACAATTAGAAGCAAGAGGCCAAATAACAGCATATGCATGCAACCAATTTCTATCTTATTGCCAATTCACATGCCTAACGCATTAAGACCGACAAGGTATCACGGAGTGTGATTCTATGACAGAGAAAATATAATGGAAAATAGATTTTCATGCTAAATAATAGATATGAATAGCACTTCATAGAATCACAGTACAATGTCATACGAGCCTCTTAGAAGCCATTGAATGGGCATGTAGACAAAAAAAAAAAAATACAGGTTATAGGAAATAGTTGTTAATACTAAAGTGCATGAGCAGAATTCTACATCATTAAATATAAAGAGACCCCAGTTATAGCTTAATTATCCAGAAGAATAACATAGAGATCCAGATTACCCAATAAATCATTTTAGCAAGTCTGATACTTGCAGGTGCCTTCTAGAGATTAACAATTAATCTTGCACAACAAGTATTACTTAAAAAAATAGAGACAGGTTCACCCAAGTGATGAAAGATAGCAGAATATGTATAAGCATCTAGGTGCATATAATAGGCATGAAAAGGTATCATTGTCGTCACAGACATTGTATCATTTGTAAATTACTTGGAAGCAGCTTTGTATGTATTTTGAAGATTTCTCAAGTATAACCACCACCACCCCCCCCCCCCCCCAAAAAAAAAAAAAGAAAACCAACCAAAAAAGAAGTAATTATTTAAACAATTACTAATTTGAAAAAAAGAAAGAATAATAATGATGTTATTAGAGAAAGTAGAAGGGCAAACTGAAATAAACCATGATAATTTGTTAGGAGTTCAAAGTTTCCACTCAAAGAAACGGAAAAAGCTAGAGCAGAAGTTATGCCTTAGCATTAGCAATGGAAAAGATCTACTTCAGCCTATAGTTAATTTGATGCCAGGGGATTCCTAAGATTGACCATCAATAACAGTCCAGCCTAAAGTTCCATAACGAGAGATAATCTAGGAATATCCTTGCTGTGATTTGCCTTCTCAGATAAAATTCCCACTCTGGATAAATCAAGGGAAACATATTCACCCAGGGTCCGTTTGTTGTGTGCATAACCACTGTTGCATATGGTATGAGTTTGAAGTTAAGAAACCAAGAATTGAACATTAGTAACACAACTGTTCCTCCCTTCACTAAATAGTAATGCGCAAATAAGGCATCAAGCTGAAAAAAAATACACATCAGAATATGAGAAGTATACATCCTACAGGAATGATAACATTAATCAATCATATTAAACAGCAAAGAATAGGTTGAGATGCATGCATAAAGTTGCAACATAGTATTATTGGGAAATCAAGACAACCAAGTTAGGGAAAGAGTGGAAAAGCATCATTGGGATCCTTCTACTATCTATATCTGTCGCTCAAACTCTTCATTTTAGCCAAAAAAAATGCATGAATAGCAGACATATCACACTTAGAAATTGGGCATATGCACTTTCTACAAATTTGCAATCCTCCAAAAACAAGCAAAATTAACAAGAATCCGCTAATCCAGTGCATTCTTATTCGGAATGGATTTGTATCTGAAACCCCTGTCTGAGAAAGCAGCATAGCCATTTAAGATTTTCCTAATAAAATACTTAGGATGATTGAATAGAATTGCATTGCCATGACTGTGAAGTAACAAAATCAATATTTTTCATCTTCGCCTCCGTGCATATAATAACTGGTCAAATTATAAAAAAGATGACAGAAACTTCTGAATTACTATCTAATAACCTATCATGATTTTGAAGTTCACTTGTGTGGGAGAGGAAAAAACCCGAAGTCCCTAACCAAAAGTCAAACAGATTGATCCTTTTCGCTCCAAAAAACTAGGGTTTTTAAATTGTTATAGATGCACGAGATCCAAATACATCGACACTTACATAAAAATGAAAATCACCACAGCGTAGTCAAATAATATCACTGGACAAACAAGGACATATTCAAAAAAAAAAAGAGTGGTAAGCAAAACCAAACAATCGAAAAATTTTTGAAGAAATCCAAAAATAAGTCTAAAATTAATGCAATTTTAAATGCGAGTAAAGCAATTGAATAGCGAGTGAAAAAAGAGTAAGGAAAAACCTCTTTAGAGTGATGAAGGCACTCAAGGTAGTCTTCGCGGAGGAGAGCGCAGTCCTTAGGCTCCCTGCAACGAGACATGCATTCGCTAAAGTCAATCCAGAAATCGTAGCATCTGCCTTTGTTTCCTGTGATCCCCCACCCAGACGCCATTTCTAACTCGCTCTAGCTATTAAGGTTTCGCCGATAGTATCGAACAATCGATGCTTATGGTTCAGTTTTCTCGGCTAGACGATGACTGAGGTGAAAATGCAGTTTGGTAGTTCCAGTTGGGGAGATTACCCATTTTGCCCCCTGAACTTTATCACTTAGTCTATTGAGTCCTTTTTTTTTTTTATATAGGTTAATAAGACCCTCATATTCTTATTATAGGCCAATCGAGTCCTCCACTCACAATAGCCATTAGTAAAAATGGTAAAGGAAATTTGATTTCAATTGGATTATTGGTAAACCTACTATTTTTAGGTGCTGAAGTTTGGGCCCTTTTTGTAGATATCAAAAGAGATATAAGCAGGCGTTATAGCAATTTAGTTTTTGAGTATAATAATCATTTTTATCGATCCAATTGATTTAAGCATTGCAATTTGATTTTTGGCAAAGTAGTTTGTAGATTCTATTCTTCCATATTTTTTATGAAGTCAAATTTTTATGCAGATTGATATGTGAATCTTACTTCTTTTAAGTCATTAGGGTTTATAGGTGGTCATTAGCCCTTCTTCGACAATTATTCTTCAAGGCAATGTTTAGTATTTTGACAATAGTAAAAATATCAAACATTATCTCTTTTATTTATATTGTTTAATAGTCGGATTATTTTATATTAGTGTTTATATATAGAGAATATATAATAAGACGTTATTAGAATAATTTTGATAGTCCTATTTGACAACAGTGTTTAGTATATACCCAGTAGGTTTTACTTAAAGTACTACTAAAGACTTTAGTTTTTAAAAATACAATATTTGGTACCTACGTTATAATTTTGTTACACTATAAGGTTTAATCACTAATACTCCCATTAAGTAACTCTGAAATGTCAAAAATATTCGTAAAAATAATTGTTATATACTGCCTATATTTGGTAAAATACATTAATAATGACCTCAATTTTCATAATTTCACATTGTCTAAACCTTATATAGAAAATATCCTTCAAGGCGTTTTTCATATTCACGACAAATTAATGAAAAAAATTAATTGTTGGATCTTATAATATAATAGAATTATAATGCAAATACTAAATAGTATAATTTTAAAAATTACATATTTACTAATATATTTAATAAAATAATAAAATCGATCATTATTAAAACAACTAATATTATGGAACCACGGATGAGTTACCTATTAATTTATCCGAGTCCAACATGTTTATGGCCAATGATAGCTTATTTATCTCTCGAATATCTTTGATATCAAATTATTGTTTTAATAATTGCATGAGGTATCCAGGCCCATATTTTTAGAGAAAAATGGATCAACCTAGGGGAATTTACATTGCGAATGATCGAATTCATGACGTAGGTCATGATGATCAACCCTGTAAGTGTTATTTGCCACTGAATTATTCCATTCGGATTTAAAAACATATTTTTTGTGTTAAAATTAATTTTACATAAATGCTTCAATTATTTCCATGAAAAATTCTTTTTTTTTTTGAATGTTTTGAATAATTGCTATCGTTATCGCATTTTGATGGATATAATATCATATTTTTTAACTTCCAAAAATATAGATATTAGATTTGATATTATAATAATAAAAGATTAATATTTATATCTGCGTTCATGGTTTTGGAAGTCTTTTAAATGCTCCCTAAAAATTCATTTTTCTAAGAAAGAATATTTTTATAAAAAAAAGAGGAAATATAATAATGTTGCAATATATTTTAAAAGTGAAAATAAGAAAAACCTTAATTATACCAATAAATGATTTTAACAATAACCTAAAAAAAAATAGCAATTGATATCATATTTCTATTAGAAAACCAATTAATACAAAAAAGGCTATGAAAACTAATTATGCAATTATCACCATTATTTACACTATAATTTGCTTTATTTTTCAAAAGTAAAAGTCTCCTTGAACACAAAGTAAATGACGCAGTATGCTGAGGAAATTATCCGTGCGGAAATAAGATCTCGGCCATCCACAAGAGTCGTCGTGAGTCGTCAAGATTCAACAGTAATGTCGGACCCGCAAAAAAATATTCCCACGGATTTGACGTGGGCCCACGGCCTGTTGACGTGCCAAGGAAGGAGATCGGCTCTTCTTACATGCTCAGCGCCTATCTAACGCAGTCGTAAGCCTACAATTTGATGGCCATTCCCGAATCGGTGAAAAACAGAAAGCAAATAGAAGCCAATAACGTGCATAACTCTATTTGAGCTCGCATGAAACTAACCTTCCCTGATCATTTCCTTCGAAACGGACTAAGGTTCGTGGCGCGAGACAGAGAGCAAACTCGTAGCATACTTTCCATTGCCTTATACGGTCTCTTTCCATTTCCGCCCTTTAATTTACAAGAGAAGAGCAGAGAAACAGATAGTAACACAAAGAGAGCAGAGGATTTTAAAAATGGACGCCCCGTCGTCTCCAACGTCTTCGGTTAGCTCTACGCGTTCTTCTCCATTTATACAACCAAAGTTCTCGTCTCTTCCAGTGATTTCGCTCAGAGAGAAAATCGTAGAGAAAATCAAGGAAAATCGTGTCACTCTCATTGTTGGCGAGGCTGGCTGTGGTATTTTCCTAAAATCCCTTTTAAGTTGTGATCACTCTGTTTTAGTGTTCTTTTTTCTCTGGTGTTGAGCTGTTTCTCTTTCCTTTTTGACTGTAAAATAGAAATCTGGTTGCATTTTGTTATTTAAGTGGTCGACAAAGAAAAATAGAAAAAGGTTTGTAACTGGTTTATCTTCTTAATCAGACAAATATTTTGAAGAATAAACTAAAGATAAATGATTCTTGATCTACGTTTGCAATTTTGTTAGTAACGTCCTACTGTTTTCTGAGAAACACTAAAAGGAAGGAGGTAACACTGGATGGGACTATTCGAATTTCTATTTACGCCTTGTAAATTGGAGAGCTGAAATACATATTATTCAACTTCATGGAACTGAAATGGCAAGAATGCAAGGTTTCTATTTATTGGTTTATTAATTTTGATTTTGGTTACTTGAGTTCGAGTTTTAAAAGATGATAATGAAAAATTGTCTCTGATTTTACATGGCCACTCCTTCTATTGGAAGATGTAGATGAAACCACTAGTTTCTATTTGAGACGCCTGGTTATTATTATTATTATTTTTGAAAACGAGACGCCTCGTTGGAGTAATAAGAATTTGTATATGTTATCATTACTATCATTCCAGGAAAATTAAATATTATGAAAAAACGGATACAAGTATATGGTTTCTTATCATCTTCATTTCCTTCAATTATCTAAACTAGTGGAATTTGTGATGAATATAGGATTAATTTGTGTTGTTAACTGTCGAATCACATGAAATTGCTTTAAATGTCATTATGAATTTACGACTTACTATAATATGATATTCATACTTGTCTTCCAATTCTATGTTCAAGGAAAGAGCTCTCAAATCCCACAGTTTCTTTTGGAAGAAAACATGGAACCGATTCTGTGTACACAACCCAGGAGATTTGCTGTTGTTGCTGTTGCTAAAATGGTAGCACAGGCTCGAAACTGCGAGCTAGGAGGAGAGGTTGGATATCATATAGGTCATTCAAAGCTCTTATCAGCAAGGTACTTTTGTTTTGAGTTGAAGATAACTTGGTTCAATGAGGGGATCACGTGATGTGAAGCTTATAAATAACTGAATATATGCCTTTAATTTCTGTACTGTTCATTCTCTCCAACCTCCAACCCTTCCCCCCCCCCCCCCCTCCAGTTTGCCATTGAGGCCAAAGTCTTAGGATGTAGAGACATTTGCCATATTTTGACGTCAGTTTTTACTAGTTACTCTTTGACAATTCCTTTTTTTTTTTTCTCCAAGAAATGCATTTATAAATTTCCTGTTGCCTCTACACAAACTTTCTTTATGTTATCTTGCAGATCAAAGATTATCTTCAAAACTGCTGGAGTTTTATTAGAAGAAATGAGAGAAAAAGGGTTGAAAGCGCTTAAATACAAAGTTATTATTCTTGATGAAGTGCATGAAAGATCTGTTGAGTCCGATCTTGTTCTTGTCTGTGTGAAGCAGTTTCTGTTAAAGAACAATGATCTGAGGTGGATGTATCACTTTTACATATGTGAAGTTGAACCATATAATTTAATTTCATCATGCCAATCCTAAGCAATTGAATTCAAAGCTTTTTTGGTTCTTGGCATGTGCATTCACTATTTTCTGTAAACTCAGCATTTTCAGCTAATATCTATAAGAATAGACATTATCTCTTGTTATGTCCGTGGTCAGTTCTCTCTGGTTATGTTACCTGAGGGTCTGATGAACTTTTGATTTGTCCAGAGTGGTATTGATGTCTGCAACTGCTGATTTTGGAAGATACCGAGATTTCTTCAAAGATCTTGGCAGAGGTGAACGGGTTGAAGTGCTTGCAATCCCTAGCTCTAACCAGCAAGCCCTTTTTCAGAGAAAAGTTTCATATCTTGAACAGGCAATCATTTCCTTTCTTTCCATTTTCTTGAGGTTTCCCTTGCTCCAACCATCACGCAATACTCTCCTTCCCCGCCCCTTTCCCTTCTTTTTTTTTTTTTTGTGGAATTGCTCAAAATTGATTGGATGTATCAAACTGCTGCTATATGTATGTCTTCTCTTCTGCTTTGTTTTGGATGACATAACTATATGGGATGGAGTGCCCTAACTCAATTATTTTTACCATTTACATAGTTATAGTGGGTTTCATACAGTGTTAAACTTGTAGGATTTGAAATAATTATGTGGCATCCTTCAAACCTGAATTCACAAAATTTTGTCAGAACATGTTGTAGGAATAAATCATTTGTTACTTACTGGCTCACTGCACATGCATTTTATGGAAAAAGGGCTTATCATGTCACTATTTGAGACTATTTGGCCAATTGATATGAAATTGTTAGACAGGATCTTGGATTTACTGTAAAAAATGAGTGCCACGATAGTTGTCTCTTCTTTGATACATGTGACCTTAAGCTGTCAATGTCACTACTCACTATCTGATACTTCTTTGTAATTTATGATTCATTGTTCTCTGAACAGATAACTGAATTTCTTGGAATAACTTCGGATTTACTGGCTACAAGATATTGTTCAGGACCAAGCCCTTCTATGGCAGCTGCTGATATTAAAGAAGAAGTGCACAAACTTATTTATGATTTGATCATGCACATTCATGAAAATGAACCAGACATCGAAAAGAGTATTTTGGTTTTCCTTCCTACATACCGTGACTTGGAGCAGCAGTGGTACCTTCTGAAGCCTCTTATTTCCTGTTTTAAAGTTCACATTTTACATGGAAGCATTGAAACTCAACAAGCTCTCATGGCTATGAAAATCTGGAAATCGCATCGTAAGGTATGACTACAATTGATTCCATCTTGTATAGGCTTTTACATTTTGCTACTTGCACTTTCTGTTCATTATTAAATATTGAAAAATGACTTTTGCGTTTTTTTACTCCCTTTTCTTTTAATTTCCATGCCCCTTTTTTGGTGGAAGTAGCATGATAAGCATTAACTTAGATGATTTTCCGTTAGATGCGTCCATATGCAAGATACTGTCAATTTAATTAGTTTAACTAGTTCGACCTAGAACTGCTCGGAGGGAAGTTTGTCGCGAAGGATCTACGATCTTTGGATATTATTGAGGATATAGCTATGAACATAATAGAATGGAGACAAAAAATTCATATAGCGGACCCTCTTATGCTTATTCTATTTGTTAATATATCAAATGATTTTAAAATTCCCATTCAAAAAGTTTTTCTACAAAAAAAGTATTTTAAAATTTTTTTCAACTTGTATTTTGCTTTGCCTTGCTATTAATTTGATTAGAGTGGATATTAGAAACAAAGGATTCATATAGTTGACCCAATTATTTTGGGGCTAAGGCAATAGTTGTTGTTATTCTTTTATGTGGAATAGAGCGTAAATCTTCAGTTTTCTTCATTCACGAATGGATATACCCATAAATTTTGTACTCAAGTGTGACAATTCCATATCATATCCTTGTTCTAGTTGTTGACTTGAAAGTTCTTGTGCATAGGTGATATTGGCCACAAACATTGCAGAATCTTCCGTGACAATACCCAAAGTAGCATATGTCATTGATTCATGCCGGTCTTTGCAAGTCTTTTGGGACACAGCAAAGAAAATGGATTCTGCAGAGCTTGTGTGGGTTTCTAAGTCTCAGGTATTAAGGAATTTTAAGGTGATTTTGAAGTTTCATCATTTTATTCTTTTATAAATTTCAAATCATGCTTTAGGCTAACCAGCGTAAGGGGAGAACTGGAAGAACTTGTGATGGCCATATTTATCGGTTGGTCACAGGATCGTTTTTCAACAAGCTTCAGGAGCATGAGTCTCCAGCTATACTTAAGCTGTCATTACGGCAACAAGTACTTCTGATTTGCTGTGCTGAATCTAAAGCCATTAATGATCCCAAAGGTATTGTTGATTCAAAGTTGGAAATCATACAGCTTAGAGTGCTGCTTAACAGACTGACTAGTATATACTTTTCATTACACACACTGTTAATCACCTCCACAGATCCCAGGCTTGGGAAATGGGTATATTGCATCTTCTTCATAATTCTGGGAAAAGCATGAAGTGAAGAATCCTTAAAATGTTTGAAAATCACATTTCAACTCGATTTGTTTGGAATTCCACTCCTTCATTGGCGTTTGTTCACCTTGCTTATCATGATTCATGATACCATCTGTGTTAGCTTCTTCTTCTTTTTCTTGTTTGAACTAGCTCCACAGATCACATGTGAACCTATTTGTTTGTTTTCAAGTAATAGCAAAATTCAAACTACAGAATCATGCTGCTAGTTATCTCAGATCTTGTCGCTTAACTCTATATGCTGGAGCTGCATTTTGAGTTTTGTACTCTCCATAAACCTGCTCTAGGTTAGTGTAACTTCTGCACTGTCATATTAAACACAAGTGTGCTGAAATTTAACTGGCTTTTTGCTCTAATTTCGGACCTGATTTTTATAATTGATAATCTTATTTAGTTTCTGTCTCTGTCTCTGTCTCTGTCTCTGTCTCTCACTCTTTCTCAGGTGGAAGGGGATAGTTCAAATAGAATGAATACATTATCTATAATGTTGATCTTGTTTTATCTGTAGTTTTGAAACGTGTTGGTAAGTTTGTGGTTGTCAGCAGTAGTGTAAATTGGTTGTAATTGTAAGTGAATGTATTTGAACTGCTCTTTTAATATTTTAGGATGAATATGCTGAAAATTGAATAGGATCCTAATTTAATTTATGAAACTTCGATTTAGTTTTGTTGCAGAAGGCTCTGGATCCTCCAGATCCTCAGGTTATTGAAGATGCATTAAACTTGCTTGTTCAAATAAATGCATTGGCCAGAACATCTGCACGGGGCCGGTATGATCCTACATTTTACGGACGTCTGCTTGCTAGCTTCTCATTATCCTTTGATGCCTCTGTTCTTCTACTGAAGTTTGGAGATATTGGACTCTTGCGTGAAGGCATTCTGATGGGTATATTGATGGATTTACAGCCTCTACCAATTCTTCACCCTTTTGGAGAAGAACCTTTGGTATTGCCTAATAAGTGAACTTATTTTGTAAATTTATGGTTTGATCAGTTTTGTCTTATAAGTTTATTGTACTGTACTTCAGTTTACACAGTATGCTTGCCGCTACTTTGGTGGTGATTGTAACAACATTGTAAAAATTGGACGAAAGGAGATGATATTAATTGGAAACTTGAATGCATATCAGTTTTGGCAACGTGTATTTAAGGTAAACATTTTGCAAGTGGGCTTTGTTAGAATAGAGCTTTAATATAAAATTTGAGCTTTATGACTTCCTACACAGGATAAGCACCGGCTGGAACACCTGAAAGGACTTTCTACGTTTAGTGAAATGAAAGCTGCATCATCACTGCTTCCAAAGATTGAAGAGGAATGGTGCTTGTTCCATAATCTTATACAATCATCACTACATCAAGTGTCCGATATGTGTAAGGATTTTTTTAGCATTATAGTTTTTGTATCTTTTCTTTTACTCAAATATGACCTTACTCTTTTTAGGTCCAGAAACATATGTTAATCTTCAACTATCTTTTTCTCTTTGCTATTTTTTTCTTTCTTGTAAAAAAATTAAAAAAATAATAAAAAAAAAAAATTCCAAGTTGCCGTATTTTATGTGCTTTTTTGCACTTTTTTTATCTCCTCTAGAAAAATTATTCCGAGCTTAGTGCCACATTTTATGTGCTTTTATTTCAGATGAAGACATACTAAATTCACTACACCAGTTTCGACCCAGATTTCTGGGTAAATGTGATGGCCTACCAACCTACTATGATCCATATGAATTTGGCCATGTGTGCTTTCTGCAATATCAGCCAGATGGAGATACAGTTGCTGTTGCTGCAGATGATGAGCACAATGAGCTATCTTGTGAAACAAAAAAATGTTGTGCTGTACCTTTTGTTTCTTCTGTTCACTTTCAGACTATTAACGTGGCTCAAAATTTTTCAGCTATTGTCAAAGAGGTAAATAGGCTTATTGTTGGGCTTAAATTTAGATTATTGTTGACAGGCTAATTGGTACTTCATCTTCTTGTTACATTTATCAGGTAAGAGCTCAATTAACACAGGATGGAACTCGTAATCTTGGGAGCTATACTTACAATGATGTATCTCATGTCAATGAGAATGCTCCCTCATGTGTATATTTTCTTGATGGATCCTGCAACAAGGGCAGTGAATGCAGATTTTCTCATTCACTTGATGCGAAAAGACCTGCTTGCAATTTTTTTTTCTCTTTACAGGTATTTGGCTTCTACACCTTTTATATTCTATTTTGCTTTAAAATTATTTGTACCTCATACTATATTTTATTGGGCAGCTTTTAACTCTGGCTTTTGTAATTTGCTAAGTTGCCTACCATCCAAAGGTTTCTGGTGCAATTTTTATTATTTTCATTGTATTTGAAAACATTGATTAAAAAGGCTGGATCGTGCAGAATTATCTTCCATATACTGAAAGGGTTCATAGGAACAAGAAACAGTGAGGTAAAAAAATTGCAGAAAGCTTTTAGTTTGAAATGAAGAGCTTTTTATGAAGTAAGATAAGGTGAAGGAAATGAATTCATGCAAGCTGACGCTGACCTAGTTTAGGAGTAACTCTTAGTAGCGTTGAGTTGATAGTAAAATTAACTATATTCTGTTGGGAGTTTGTATTGTATATAATCATTCTGCAATTGCAATTCCAATTTCAAATTTGATTGGTGCTTGTTGCATTCTAATCCATAAAATTGGAATATTTGCTAATTATGATTGAAGCTTTTTCTTTGATAACTAACCAAGTGAACTTGTCTTTGCCATTGAATTCTGACTAAAATCAGCTCTTATTTTTTATTGAAAAATGGGGTTAAATAGTAACAATTAATTGACTTACAATGATTTTATTGGCATAGACTTGTTTGGCTGGATGACAATGAACTTGAGATTTACTAAAAAAGCTTAGGTTCATATGGTTTAGAATAAAACATCCTGAGTAGAAGCGCTGTGGATCTTCATATGTGCCTCAACTGTTAGTTAGGGCCCCTTGATAGTGTTGTATTGGGGGTGTACAAATCTCTTTTTGGGAAGTTCTGCTTAGGTTTCTAACTGTTGCTTAATCTGATGCCAATTTCAAAGTTTTGCATGATATGTTAAGGTTGTGAAAGTGGGATATGCAGGGTTGTCGAAATGGAGAGTCCTGTCACTTCTCCCATGATCTGGGTTCATCAATATCATCAGTTAACCCTATTCCGTGCCTGCCGGAAGATGATGATGTCAATGCTGCCACCTTTCTACAATTGTTTCCAGCATCTTCGGATGGTTGCATCCTTTTACTGGATGATACTGACATGCATTTCTCCTCGATTCTTGCTCGCCACTATGATCCGTCCAAAATAATATGTACTACATGTACGTCTGGCAGCTCCATAGTTGATCCGTCATTGAGGGATGTCCGAGTTCTGTGGGGTCTCAGTCACCCATACCAGACTATCATTTCCAAAGCAGCAAAGAATCCCATTCCATGGAGTGAAATTAAGTGCATTCTGTGGTTCCCTAATTTAAATAGCGATGCTGAAAATTTGGAGAAGCAGAAACTTCATATACAAAATTTCTTTGAGTATTTATCCATCAGAATTATAGCTGACTCCTTATATGAACTTCGAGTTATCATCACCATGAACAATATCAGATTTTCACTGTTACAGGTAATTTCTTTTTAACAGATCATATCTTTTTCTGCTACTTTCAATGCTTAAATTGCTAACCAGATTTACGGAAAGAAAATTTGTACTGCTAACCAATCCTACATGGTGCATTTGTGTGTTCCTTCTGTCAGTGTTATTTTATTGTATGCTCATTTAATAGCATATTTTCCTTGAATTTGTGTGGCAATCTTTTATTCTAGGTGGAAAAGTTAGGCAGAGAAAGCTTCTTTTTCCTCAGAGAATCTTTTCCATTTGATGAAGCAAGTTTAGGGGAGTTGCAAGATACAACCACAACTAGGAAGCCAGTGCTGGCCTCAAAGGCTATCTCATACGTTTTTGACTTTCAACCACCTACTGACATTCAGTTTGATGACTATGCAGCCGCACTTCGCAAATGTCTGAATGATATTAATGGATGTACATAGAGGACTTCAGCTGCTTTGTTTTGAAATTAGATTGTAAATATCAGAGACTAATGTGCTTGACTTCGAGTACATGAGTGTACGATGATGGTATTACCAAGTACTGGTTCTGGTTTAGTTTTACATATTTCGTCTGACCTTACTGATTTTCAGCTGAGAGGAAAACCACATTGCTTTTAGCAGATTGGTTTTGACTGCTAGAAAAGCTGTGCATATACATTCATGAGAGCGTTTGAAACCTTATAGAAAAGATCTTAAATTTTTGCAAGTATGCTATTTGTGGACATCACGAATTTATGAATGATAGAATACGAGCATATAATCACTATTAGTTATCCTAAATTTGCTTTTGTTCATAATCATGCCCTTATAACCCGATATGCGGTGCAGGTCTGGTTAATGTCCTTATTGCTAATAAAAAAATTTTTTTGGATCAGTAATAAGTTGGAACAATTTTTTGGGGCTAATTGATAGTCTTCTTTAATTTGGGTTTTATAGGCTTAAAACTTATTTTGGAAACAAATTTCAAAAACATATGTAGCTTCAAAATCAAATTTAGATCTATAAAAAGTTATATTGCAACAAATTTAGATCTATAAAAATCAAACATATGTAGCTTCATTGGTACAAAATAACAATTTCTGACTTTTGGCCAGTGAACTATTATTTTAGCAATAACAATATCAAACTAGTACAGATTTTAGTATGATTGATGGCTGTTTTTTGTGCCTGGAAAGGACCTGCGCTTGTAAGAAACCAATTTAGTGCATCGTCAAATTTTTTTTTTATTGTTTGAACTCCCTATCAAAGTATAATTATTTGCAAAATTAACTTCTGAATATTTATTGGGTTGTAGAGAATTTTTATACCGTCCAAATGAGGAACGAAATAAAACAAATATAAAATATTTTGAGGTAGGAAAGAAGGGCAGTTTTTATAGTTTTAATCAAATAAAATTGATTGCTCTTATTTTAACAAAATATTTGAATTTATATTGTGAATATGCCTTATAAATATATTATATGATATTTATTTGAATCAAAAATTTAAAATAAATTTTAATAATTTTAACAATGAACTATTTATCTAAAATAAAAAAGATGGTCTATGATTAAAAATGTAATGTGTTAAATATATTAATTAACTTACGTGGAAGGTGAAAAATTTCGATTTAAGCACTATAATTTATAAAAATTTCATTAATTTATAAACTAAAAAAAAATTAAAGATGAACCACCGGTATGATTCATAATATTATTTTATTCCATACTATATACATAGTAAATAAATAAATAGCTTTCGCGTGAACAAGAATATCGTAGGGGTCTTTCTCAAAAAATAAAAAAATAACTTCGCGGGATGACCTGACCTATGGATCTATGGACCGACAATGAGTGGGCCAAGCGGCTGAAAATTCCCTAATGGCTTGGTGCATGGATTCTGTAGACGAAAAATATCACAGCTACCATCGAAGCTTCCCTGCTTCTCTCCTACCAAGTCAGCCCGCTTCCGGTTCTGTGTCCGCCAGTTTTCTTCCTCCTCCACGACATATCTAATAAAAATTGGAGAATCAGATATATAAATCCTATTCAAAATCTCTCTTATTTTCTATCTCCGATTTAATGTCGCACAGAACCCTGGATTCGCGCCACTCCATTGACTCCTGCACCTTCCAGCTTCATTCTTGGCGACCTTTCCACTTCCAAACACTAGACTCCGATCCTCCTAAGCCCCCATACCCCACCAACGTTCTCCACTCTCATACCCTCACTAAACGCCCTTGTCTCTCTGATCGTACCACTTCATTTACCATTGATTCTATCGACATCTCTAAGCTCTCACTAATTGATGACGACAAGACCATCGGTGCCGCTGCTAGTCCTTTTAAGCGAGGGACCTTACGGCTGATTGCTCGTAAACGACGGCGGCGAGGTTCTCGGTCTGTATCTGGTCGGAGTTCTGATCGAAGTGGAACTCGACGGTGTTGTTCAGTTGGGGCGTCGGCTGCTCACGGTACCTGCTCGGATTTTCCGGTGGCGGTGGGGACTGATTCTAGTGGTGAGCTTTTTGGGAATGGGGAAGCTAATTGGGCATCGGATGTGAGCGAAGCGAAGAATTCATCAAGGAGGGAGAGAGAGAGGGATAGGGAGGAGAAAGAGAATTTGGGTGTTGGTGGTGGGTTTGGTCAATTTGGGAATTTTGATTCTCAAGGGAATGAATCTGGATATGGGAGCGAACCAGGATATAGAGGAGATGCGGAGTTTGGTTATGAGGATGAGGTTGATGAGGAGGAGGAAGATGCCAGGTTGCTGTTTTGGGGCGACCAATTTGGAGGTACTTCTTTAGCTTAGTTTATTGCTTTCTGTTCCTCCCATTTATATCTGTGGATGCTAGATTAGTAGGCATCTGCTCTCTTTAGATAAATATAGTGACTGCTACTTTATCACAACTGCCTGAGCAGTTGGTGTTTTATTAATAAAAAGCAAATTATTACAGTGTCAGTTCTACAAAATAGGCTACTTATTTGAACTGTTAAACATTTCTTTTGAGAAAGAGTTCGTCTCAGTGGGTTTAGTTCATTTTAATTTTTTCACATTAAAACCTTGAGCTGAAAGAGCGAGCCACTGCTCCACCTGGATTTTGACATTAGTAAAGCCTGTGGAATGGCTGCCTGTTGGTAGTTGATAGTGAATGATTACATTCTGGCTCTCTGGACATTTCATGCAACAGCCATAGAACACTAAGGTTCTCTATTTTGGGCTGACGAATAAACTAGTTATCTCGTACCTTACTTGTGAAAACTCTTCTTTTACCCCTTTGTTATTTAGAATGCTGTGGCAACAGTCTGGCAGTTTTCCCCTAAATTTTTCCTTTTATCAAGGTGGAGGATATCATCTTCATGTTTAGGGTTTCTGATAAGCTGAATAGTTTGAACTTAATATGGATGGAAATATCTTGATGGGTGCCTAAGGCATTGCCTTACAAAGTCTGGAGGGTCATAAAGACTTGCATGCTCTATGAGTGTTTGTAGTGGTTGGACGGAGTGGGAATGGGACAGCAGCAGTGGCCGTAATGTGAGACATTATTGTTTTCTTAAAACAATCTTTTAAAAGCAAGAACATATGGTAAATTTATTTTTCAGAATTGCATATTGCACAAAAAACTGGGTGTTGTAAATTAATATTTGCTGTTGAGTACATTTTTATAAAAAACGGAAAAAGTTTTTGTGCGTCTTCTGCCCATGTTTTGGTATGAATGTTGTTATGGTCCCCAAATTATTGAATGCTGTTCTACTACATGCCTCCTTTCGATGTTGGACCCTAGCGCCTTGTTGTATAAGTTGGACCCTAGCACCTTGTTTTGGTGAAAGACTAGCAATGGAAATTTGAGTAACATGAAATTTCATGAAAACACAGGTAGATTTTTCATACTATTTCTCCTCAGCTGGTTTTGTTGCCAGTCTGCATTTGTCAATGCCTCTAAGTTATAGCTGTTTCAGGTCATGTCTGTCTGTTCTTATATTCTTTGTTTAAATGAATATTTCGATATCAGGAATCTATTCCCAATTTTCCGTCACATGGAAATGGTTCTCATAAAGAAATTAAGGAACTAGATAATTGAATGGAGATTTAGAGGAATCTGACGGGAGTGTTTATGTCAGAGGAACCATTTTCTTTTCCAATTTTTTATCTCTACTGTCTATTTCATTTTCATGGAAAAGATGCATTTACCTATCGAAGGTAGCTAGTGTTGGAAAACTTGTTCGAGAATGTTTTCTAGTCCCAGTAGATTTTGAAAACCTTTTCCAGTCATCTAAATGTATAAGAAAAGTTTGGAATGTAGCTTCCAGAATTTCTTTAAAATTGAAAAATGGAAAATAATGTTTCTGCCAAGCTAAAGTTGAATGGTTTAAGCTGTTTTTTATTATTATTTTTTTTTCTCTCAAACTATTGAAATTTTGACTGCGATTCTTACTGTTATGCCCCTTCAATGTGCCAGGTATGAATTCTAAGATGGAGATGGTAGGAGAGAACACATTCTCAGATCAAAAGGCCCATTACAGGTGTCGCCGCAAGAAGCATGATAGTCGAATGGTTGATTCACTGAGATGACTAATTGTGTGTTGAAGTTGCTATTTTTGCCCTCAGGGAGCCCCTTTTATATATATATATATATATATATATATATATATATATTTGCCCCGGGTGTTTTTGATAATGGTAAAAGTAATATGGGATTTTATGCATTGCTTGCCTGTGGCATTCACTTCCCTCTGCCGGGATTGGCCATTTTGGTGCCGTCATACGGATGAAGGCTTCTGGACGTGCATTACATTAAACAACATTGTATTACTATGATGAGAAAGTATTGTGTTGTATAACTGTAAACTAATTATACTTGTGTATCTGTTGACTTTGTTGGTGACTAACATAATATGTGAAGCTCATCTTGAATTGAATGGACTGGATGAAGTGCTCTTGTTGCACCAACTTTTCATTTATTGCGATGAGAACTGATGCACATTGTATATATAAAACAAAAATGCAGAAATAAGAATTTTCTCTAATTCATTTGGTAGCCATTTAAAAATTTTGACTTAGTAAACATTTTCAAATATATCCACAATTAGCTTCTTTTTTTCATGTATCTCTAGTGTATGGAAGGGGGACAGGTGCCTAGTAATTTTGACAAATTCTTAAATAACTGAACTAATAGCTAAACTAAAAATAATCTTTAACAGTAACTAACTTCATAGTGGGTGCTAAATGCATGTATTCGTTTCAAATCCTTTGGCATACTATATGGAATAGGGCGAGTCTAATGTGGTGTTCTTGTCGTTCTGTACAAGTTAAAACGACGTGGTTTTGGAAAAAAAAAAAAAAAAAACAAGAGAAAAGAAAAAAGAAAAACCAATTCCAACAGCGGCGTTTTCGAATGTCATTTAATTTAATATAAGCCAATGAGCGAGAAATCCCCGCGGTCGCCGGCAATCAGAGATCGAAGAGGAGAGAGATGGCGAGTGGAGAAGCATTGATCGCGTACAGAGCGCTACTACGAGCAACTCGGAAATCTTTCGCAGGCGACTCGGTGATGCTGAACGCATCAGCCTCTGAGGTGAGGAAGAAATTCGAGGAGAATCGTCACGTGACTTCCCAGACTGAGATTCAAAGGCTCCTCGAAGAAGCACGTGAAGCCTCCCATTTCATCTCTACCATGATCGTTCAAGCTGAGCTCAACGAACGAGGCGGCTATGGTAATGTTATTCTCATTATCAATCTTTTATTTCTTACGCGTTGTTATGGCAATGTTTGTCTTGCTTAATCACTTGTCTTCTCACGCACACCACTTGCTTGTTAAATTGCCCTTTTTACAGACTATAATGAATTCATGAGTAGGAATTCAATGTAACCTAACAGTATTGTGTATGCCAATACTTATTTCTGCAGAGATGAAGCTTGATAATCACCATGCTGGAGCAACACTTGAAGTTCCATCTGAAGAGAATCTTCGGAAATTTGTGTAAGGAAAGGAATGTGGAACTTCAGTGATATGAATTTGTGCACTGGCTTTAGACTGGATTTTAAACTGTTAGGAGCCCCTTGTGAAAGATTATCCTGTTCTAAGTTATTCAGGTCCCATCAATTACTCGGATAACTTTTTTTTTTCTGTGCTTCCTTTTTATGCCAATATCAACTAAAATAAATTGTCCTTGTCATAAGAGTTTTACATTCAGTTGCTTCTGATATGTATGTCTAAAAACTCAAAGGCCGAACTGTCTGCTAAACTGCAAGATGCCCTTCTTCTTTTGCTATCTATGGAATTGGTTTTGTTTGATTTCTCTTACAAGTGGAGATTTTGCTCTCGTTATTGGATTTTTTTCCTATTTACGCAAGCTCTTTTTACTCGGATGCTCAGACAGAAAGGAAGGAGAAAGACGGAGTTTAGCTTTTAGAACACTATAGATTCTCTGCTATGGAAGTCTCTATTAAAATTGACGAATATAGACAATTTTATGTTTGGCTGCGAGCTCCTTTCCCTGTCAATTCCATGAGGCACTCTCGTTCTCCGTTCTTCATAATCTGCATTTTAGTTGCATCATAAAAAAATGTGATTGGTCATTCTCAAATATTAATCCCAAGCACTAGAAAGGGATCGCTCTTATACTTGGTTGATTCCACATTGTATCACAATTTTACTTCTGACATACATGATATACCTGTCAATTTCTGTCAATTATAAAGATAATAGGAAAATGTGCTACTGATACTATTGTCTCTTCGGGAATTTTAAGTTATAAAAGTAGGCTAGCCCAGTTCACAAACCTCCATGGCAATAAAGAGAAAAAAAAAAAAAAGATATGGAGGCCATTGGATTCTATTTTCATTTCATGGAAATAATCTCTGTAACATGTAATGCATATAACCAAATTTAAAAATTGATCTACTATCACAGCTCTATTGCTATTTAAAACCTTGAAAAATACAAAGAGCTCTATTGCTATTTAAAACCTTGAAAAATACTAAAAAAGGAAATGCATAAGCATCCTCTCAACATTTGGGCACAGTCATCCACGGCATGAGCAATAACGTAATTTATGCCCCATTGTACGTTACAGTTTCTAGGTTGGCTAGTCACTGTCTTCATCGCCATCTTCCTTATTCTCTTCAAGATCCTCATCATCTTCCTCGTTCTCATTTTCTTCATCTTCTTCCTCATTTTTCTGAGTTTCCTGTTCCTGCTTTTTCTTGTCACTGACAGTTCCTGAATAATCAAATTTTATTAAGATGTGATATAGACAGACATACAAAAATAAAAACTAGAAGGAATTATGCTCGTGAGATGATAGCTAAATAACAGCCATCGAAACATGCACAGCTGATAACATCCCAAAAATTGTCTGATAACATCTCATAGCCAATTGCTTAGCATATGAGATAAATAGTACCATAATAAGCCTAGCATGTATTCTTCCGGATTGTAATATAAGAAATAACCCACAAATTGACATACCATATTCATTGAAGATGACACTACCAGAACACAATCCTTCCTCAACTTTGATGAGTTCTAGAGTCATTCTGGGTCCAATTTCCTGAAGCTTCACGGCACATTTTGTGGAAGCCCTGTTAACTCTACCAAGATCACTAGCCAGAGTCACTGTTGCTGCTTCTTCATCTGCTTCACTTTCTGATCCATAACCAGCCCTTCAAAGATCAAAAAATCAAACGATGGAAACCAACCACCAAGAGCTGTCTATGATAAAAAAAATCATCAAATTTTAAGCAGTTTTCATCCTTTGTTTTTTATCCACCACCTTTATCTCAGGCCCCCTACTTAGCATTAAAAAAACAAAAATTCAACAACAAATGCATAGCCTAAAGCCACAACTAAGGAAAAGCAAAATATACAGCAAAATGAATTTTATGAATTAGATCCCTTACTTTGTAATAAAGTCACTCACGTCTTGGAGACTCCTAAGATCAGGGACTTGATGGTTCTGAACAAACTTTCTGAGTCTTCGGGAGACACCTACAGGTTGGAGTCTAATGGAATAATGCCGAAAATCAATAAGCTTTGTGTCTTTGTTGTAGTTAAGTAACACAATTCTCTGGCAAGATGAAAGTTTGACCTGAAACATCCCATAAAGTACATTAAGAGGGACCAAGTCTAACAGATATTTGGATTGAAATATAACTGTTGAAGCACTTACAGTGTTAATATCAATTGCTGGAAAGATGTTCTGAAACATTATAGCTGTGAGTTTCAGATGCTGTTCTCCTGACCCAAATCCGGAAAGAACAATCTACCAAAAAAAGATTCCATATTTTTGGAGTTAAATTCAGCTAAATAACAAAATCAAGATTTCAATCACCCATATGCAACATCTGCAAATATGCAGATTAAAAAAAAAAAAAAATTCATAAGAATGAGAACTAGGCTTGGAGCGACTATGGCCACCATCACAGGGCTACATCTGTAAAATCTTCTGGATGAAAATTTTTTCATTTTGTCAATCATCAAACCATAGCATCTGCCATTCTTGTTGAAACAAAAAAAAAGTTATGCCATGAAAAGTTTCACTTGGATGACAAGTTAAAATAGCTGTTTTATAGTTCACAAGTCATTAGATTTTGATCTCATAAAAAAAGGCATAACTGAATTGCTGTTGCTAAACCCAAGTACTCTTGAGATGACAATGCAAGTAATGGTAGAAAAAAATACAAGAGAAATGGGAGAAAAAGATACAAGAGCCCCTTATCTCTTTCAATCTTTCAATCTCTGAGAAAATAAGACAAGCATAGAGCAAAGGGGAATAGGTAACAAGAGGAAATTGAAAGCATACATTTGCTTTTGCAACTCAAACTTCAGAGAAAAAGTTATACCAATGGAGGATTTTTGAAAAGGTCTTGAGGGCATCTAGGGCGCAATTGAGACTGAGCAACATCAAGTGCCGATGAATACTCTTGTATTTTAAATGTAAGAGTTGGGCCTTGTGGAGTCTTTGCCACCCTCAGATAGGGTGCAGTTTCAGTTTTTGACAGTATAAGAAAATGCGTGACACCCATAGGCCCTGCAACGTTCAAAAAATCTTTAAGATTATTTCTCTTCTTCTCCTGCAGAACAAAAGGCAAAAAGTTGGATAATCAATAGCAAACAAACAGTTTGATTTGCATAAATGAACAGGTAAAGTGAAAAAGAAGTTAAGCTTTTACCTTAAGGTGAAGGGCTGTGTACGGAAGCATAAGCTTTCTTAGGTCCATCTGAAGTTGCTTGAGCGGACCGGGCAACTTCCCTCTAGAAAACACAAAGCTCTTCGGGATTTTTTCACCTGTGATATGATCTACATTTCCCTGATTCTTTTTCACAATCGGTTTCACGTAAATCTTCCTCTTCTTCTGTTTACACAAAATAACAGCAATCAATTATGCAAAAGACATTAAAAATCGGATTCTTCGGTAACATAAAATAATCCCTGACTTTCTCGGCGACCAAACAGAAGGTAAAGGTTAAACAAAGCACAGAACAAAATTTCATTTACTCACACTTCGAACACGAGCCATCTTTCTTCCTCGTAGGCCAATGGACAAAACAGAATTTCAACCAAAGGCTTCAAGTTTCTCTCTACTTAATAGCTCTTGTTCAGACGTTAACAGCAAAAACGATGATTTAGGGTTTAGCGTGAGGTTTTTGGGGATTTTTCATGGAAGTTTTTGGGTCCAGGCCTACCAATGTTTGGGTAATTGGGTCAGGGCTCACATATTATAGACCATAACTTTTACCGGCATAAGCCCATCAAAGTTATGGGCCCATCAACCTAAAAAAGCAAAACGAATAAAAAACATAAGGTTTGAAGATGATTAATAACAGAACTCTTGATAGAATAATATCTTCAATCATTTCTTTTAATTATTTATATTTCTGTGAAATAGATGTTTGAGGTATTCAATTTTGTCGGGCAACGTAACCCTAATCAACATAGAAGGACCACTAAACAAAGTTAACAAAGTTGTTGCAGTAATTTATTAGCTTCATGTAGATTGAATGATTTGACAGAATCATGTGATTTCAACCTACGAAGATATGATTATGATCTGCCTAAACTAGCAGTTTCCTTCCAAGAATATAATAAATCACCAAAACCAACTCATTCATTGTCACATGTGACAGACTTTCTTTATACGTTCACACTCTTCTTCTCCATCCTTTATTCGGTACAAAAATAATTATAGTGCTAAAAACTTACACATTTCTTCAGCAATTAGCATCATCATATACTCAATTATGCTTTCTTATTTAGTTAATCACCTTATCAAATACAGAGATATTATGCTAATTACAATAACAATAACAACAGTGTATGTTTCTTTTTCTTAATTCTCCTTTTCAATTACTTCTTCTTCCAACAAAATATTTTAATTTCTATTGTTTTATGAATAAATGAAAAAATAATTATTTGTGTCTTGTATATAACCCACCTATATATAAATTAAATCTAGACGTGCGGTCTAAGAAAAACCTGTTAAATTTTAGTATTATATTTTTTTCCAGTTAAAAATCTAATTACCTTGAATTGTCTAAATAGTTTTAAAGGATTGAATACCATAGATCAATTATAGC
This sequence comes from Jatropha curcas, assembly GCF_041381405.1. NCBI lineage: Eukaryota > Viridiplantae > Streptophyta > Magnoliopsida > Malpighiales > Euphorbiaceae > Jatropha > Jatropha curcas. Next base: position 26,407,605 of record NC_143155.1, read on the forward strand.
TGTCTAGGCAAGTGAAATTGAATGGTATTTTATAGTGAATTGTGAGTTGAAATATTTTACGTATCCAATTAATTAAAAACAAAAAGTGTAATGTGAAAGAAATCTAATAATCTAAAAGATTGGTACATTTATGTTCATTCCAAATCTATGACAAACTCACCTGCCCTGCCTATCAGATGTTCTTCACCATCCAGACCCTAGTAAGTTCCTCCTTAATTACACTCACCAGCCTCTTGCTTTTTCTAGCAAACTCACCAGCCTCTTGCTTTTTCTAGCAAACTCACTGTAAAAAGTTCCTTTCAGATCAGCTTTTGGAGCCCTCTCTTTAATTTCCCTTATAAAGCTCTCCTGCTAAAGCTCTTAGCTTCACACTTTGCATCTCACAAAAGCAAAAAAAAAAAAAAAAAAAAAAAAAAAAAAAAAAAAAAAAAATGCCCATCTTCCCTACTCACCTTACCCTATGCTCTTCTACTTAGTACCCTAATCCTAACTCACCTTATCCTATAGCTAGAGTAGTCTCATTATTATCTGCAATAACAATATCTCCATAAAATTACAAGAATGAGACTCACCAATATTTTCATTGCATTGCTTTTCCTTCTTTCATTGGCAGCCAATGCAAGGAGCTGGGGCTCCTCCCCCTCCACTGGTAGGGACACTTATGTCAGAGATGCATGCAGTGTGACAAGATACCAAGATCTTTGTATCCACTCCCTAGCGGCATTTTCACAAACAGCTAAAAGGAGTCCTACTAAGTGGGCTAGAGCTGCGGTCTCAGTTACAATAAGTGAGGCTAAAAATGTTACACAATACCTGAAAAAATTGAAGAAGTACAAGCTCATCAGAAGTAGCAGAAACAGAATTGCAATTGCAGATTGTATTGAATGTTTTGAGGACACCCTTGATAATCTTCATAGATCACTTGGTGTGCTTAGAAATCTTGATGCTGCTAATTTTGATTCACAAATGGGAGATGTAATTACATGGACTAGCGCTGCACTTACAGATGAAGATACTTGCTTGGATGGTTTTGCAGACCAAATTGAATATAGCAAACAAATTAGAGTTCTTCAAAATAAGGTTTCAAGAGCATCTTATATCACTAGCAATGCATTGGCTCTTGTTAACAAACTTGCATCCACTGGTTTGGATAGTATTACTAATTAGTATCAGTTGCAGAGTTATTAAGGAGAAGGGAATTTGGTCTCTAGATTTTCTTTTTTTTTTTTTTTTTTTTTTTGGTTGAGTATTGGGGAATGAGGGATTCGAACTAGATCTACTATCAGATCAGATCGTATATACAATAACTACTAGGTTATGTTTTGGTGTGTCTAGATTATTAATATTTATATTGGAATAATAATACTTATATCAGATTAATATTTTTAGGTATGCATCTTTTATGTTTATATGTGAATAATGTCTTTTGGGTGTTATTTGGGATCCAATAATCAATGTATATTTTTTATTTAAATAAAGTCCATCTTGCAATCATTGATAAATAAATATAACATATTTGTTTGTCAATTCTATATTTTATGTATTTTATTATTGCTTTTTTTCTTTTTTTGTCAACATTTTTCTTTCTTCTTCTTCTTATTTTTTTAAAAGAATTTACCTTCATTATTAGCCAGTAATTGCTAGGGGATCATATTTATATAACAGGATAACAGAAGTATCAAACGATAGACACATGAGGACTGCTCCACTGTACAACCTTACTGAACTGGATCCCCACAGCATGTTTGAATTGTAAAATAGAAGCTAGTGTTACCAATTTGGTTTTGATAAGATTTACCATTTATGTAAAACTTATTTCCCTTCTGTTTTTATGATTTTTATTTTTAATAAATTTTCATAATTGAATATTGCTACTACCCAATTAGACATTAACATTATATTTTTGTTTAATTATTAATAATTTGGCTGTGATTGAAATTCTAACATCTAATCGTACATTTCCAGAAACGATAATTTTAATTATATACCTAATGACTAATGTGCTGTTTCTATTTTCTATTAATACAAATGTTAGGCGCACTCTTCAAATTCACAAGACAAGCAAATCACAGGCCCGTTTTATCTGAAGGTTGGGCTTTGTTTGCAGAAAGTTCTTTGGGTTGAGCTTGGACTGTAGAAAGGCCGTGTGAGAAATTTTCTCATACGGGTCTAAGTTCGTGGCTCTATGGTAAATATTTTGTATTCCAATGTCAATCTGCTTTTTCAATGAAAATATAATTCACTGTGGTTTAAAAAAGGGGGACCACTTCAATAAATTCGCCGCCTCAAAGCTTAGTTTGACGGGGATGCATCGGGGGAAACTACTTAGTACAGAATAAGATGACAGCTTTTGGGTCCATACTGGTAAATATTGTACAAGTTTCTTGGAAAATTTCACAATAGTCCACAAAGAAATAATTCTTTCATCGTAGTACATTTATGCTTTATTTGAAAAGGATTTTTTTTTTTTTTTTTTTTTTTGAGAAAAAAAGACGTGAGCAGAATATCAACAGGAAGCTTTTTCCTCATTTGAACAAGGTAAGGAAATATCAATAATTATATGTATATTATATACTTTTCGGATGGAATATTAGTTTGATTGGGGTTATTGTTATTGATATGATTAATACTAATTTGGGTAGTTGGTGGATTTTATTAGTTAAAATTAATTTTAGTTGAATCAATAATTATTGATGTGGTGACCAATATGCATTTTTTAATGCCAAGAAACAAAAACAAAGCCAAAGACAAAGAGATTCAGATTCTTCTACCAAACGTTTCCACATCATGTTAGAAAGGTCGCATCATTGATGGCTGCATTTCGTTTAATTTTTCTTTTCTTTTTTTTTTTCTGTTGCTTATTTTAATTATTGAAATTATAAAATAATATTAAAATATTACATAAAATGGTGGTTATAACAACAGAATGAATTAGTTTTTATGTAATATTTAATATTGTGAGCATTTAGGAGATATTTTTAAAATATATAAACTTAATATTCTGTTGGGCTTATTAAAAAAAATAATTATAATCTATAAAACTTAATATTTGAAATTAATTTTTTCTTGAAATAAAATCAACATTTTATATGATTTATTTCGATTCAATTAAATAGTTCTATTTTACTCAAAAAAATAATTAAAATTAAAAAAAAAGTAAAACTCAAGATTGAAATTTAAAATCGAATAACCGAACCAAAAATTACAAATAATTCGATTTTTTCGGTTTTTTTTTTCTAAAATTTGCATTTAAAATATATAAACTTAATATTCTGTTGGGCTTATTAAAAAAAAATTAATTATAATCTATAAAACTTAATATTTGAAATTAATTTTTTCTTGAAATAAAATCAACATTTTATATGATTTATTTCGATTCAATTAAATAGTTCTATTTTACTCAAAAAAATAATTAAAATTAAAAAAAAAAGTAAAACTCAAGATTGAAATTTAAAATCGAATAACCGAACCAAAAATTACAAATAATTCGATTTTTTCGGTTTTTTTTTTTTTTTCTAAAATTTGCATGCAAATTCTTTAGCACAATAAATAGGAATACGATGAAAAGATCGGTGCGAACGGAGCCAAATGGCCAATGAAAAGTGTGGAGAAACGTGGGAAATTAGTAAATGGCTAGGTGCCACGTGTCTGGTAAATGGTCAACGTCGCTTGAGAACGAATGCTCCTCCGACGTGCAATACAAGTCCTGTCGTCGAGGGTCCCACTCCATCGACATCTCACACTGATTCCCGGACATCTGAACTAGTCCTTATCGTAGTATTTTGAACCAACGACCAGCCAAGACCAGCCCACTATTAACGCCGTTTCCCTCCCTTGGTGATTACCGATTACGATAGTACCAGAGACTTCGAATTTTCATTTTCTTCGTGGATTTAGAACTTAGAAGAGTGTAATTTAGCAATTTGATTCCAGAATATTCTCAAGAGCATATGTTAAATAAATATTAAATAAGTTAAACTCATAATTTAATATATTATTATTATTTTATATTAATTACCAAGATCATCATCTCACTAAACTATAATTTTAAAATTTGAAAGGCTAGAAAGCAAATCTTTCTTTTACATTACATGGTATGAAAATGCATGTCAACGTTTTCTCCAAACCCTTCTACTTTAAACGTGAACATCTCTTGTGAATTAAGATATAGATTACACAAATTTCAATGGCAATTATTGTTTAATGGTTTTGTTGCTTCGTCCATGGAAAGAAGAGCTAGAGCAATGGCTATAATCATGAAAAGGCTTTAGTAACGTAAAATGGTTTTGCCTTTCAAAGAATGGGATCATTATAAAACTGTTAAGGCAACAAAAGGAAGAGAAAGAGCAAGAGGACTAATTATAAGAATAAGACCTACTTGGGTCTTGGGCCTCCATCCAATACAACAAGCCAGTTGAAAAATGTTTTTTTAAAAAGTTATTATTATTTTATTTATATTTTTTAATGAATAATAATAAATAATCTCATTTTTAATTAGTCTGATGTATGAGTGGAGTTTATATGCAGGGAAAATTTTTCCCTAATTATAATTAGCTATATTGAATGTTAGGTTAATTAGTAATAAAACGAGCTTCTAAATCACTCCAAATTTGCCTTTGAGTAGAGATTGGCGCTCCCATTGACTTTTTAAAGGGAGAGCACACCGCCATTTGGAGGATGATAATACACCTAATGTTTATGAAAATTACAATTTGCTTCCCCTTATTTCTTGGCTTTACATAATTCTATTGGCTAACTTATCCAATTTGCCTTTTTTTTTCTTCTCTTTTTAAACATTTCTTCTTATATATATATATATATATATATTAATTTTAAGGCGAATATATTATATAACTTAAAAATATTTATAAATTTATTGATTTTAAAATAATATTTAATAAAAATTATTATTTTTACTAACTATAAATAAAAATATATAATTTTATTAATAATTATTTTAAAGCTAATGAAGTCTAAACATGAATCAATTAATTGAGACTTCTATCAACTATGAATTGTTGATGAGATTACAGACTAAACACCTATAACTTGCACGTTGAACTAAATGTTTTCTGAATAAACTTGTAAAATATTATGACATGGACATTTAAACTACTAACACAAAATAATTAATACATTATGAACTTTTCTAGCTATGAATTGAGCGGTGTGGCAATGGACACTGAGTAATATATTATTTATATGTATAAAATAAAATAAATCAAAATCTGAATTAGATTCTCATACTTATTATATAGAAAAACATATTCTATAAAGGTATCTTGGCCAATTTTTGGTAACAATATATTGCCACCAATTTATAAGGAAAATAAATTTCTATTGATGAATATTCTTATTTTATTTTATTTTATTCCCAAATGAAAATTCCAAAATTAGGCGAGACTGAGTTTAGTTTGGGCCTATAACTATAAGGCTATAATCGTCACTGTTTTGCCCCTAGGCCCATTAAAGCATATTAATATTTGACCTTGTTAAAGCTGTACTTAATAACGAATACAAAAGTCAAAATCGCCAACGGAGAGAATGAAAACGACAAATCTCACACCAACTCCTTACGGTAAAGTTTTTAAACTTAAAATTAATTAATCACTACCAAATTGCCAAATATAATTTAAAATTAATTAATCACTGCAAAATTTCCAAGTATAATTTAAAATTAATTAACTGCTACTAAATTGCCAAATATAAGAATTAATATAATTTATTTGTCCCATAATTTTATTTGTTAAAAAATTTAGTTAATTTAATTAAACTATAATTTTTGCTTTATTTTTTTCCAATATATCTTTAGTACTCCATTAAAATTAAATGATCTGTATTAAATTATACTTAAAATTAATTCAACGATAATTAAATATTAAATTAAATAGAATTTTCTTGAAAGATTAAAGGTTTAAATTTTAATTTTGTTCACATTAAAATTTAATTAATGATAATATAGTATTTATTATGTTAATTGATAAAAGAAATATATTAGATAAGAAATAAAATAATAATCTTCAAATACTCAGCCTTTTATTTGTATAGTTCGACAAAATACGCATATTAAAAATTTAATTAACAAAAATTATTTTGTTATTTTTTACCCTTAATTTATTAAGATATTAATAAAAGCTATTCATTTAATGAATAATCATAAAAATTATTTTAAAAAAATAATTATTTATATATATAAATTTAAAAATTTTATAAATATTTTCAAATATATAAATAAAAGAATAACAAACAAATAAAATAGCATGGAAGGGTATTATTTATCCATAAAGAAGTAAGACAACAATTTGGAATTGAGATAAAAAAAGAAAAATACAACAAGAAATATGGGAGGAAGGGAATATTATTACCTAATGACAACCGTTTACTTTCAAAAGCAAAGGAAAAAGCCTGTAATGGCATTCCCGTAATTATTTAATGAATCAAGCCTTATTTTACCATTCCGCTCTAGTTAAATACCGGAGGGCTCAATCGCCTAAATCGCAACAAATCCATTGCTGGGGACCCCGTTTTCTGGCGAGCGAGTCCATCTGAACTCTCCAATCGCTAAACCAGAAAAAGCACTTGACAAAAATTGAGATTGAGAGCTTGATCTGAGAATTTTTCAGTGTGAAATTTTAGTAAAAAAATGGGGTCGGAGTTGATATTTAGAGGCCATGATGAGCCACAGCATATAACTGATGCCTACTCGCCCAAGCCACCCAAGCGATGGCTCTCGGTGACTCGTCCGATTCGCTACATGCTTCGTGAGCAGCGACTCGTCTTTGTCCTCGTTGGCATTGCTATCGCCACTCTTTTCTTCACCGTTCTCCCTTCCTCCTCTAGGACATCGTATGTGCCTCACAGCAAATACGACCCGATCCCTGACTCGCTTGCTCACTTCTCTCTCGATTCAGTACCGGCAAGATACAAATTATTTCAGCCTCACACGGCCGGAGGGAAGATTCCGTTGGGACTAAAACGGAAGGGGTTGAGAATCGTGGTTACGGGTGGGGCTGGGTTTGTTGGTTCGCATTTGGTAGATCGTCTGATCGAAAGAGGTGACAGTGTGATCGTTGTCGACAATTTCTTCACCGGAAGAAAAGAGAACGTGATGCACCATTTCAAAAACCCGAGATTCGAGTTAATACGACACGACGTCGTGGAGCCCCTGTTGCTGGAGGTTGACCAGATCTACCATCTTGCTTGCCCTGCATCGCCTGTGCATTACAAGCATAACCCGGTCAAGACCATAAAGACAAATGTTGTAGGGACATTAAATATGCTAGGGTTGGCCAAGAGAGTCGGTGCAAGGTTCTTGCTCACCAGCACCAGCGAGGTATACGGTGATCCTCTCCAGCACCCGCAGGTCGAGACTTACTGGGGCAACGTCAATCCCATAGGTGCGTCCATGACTCCATTCTCCTTTTCCTTCCTTTCTTTTTTTTCTAAATTGACAGCCGGCGATCGGGATCAGTAAGGTGTGTGTTAACAAGCTTGCGTATGTTAGCAATATATAAGGCACGTAGCTAATATGCGCTAGGCACGTTGCCTACGTTAGGGATGCCACGGTGGTGGCCGGTTGGGTGCATGGCTCTTGAACCTAGATCCGACAAAGCATTGTACGGTCAACAAGACCCGTAACGTAATTGGCGGGTCAAAAATCTAACGGTCCATACTCTAAGTTAGGTTGCTGTTTACTGTAAAACTAGAAAATATGAGGGCAAACATGTAAATTTGTGGCAATCAGTATTTTTAGATCTGATTAAAGGGGAGGCTTTCAAATGTGACAGGTGTCCGAAGTTGTTACGACGAGGGAAAGAGGACTGCCGAGACATTGACAATGGATTACCACAGAGGAGCAGGCGTTGAGGTTAGCAATTTCTTTTTCTTTATTATAACAAAAAAATGTTAATGCACCTGAAAATGCCAGTTAAATTGAGCTGCACATAATTTTATTTTATTTTTTTTCCAGGTCAGGATTGCTAGAATTTTCAATACCTATGGGCCCCGTATGTGCATTGACGACGGCCGTGTCGTTAGTAATTTTGTTGCTCAGGTGGGTACTATTTTTAATATTAATAAGATAAGACACTCAAATTTTTCTATTTCTAGTTGTTTTCCATGGATTGAAGATAGTAATAATTAATGCAAATTTGGGTTCATCGATTGCTGCAGGCCTTAAGGAAGGAGCCTTTGACCGTATATGGTGATGGGAAACAGACAAGGAGTTTCCAATATGTTTCTGATTTGGTAAAGAACTTTTTTTCTGAGCTAGGACAAGGATGACCTTTCTTTTTGTTTTTAATTCTTCTCTTTAGTGATAGCTTTATTGCCTTTTTCCCCTATTGATTTTACTCTGTCATATAAAACTTTTGTTGTCGAATCCAAATTTAGTGCATTTTTAGTCGGGAAGATGTTGGGGATTCTTTTATTCTGTTTTTGCATAACATGAAATATGCATGTGTACAGTAGCACTTGTCTTAAATACACACAACACATTGTTTTACCCAATTCCACAAATATCCATCCGGTTTTCGTCATTTGTCCCGAGTCTTAACCTGCTGTAACTTTAAGCAAAGTAGCAGATACCACATTCCATTAGCCAGTTAAGATCCCCAAGTGGTCCTCCTTTGTAATTGTTCATGGAGTAGGTAGGTAGTTATATAGTAACGCATAGTTTGATTTGTAATATAATATATTTTTTTCTTTGCATAATCAAACAAACAGTCATATGTACATTAAAAGTGGGATCCTCCTGTCTCCACTATGCATTTAATTGATAATTTACGTCATAACTTTACGGTTGAAAAGTATATATTCTGTAGCTTGCTGAGCCTTTTTGTGTTCCAAAACATTTTGATAAGCAGATATTAGTCCTTATGGAATGTGCTTCAAGTGTCCATCGTATTCTTTTCCTGTTTTTTAACAGTCAATGGCGTTCAGGATTATTTAGATTGACCTCTTTACCTGTATTTGAATCAGGTTGAGGGTCTGATGCGCCTTATGGAAGGGGAACATGTGGGGCCTTTCAATCTTGGTAATCCTGGTGAATTCACTATGCTTGAGCTTGCTCAGGTAAGTTTATTTCTTTTAATTCTGTAGTTGGTTTCTTGGTGGCTCTTTTCTTTATTCAATTTTCTTCATTGTTTTTCACGGTGTAATAATGTTTCCAATCATTAAGTTAGCTTAACAGTAGCTCTCAAAAGATTGTCACTTATGATTTCAATAATGATGTAAATAATTTGTATATAGTAATGGGCCTTTATATAGTTGGGTTTTAGGATAGTGTCATTATGCTTGTTTCCAACTCATTCGCTTCTCTCATTGTTGGTTGCGACGTGTGGCTCTCTTTCTCTAGGTAGGCTTGTACTTGCATAGTTCATGCATTTCAGTGTTTGTATGGAACAAGTGATTTTTTTTTTTTCTTTCTAATCAGTAGACTTATATGATCTCCCTTGCTTTCCCCCCTCTCTCTCTTTCGGTTTGTAGGTTGTACAAGAAACTATTGACCCAAATGCAAAGATAGAGTTCAAGCCTAACACAGAAGATGACCCACACAAGAGGAAGCCTGATATTACTAAAGCAAAAGAGCTTCTTGGTTGGGAGCCCAAGATATCCCTTCGGAAGGGTCTCCCTTTAATGGTCTCAGATTTCCAGCAACGCATCTTTGGTGACCACAAAGAAGACAGCACCACCAGCACTGTGTCAACAGCTTAAGTTGGCCTCCTTTTTTTTTTTTTTTCCTTTGGGCAGAAGAAGCAGAAATATAATTATTTGGTAGATAACCAATTTGTCTTCGCCTGTATGACAACTATACAAGTACTACCGTGGCAACAGCAGTAGCAGCAAATGGGGCTCCTTTTTCCATGAGGAATGTATCTTGAGGTGTTCCGTTGGGTTTTGATTCAGTCAGCTCCATAATCTCCATGTCTTTATTTTTGATTGTATTTTCTATTCTAAGGATAATAGACAGCAAGTCTTACAATTAAAATTACTTTTTAACTCTAAGCATTAGAAATGGCTGCCTGCCTGCCTCTATTTCATTGTATTTGTTTTGTTACATATACAATCGTATCTTCGTACATTAGCATTTGTACTAGTCCAATTTACACTTCAAGAAATATTTACCAAAAAGTATTTGTATGGAAAGGGAACAATTTTACAAGTCAGATGAAGTGCACCACAGTTACATTTCCATCCATTAAAATTCAAATGACAAGAGTTATGGAGTCAGTCGCACAAATTCACAACCATCTCACATTTTAATATTCTGAAGTAAAAAACACTGTCCAAAAACCAACTAGTTTGAGCAAATCTGAGTACGTGACAGTCTGGTCTCACAAAGACGCATGACCATCAATATGATTCACAGTTTCACACACTTACGCAAAAGGAACAAGCAAGAAAAAACAAACAAAGACCATCAGAATCATAACATTTCACTTTGGATTCCTAAGGACAATGATAACAGAGTCTCCTCGAAGAAACATTTTACTGATGAATCTATCTTTGTTAACTGGTTGAGCTTTTTTCTTGCCTTTCCCAGTTTTTGGCACCTGAAACAAAAGAGTAAACTTAATTGCTTGTTTTGAAGAATATTATAGCATCTGATTAAGGAAACAGATGGTAAAAACATCAAAGTAAACCAACCTCAGTCCACATCTCCCTGACATTTTCTAGAACCATGTTGCAGTGTCGGTCAAATGCTCTCACACGTCCAAGAAGTTTCTTATTGTTGCGGCAGTTAATGAGCACCCAATTACACAATAAAATATGTAATACAAAAATGCAAACTAACAGAAGTTGTAACTGCAGATTAGCAAAATGCATACCCATATCACATAAAATCAGTGAGTGACCAGCCGGTATCAAAGCTGACAACCCCAGGACCACAAATTGGGTTTAGGAATTTTGATAATTGGAGCCAAACATTCATAAAGCTGACTGGTTCTGGTGAGAAACCAACAAAATAATGATTTAAAACCATCTCTTTAGGCCTATAAAAGACAGAAAGAGACCTATACTATCACAAACTCACCATAATAAGTCCCTTTAGTCTGATTGGACTATCCCCAGCTAAACAAATTTGGGTAATCCCAAATGGTCCACAATTGTCAAGCTGCTCGTATGACAGTCAATTTAAGTTGAACACTGCTAGGCTTCAATGTTTCTACCTAATAAAAATACCAGCAAGGCAAAAACTTGAGGCTGCTAGATTAAAAGCTACCTGTGTATTATTTTTAACACTCATCATGAGAACAGAAAGTGGCCCAGTGCTGAATTCTTCTGACTCATTCTTGGCCTGTTAAAAAAAAAAAAAAACAAGAGGTTAGGATGAGTAACAAACAACCTGAAAAACTAAAATATAAATGTAATAGAGGGTCTGACAAAACTTCAAAACATATTCCATGCAAATAAAATAAACTTATGAGTACTCACTACATGAATATAAACCATTCCAAGTTGAACTCTGTAAAAGAATATCAAAAATAAAATTATAGTTTTTCATTTAAAATAGTTAACACCATATATAAAGATTGAATCAAAGAATGTATTTGTTAGAGTTCAAATACTAAAATAATTCTTCAATAATGAAATAATCATAAAATAAGCACCCTAGTGGACTGGTCGGCAGGTCACCCTAAGAGGAGATAAAACAATATCACCGAGTGAGGTAACACTTTGCAAAAAGTATCACACGACAAAAGATGAGGAACAACATCTAGGTAAAATAAAGAGAATTCTTAGAGAATGAAAGGCAACTATCACCTAGACTCTCATTGCTTGGACAGTAGAACACCATCTCATCATATATTAAGATATTTCTAGCATTGTGTCCATTTACATCATCATTGCTATCAGTACAATTGAGAAAAGTGCTAAATGTCTAGTTCATTATCTTTTAAAAAATCAAGAAGTTAATTGTAAGTACAGTACTAAATAAGAAATTGTTCAAACAAGCGAAAGCAGTTGAAATCTTAAAGTAAATTGATCCCGCAAAACAAAAGCAGTAGAAAGAAGGTAAATATGTAATATCAGGAACTGTAAGCAGAGGTAGTTAGAAAACATACCGTGACATCCTCACCCATTGGCCTACTGCAAAAGATAAGATAGAAGAAAAGACTTTGTTAGTATAGTTTGGTCATATTTGATGTATGCAGTTCACAAGAAAATAGCAATCTGAAGCACAATATCTATTTTACCACAACTATGCTTAACCAATTTAACTCTCAAACTTAATTTCCATCAATCATATTGAGATAACACAAGAGATTGCACTTTCTTCACATTTAACAATTTCATTCTATCTCTAGATATACTTTCTACTACCTGCAATCAGACCAAATGTAATCCTTTTCTTTTTTTTTTTTTTTTTTTTCAGAAAACCACAAAGCAATGCCGGTAGACATTTATTAGTGTCTTAAGGAAATATCCATGTAACAATCAGGCAATCATCAATTGTCTAGATCGTCAAACCAACTATTAGGATGAAGAATAGCAGAAATTACCTCATGGTGACTTAATACGATTCCTCTTCAAACAAACCTACACAGAAAGACGAATGAGGGTTTTGGTTCCGCAAAAATCACTCCCGAATGGAAAGCGCAGAGAACTAATCCAAAGACGAAGATGAAAAGGACGATTTTGGAGAACTCACAGAATGTCAAGGGTTTAACTTTTTAGCGCGCTATTGAAACCGAATTGGTCAGTTCGGTAATGGATGGATTTCTTTGTTCTGGGCCAGACCAAACAAGGCCTAAACCTGAATCTTAGGCTCTTAGCTATAAGAGGCCCGAGTTCAAGCCCAATCAATGGCGATCCCGTTTAAGTTTCCTTCTCAGGGAGGGAAACTTTTCCCCGCTGTCGAACAATCGATGAACAAATCCCCTCAGTTTAATATTTGAATAATCAAATTAATTTGGTTCAGCTTGCCCAGAAAAAGAACTTGGTTGAAGCACAATGCATATATTACCTTTGTGTCAATTGTTTTTAGATTTTTAAAATAAAAATTTAGTAATGTCTAATTTTAGGGCAATTGGTATAAATGAATATTAGTACACAATATGCACCTCAATTTCATTCCATTGCTACTTCATTTCATTTCCTTTATAAACACAACAATTTTTCACATTTTCAAGGAGAAAACTGCTATGAAGAGACATAAATTAACGAGGAACAACCCTGACTAACAGCTACAAAGCGAGAGCCTACATAGCCGAGTGAAACGTGGGAGGCTCCTTTAATCCGCAGAGATAACTGCCACGCGATTTTTTTCGCCGGAACTGCTGATTATTTGCAGTGACTGGTGTAGCCAATTCAACTCTTTCTATGCCATTACTGAAGGGTTCAGTAAGGGGTTCAACAACAAGCTCATTGGTGTGCTTATCAAGCCAACCTATTATATCTGCGAAAACGATACTGACATTCTCATGGGTTTCTCCTGCAGTCAATCCGTGCCACATTCGAGGGTATAATTTCATGGTTTTGTCTTTACTGCTAGCTTGCTCATACAAGGCCTTGCTTATTTCTGGGTCTGTAACTATATCTGCATCACCATGTAGAACTAAGAACGGTAGTGTTACCTGCCAACAACAACAATACCACCCAAATTAACAATAACCACTGTAATTAAGATTCTAAAATTCTACATTGATTGGGCTAAAATTCTATAAAAAGTAGAGTGAGTTAAAGAGAATATAATAACCTGGTTTAAAGTCTTTTCAAGGTTCATGCTAGTTCTGAGCATCTCTAGTGCAGTTTTCAGCCTAGGCTTGTCCTGGTAAATCAACTTATTGTTTCTTATCTGCACCATGAGAATGTAATGAGATCATTAATTTTAATTAATACTCATGGAACAGTTGTAAAAACTTACTCAAATATGCTTACTTGACTGTAATAATCTATCAAGTTCGTTTTTACCGTTCCTTAACTTCAAAACTAGAGAAAAGCAAAATATATATATATATATATATATATATAACCTCACCTCTTCTCGTTTAATAGGATCTTTGAATGCCGAGTCAATGACATCTTTAGTTGGGACAATCTTCCATTTTGGTATAATCTCTTCAAAGCTTGTCAATATATTAACAACCACTGGATGTGGTTTCAACTTCTCTGATATCTACCAAAATTAAGACATATAATCAATCAATTATTGATTCGAATTGTTCAAAATAATTAAAACCCACATGTTTTTTACTACTATCCTACCTTACACATGGGAGCAACAAGAACAGCACCATGATAAAAAGAAGGTTCCTTCTTGTGCAATAACAAACTCACTGCCCCTCCCATGGATTCTCCATACAGGAACCTGCCCTTGTCCCTGTAATCTTTCTCCACTGTTTAACCATTTGACAAAAACTTAGCTATGTCTACGAGTAGTATTCTGATACTTATACAAAATTAGAGGCAATACATTTTAATGTGTGCACATACCACAAATGGATTTGAAAAATTCATTGCAGTCATTGACAATATTTTCAAACTTCTTGATGTAACATCGAGAACCAGAGGATCGTCCATGGCCTTCATAGTCAATTCCAAAAACAGCATATTGTGCACGTGCTAGCCTGATTCCACATTCTATTAAAATCAAGTAATCACATTAATTTTTGTCACGTTGGTAATCAAGAATTTTATGTAATTGAACATTTGAATTTTTAATCTTTTACATTATGACACAAACTTGCTCATTAGGCTACTAGCTAAGTTGCCTTAAGTTAAGGCCAGACTGATTGATTGATGGAAAATAGCTAAAGTTTTTAGTTTCCCATTCTATTTTAGGTCATCAGCCCCATCTATATTTCAGGGACTAGAAATGTCCAGATGGGTAATAGTTTGCATAAGCTAGGTGAGCCCAAGGATAACTGGTTGCCAAACCTAACCAATTTAGCTGACCAAACTCTTTCTTCAGATTGATTCAGCAACTGATCCACATGCATAATAAGTATCAATTCTACATAGACACCATTGTTTAAGTTGGTATCAACAAGAAAAGCTATCAGAGCTTGACCAGAGGTTATATTAAATACTTGAGTAATAGCCCTACCTACTTGTTGTAAAAAAAAAAAAAAGATGTTTATCAAACCCGTAAAATATAAATCAGGGCCCAAGGAAAATTCATAATAACAATTTAAGAAAAATAAAAAATTATATTTTTTATTCATTAAACTATTACGATTAGAGAAAAGAAAAATTCATTTCTAAGTCAACAGAATTTCAAGTTTCACCAATTGAGCAGTAAAATTTTATAAAATATTAAATTGTCAATAAATTTTCTATATTTTAGCTCTGTTAAATGGTTAATTTGTCAAAGTTAAGAACTCTGTGAGCTCAACAACACATTAGAAAAAGTTGAATAATAGAGAAAAAGAATAAATCTTGATATATACCAAAATAATATGAAAGCACCAAAAGAAAAGTCTCATACAGAAGCATGGGCTTAAAAAACTAAAAATCCATCACAAGCAAGAAAAATTTCATAGGGATAAGATAAAGACGTTGGCTTTTAGTGCTATGATGGTTCTAGAGACTCAATAACAACAAGATAAGCTTAACAGAATATGGGCAAAGACATGGCAATTTAGCAATTGTCATGCTCACTTCAATCAATTTTTTGGCAATAATAAAACCTTAGTTTTAGCATAATCTTTTCTATAAATAGATGTTAAAAATTTCTCCCTTGAGGTATTTGAAACTCTTCACATTAAATAATAATAATAATAATAATAATAGTAAAAGAATGATTTTAAGCTAATCAATTAAATTAAGAGACGTGTAATAGCAAAAATCAAGGTTTAATGCTTCCTAATCCTGAATTTTAAATGATAGATATAGAATATTTGACTTGCACAGCGAGTGGACAACTTCCTTCCTGCGGGAAAAAAGAAAATACTAGCCATCTCTGTTCAAAAAAGTCATACTAGTATTATCATCATTAAATTAATTAATAAGTAAAATATAGAGAATAGCCCATTTTGAAAGCGAAAAACAGCTAATGGTCAACTAAAACTTTTAAAGAATATATACATATATATAAAATTATGCTCTTGAAAAATATTAATATTAATACTTGATTGTACAACTTCCATGCGTTCACAGCAGAACTTTTCAAGCGTGCAAGGAAAAAATTCTGAACTACTACTATTTTAACAAAAAAAAATCTAGATGAAATTAAATGATTTCAGACTTATTTTTGAAAAAAAAAAAAAAAAAAATCAAAGTTCTGGGTTAGATCCCATTACTTAAAAAAATTATGATTCCTCTAAAACTAAAAATAATTGTTTCTTCAATCTCTGCATTAAGACCATAAATATTAGATACGAGACATTCATTCAATCCAACCACCAATCAGCATATCACTACCATAAGACATCAAATAAAAACTAAGAAGTGAAAAAAAATGGCAGCCATTAAAAAGTTGATGGAAACAGCAGAGGCTTACTAAGCTAGAAAGGGAAAAGAGGTCATTAAAGGGAATTTATTACCTTTCATGTAATTGCTGCACTCCATGCCATATCCTGCAAAACCCATTTAATGAATAAAATAATTACGAAACCCATCCAACAAACGCAGAGAAATAGAATTCAAAATAGATGAGAGAGAGTGTATACCATGGCAGAGGAAAACAAGAGCTTTTGGAGAAGATGAAACAGGCAACCATCTACAAGTGAAAAGATGCACTCCTCTTGAATTCTTTATATACTCCTAGTTAATTTGAGCAAAAAATACAAAGCAGTCTCAAAATCATCAAATGAACAACGATAAATTAAGAAGAAAAGAAAAAAAAGAAAGAGAGAAACAAAGAAAAGATTCAAAATCGCACCTCTTGATATTCAAAATCCATATTTCATGCAAAGATAATCAAAGAAAAAAAATGATTTATATTAAGAAGCAGCCACAAGGAGCTTGAGCATCAGTTGCCTGATGGGTGACAAACAGATCTCTCCTTATTTGAAGAAGAAGAAGAAAAAGAAGATAGGCTTGAGAGAAAATAAAATAACGAAAAAAGCGGAAAGTTTTGAAGGGGGCAGAGATGGATTCGATTAGATTCGTTTACTTATACATTATTTTAGAGCTTGCTTGAAATATTCCATAACTCAGATGATGGCTTAGTCCCTATCAGACCAAGCCTCGGATATAAAAAAATATTTAAAGCGGAGGAAATGTTTTTGGTACTCAATGATGGAACTTCAGAACTAATATTCAATTAACATTAATTATAAGGATTTGGGATTAAAACATTTCACGGGACTAGGATTAGGAGCAGGTCGGGGTAGTTCAGGATACACGCCGCGCATTCATCTTATTAATAAAGATATAAGTAATTATAAATAGATTCGAATGCATTACCAATAGCTCTTTTGATATATGTTATATTAATAGTGTGTAATTATGAGTATTTTATCTATTATTAATAATTTAAAATTTATAAAAAGAGTATGAAGTAAATATCAATATTAAAATTTTAAATAAATTCATATTTGTAATTTTAAATGAATATAAATATCTTAAAATTTATAGATATATGTTATGTTTTCATCCATACATAGACCACAGCATGATCCAATGAATTAGCATAGAAGAAAAAGTAGTAGTAACAAAATTTAGAACGGGTCATGAATGGAGGTTTTAAAATTGGATTATCTATAAATATTATGACAAATGAACTGATTAATATATTAATTATATAATATTCCATTGAAAGAAATTTTACTTCATAAAAAATAAAAAAATATCTAATACTTTTAATTACCTACGTAAATGTTTTATTTAATATTTAAATTTAATACAATATCCTAATATACAATTATAGACATGTGTAATCATATAAAATCACGACAAGAGAGAATATCATTGTCAAATGTTATTATTTATATTATTGGGTAACATTGTATTTATAGTAATATTTAAATATTTTATCATATTTAATAATAAAATTTTAAAATATAAAATTCTATAATTATAAATATTTTTTTAGCTAATTTTTAATATTACAGCTAAAAAATATAAATGAGTTATTTGTCAGGATTTCATTTTAAAAAAAATACTTTCCTAAAACAAATGGAGCTCTAGTATTGATAAAGTTTGTAAAATTTATTTAAAGTTTAAATAATTTTTAAGTTTTAAGTTTTTGACACAATAAAAAACATCCATTTCAATTCCATGAACACAAATTGAATTCCTTGGATCAAATAAACAAAATGAATTTCAATAAGTGTGATCTAGTTGGTCTTTCCACTTATCGTGACGAGTGAGAGATTTTGAGTTTGAGTCCTCTCGCTTATAAGTGTTTTTACTGATCAGTGAGTTTAGAGGAGGATTGGTTTTTATTGTATAGTCCATAGTTTTATTCCGGCTCATCAGACCTTCCTAACGAGTTAAAAAAAAAAAAACAAGCTAAATGAATTTTCATCAAAATTAATAAAAATTATAATAAATCTATTCTCTACTTTAATTTAAACATATTTTTAGAAAATTTGATACTGTCACGTGAATGAAATGAAAGTTCGTTTCTGATTCAAACTAATTGGACAATGAGTTACGATCCTTACAAAAGAAATTTATGATGGGCAATGACATCTAACGTAACATGTTGATATTGATATCATGGAGATTGTTCCAACGACCCAAAAAGACTCGCATATGTTATTACTATTATATTAAATCACCAATCGTACAGTTCATCTGGTCTTATTTAATATTTAATAGTCCCAATTTACCCTCCATTTACTGCGACATGACACCGCTGTTCCTTGGGACACAACACTTTCTTCAGTAGCGGCAGTGAGCCTGTGAACGGTATTTCCCTTTTTCTGTGGTTCATATTAAACTTCCTCCCCAAATTACACATGAATAGCCTGGGAGAAATAATTTGGGAAAACTATACAAAATAATTTTAGTTCATACTAAGTTATAGTAAGATAAATTAAATAGGATAGGAGTCGTTGAACCAAAGGAATGATTTATTTAGCTAGTTGAATCAATTAACTAGAAAATGAATGAACCTATTCTAAATTCAACATCATATCATATATATGAAATAACAATGTGATGAGAAGTCGAATAGGAAGCAATAATTGAACAGTAATTATGGTAATATGGCATGCATAAGGGCTGCAGATCGCCTCACTTCTCCACAACTAGCCTTCCACCGACAGATGCTTTATAATGTTTTGGAACAGTCATTAGCAACGCTAAAGGCAGAAATCAGACCAGCCATCCCAAGAACCTGTCTCCAACTTCTTGTCCCAGCAGCAACAGCTGCCCCTGCCATACCGCCCGCTATTAGAGCATTCACCTGTAAGAAGAAAAAGCTTTGATTATATTTGTCAATGGGTATTCAAACCATGACTAAATGAGACTTTCTGTAGAATGAGCCAATTGTACTCCAATCACCAGTCTGTTTTATAAACTGAACAAAGAATAAATACTCCTTTCCTAAACAGAAAACACGTAAGGTAAGAGACTTTGATGCAGTCAAAAGGTGTACAATCAAATCCACAAAAATTCACATTATGCTCAGCTTTCTGCGGGCAGAGACTCCCAACTAAAGCTATATGCTATTGTCACTCATCTTGCTAAAAAGAATTATTCTTTTGTAGTAGGAGATAATCATTTTTTTTTTTCACCAAGTTTCCAATAATTACAAGTTATGCATGTCTGATGAATTTGAAGTTCTTCTAATGCTACCAACTAAATGAAAGTATATGTGCTAGGTACAAGAGCAGTGCTCGCAGACCACAAACTATGGAAAAGCAAAATATGAAAAAGTCATTTTCCTCGAGGTTCAATTCACTACAAGGTGGCATCAATCATATTCATAAGAAAAGAAAAGTTATTTTATAAAATTCAATTGTTTCATTTCCTTTTGTTTCTCATCTTATCCAAAAAGGAAGGGCACACCCAATAATCTGATGGATGTATGAGCAAAATGAAGCAGTTCAATTTCTTAGGTCTTAGATCTTAGATTGTCAAAGACTAATAAGCTTAAAATTCTGTTGATCCATAAGTTGCCATAGTAACAAGATAGAAATATCACTAACCCAATCGTTCTTTTTCCTATATCTTTGAACTTCACAATGGGAAAAAGTAAAAACTCCAGCAACAAGCCCTGAAAAATAAGGGATGATGGACATTGAAACAAGAAAGGATGAATAAGTTTAAGCCTGAAATCAGCTTAGCTGACACATCAAAGGACATTCAGAAGAACACCATAAATATCTCATAGAAATGCAGAATCTGACAATATACATGAAAGACAAACTCCCAACCAAACTTTAATAGAAAATGATGACAAATAAAAAACATCTTGTGTGAGAATGATAAGTTCAGTTGGAGGATCAACAAAGGGCATGAAGGAAAATTTAATTCTCATATTAAGGATATTTAATATTCTCCTCCTCTGAAGCCTATATCCATTCCTAAAAGTTGATTAACTCTAACCCTTTAATAATCACCTCCATCATCCACTTCTTGCAGCATCTTCCTAAATATTAAGAATAGACATGTTCCAGCTTCCCATAGAATATGTGGGAACTGAGAACTATCTATGAGCAGATTCAAGTGTACAGAATATTAATATACGTTTTGCAGGGTACATTGACAGGAAAAGCAATATGCAGTTTTTGTGCATAGCAAAATCAATTCAAAGCCCTTTCATGAGTCATATAATAATTAATCCCATGCTTGAAAGGAATACAGAATCACTCTTATACTTAATTAAACTAAAGCAAATTAACCTTCTAACAAATAAATCAATAAATAAATAAATAAATAAAAACAAGCTTGAAATTTGAAATACCATGCGTGCATATAATACTGCAACTATGTCAGTTAAGGTAATCAGGATCACCAAAGCGCAGAAAACAAAAAATGCTTTTGCTTTTTTTTTTTTTTTCAGATTACCACATTGAAAGCCGAATTTCCCGATTGACTTTGCCTGCATTTTGAATTAAACAGAAGAAAGATAAAAATCATATGAGAGTCTAGAATCCGGGTCTTACAACAATAAAAGAAAGAGCAATTTAGTGGAAATATCATACAACGAAGGAAGCATAAGCTGCGCCGGTCAAGCCTGCATAAAGAAGGAAAGAAAGACAGAATTATAAAGCGATAAACCAATCTGTAATAATGGCGGGAACTTAATCGTAATTGATAACCGCTAATTCTTTGGGATATATATTCAAAAAAATTACCTCTTTTGCGGGCAACATACGGACCTGCACATGACCCCCAAATCGCACCAGCCTGAAAGAAAGAACAATTTCTTTTATTTAGAGTAACGATGGATTTCTAGAAGTACAATAATGGCGCTTGTTTTTTCAGAACTCGATTTTTCTTACCGTTCCTACACGGAGGATGGAATCAACGGCGAGGGAAGAGCACGGAATGACGCCGCTCAAATCTTCTTCTTCCATATCTCATTACCGGTTCTTTTGGGAGTTTTTTACGGTTCCGAGTCCGGACAAATCAATGTCGATTAGTTAAAACGATGTGTTTTAATTTTGGTCATTCACCACAAAAAACCACGCTGCCAGCTACCTAGGTTATCATTAGGTGTTCTCTTTAAACGACATCGTACAATATTTGGTGAATTTATCCTCAAAAAAGAAAGAAATGGTGAATTCAAAAACGACGTCGTGGGAGTCATACGAAAAACCCTAGATCCTCTCCAGCAATTCTATTCGCATTATATTTTTGCACGGCGCTGCCTTCATCTCTCAAAGCTCTGTTTCGCTGGTCTATCAATCCTGTGAGTCGCGTAGCAGAAACGTCAAGATGAGTCGCGGGGCGGCAGCTGGAGCTAAGGGGAAGAAGAAGGGGGCAACCTTCGTGATTGACTGCGCGAAGCCAGTGGAGGATAAGATCATGGACATTGCGTCACTTGAAAAATTTCTCCAGGAGAGGATAAAGGTTGGTGGCAAAGCCGGTGCTCTTGGTGACAGCATTACCGTCACTCGTGAAAAGAGCAAGATCACCGTTACGTCCGACAGCAACTTCTCTAAAAGGTACTCGATTGTCTGTGCTTACATATGGCTTCTTTAGATTTTTCTTGTTAGGATAACTTGATCTACACACAGAAAACGGAATCTGATAGATGGACCATTTTAATAGCAGGAAAGCTTTTCATTGTTTTGGGTAGCATCCTGGTGTTTTTAACAATTTGGTGTTTTATGGGCTAGGAATTCAATGATTGTGATGTGAAATTATGCTCAGTATGAATGTTCGGATCCTTCTAACCATTGCTTGATGCCCAATATAGGATTTTGTAGTCTCTTCATTATCATGTTTCTTGATTGGCAATAATAAATATATAGTGGTTAGTAATTAAGTATATGGTTTTGTGGCTTGCAATATCATATTGCCCATTTCAGCTTGACAAATGATGGCTAGTTTGGATGTAAAATGTTTAAATCTAAACATTTGAGCGTTAGCTTTCAAGCTCATTGATGGAATGCAGTGGTTATCATCTCCGCATAGCATTTTTTTTTCTCTAAGCATCTTTGTATTATTTTCTCTTCGATCTTATAATGTTGTCTCTGAATTTGATATGAAACCTCAAATGTTTCAGCTGCCAGATGCACATAACAATTCTGTCATTTGTATTTATCTTTGTTCTTTTCAGGTATCTTAAGTACTTGACCAAGAAGTACTTGAAGAAACACAATGTGCGGGATTGGCTCCGGGTGATTGCTTCCAACAAAGACAGGAATGTGTATGAATTGAGGTACTTCAACATTGCTGAGAACGAGGGAGAGGAGGAAGATTGAAGACCCAATTCAGTATTTCATCAAATTATATGTTTTAGTTTGCCTTTTTCAGAGCCCCCTTATCTTTTTCAGCTGTTGGATCTGTAAGACTTGTTGAGGTTGTTTTGTGATTCTTCTGATTTTGTTGAAATTTTGTTATAATTAGATATCTACTTTTCATGTAAGAGCTACTAAATACAATGCAGATTTCTTGCTCCAGTTTGGTTATAGAGATCTTTCTATTGGCATTGGTTTTGGATTATAATTGTGGTCTGGCTCCTTGTAGTCGCTGGTGCCTTCTATACGATGGTAACTGCTGCTTTTCAGTTTTCACAGCATAAAATCCCGTTTAAGCCATAATTCCCCTGTTTGCATGATGGAATTATAGCGTTATGGACGTGTGTTGTTTCTTAGGACATGACACTTAAATTTGTTATGTATTGAAATTTACCATGGGGGCAGTGGCAGGGAAATGTAATGCCTGCAATGGCAGGCTGTTGAAATTTGCCTTCTGTGCGATGAATGGCAGTGTTACATGTATCTTGCTCGCGTGATGATGGTGAATCAGAAACAGCATCATAATAGCCGAAAATGATGTTCAGATCAATCTCTCTACTGAGATGAGAGTTCAGAAATTACTCAGACTTGAACAAACTTCCATCATACCGCTCCAAAGCAACGCTCATATCCACAACTCTCAATTCCTTCTCGCATCTTTACATTCTCCGTGGGATGCCTTCTCTTTGGCCTCGTCCTTCTTTGCTTTGTGCAAACACCTCTCGTTAACATGTACTCTTCTTGTACTAATTTGACTTTTGCCGGCCAAGTATTTGATGAATTGGCCAGCCGGACATACCATCAGTGAGTTTGACGGGGTTACAATAAAAAACAGACAGCACAAGGAATTACAGAACGGTTGAATAGAAATTAATGTTATTATGTGATTTAACATGTGATGTATGATGCTCATCAACTACAAATTTCACCTCTCTCTAAGATTAATAACTATTTTAACTTCTAATGATTTTGATCATTGAATGATCTAAGACCTATAAATTAATTTGATTTTCAATTACCTATTTAATGTATTAAAATAGATAATATATCTGAATTTAGATGGTTATATCTCAAAGAATAGAAAACTCTTTTCACTTCAAATTATATCGCATGATTGGAGGATAAATAAATATTTGGTCCTTAGGATTTTATTATAATTACAATTGTATCCATCTTATTTTGGTAAATCAATTGATTAGTCCTTAAAGTTTAGCACCATTAAACTATTTAGTCATCAATCTAAAAATATCATTTTTACCATTAAGTAATGATTAAATAGTAATTTAAGAGTAAGTGCGAGGATTAAATAATAATATTATGTTACATGCAAAGGACTCAATAATAAAATGTTACAAAGCATTTAACATCTAAGCATTTTTTGGACAGAATAACTAATTAATATTTGAACGAGGCTCAATCTCTAAACTAATCAGTAATATTTACCAAAGTAGAGGGGCGAATTGATCATAAACTCCAAGTTTAGGTCTTAAATTAATTCAAAAGTTAAGTTGGATCAAATTGCATATCTAGTAAAACTTTAAGGACGAAATTGGATATTAAACAAACTTCTAATTTGGATGATCGGATCTTTGTTGAAAAGCGACTCAGCAATAAAATAAACATGTTAAAGTAGCAAAAATATATATTTAGAGGAAAAAACAACACATAATCATAACATTTAGCCTAATATTTCAAAACTAAAAAAAAAAAAAAATCTAATAACTATAAAATACAAAGGTTCAGAATAGAAAAAAGAAAGAGTTGCAAATACTAATATGTATAAAGGATAAAATTTTTTTACTTACTTTAATATCATAAAAGGCATCATAATTCTACATATTTAATTCAATTTATTAAGTAATAATCTTTCCATAAATAGTATAGATATGCATCAACCAAAACAAATAAAGAAATTTCCCAATATTATAATGCTCAAATTTTAATTTTAAATTGATTAGGAAATTTCACGTGATTCTTGCCAAATCCATATATCAATATTATAATATAAGTCAAATTTGGTTTGCCAAAATTTTTTTCTTTTTTTTTTTTTTTTCTAGACAACGACCTCATATATTTCTATTATTACTCCTTTTGTATAGAGAGTCGATGAAATGCTAAATGTTAAATGCAATAATATTTTATTAAATGATCTCTTAATTTTTAAAAATTATTCATTCGTTTCTAAATATTTTTTACATTTGTGAATTTATAAGAAATAATTTCATTTTTATCATTTGTGTTTACCAAATGATAAATATTTTTACCATTTAGATGTTTTAAATTAAAGATAATATAATCAATTCACTCGATAATTTATTATAATTTAAAAAAATTAAATAAATTTTTTTAAATAATGTGAAATATTTAAATGTGGGAAATATCAGGAACGAGAGAGTAATATGTAAATTAACCCCAAATTTCTGTTATTGATGGATAATAATTTTTAGTGACGAGGGGACCAATCTTCACCACATATTAAACAAGGCACAGGTTGCTTGGCGAAGGTGGACCCCGTCGTTTCGTTTCGTTTCGTTTCGTTTCTGAGTTACAAAATTATGGGTAATACGTCTATTTTACGTATACGGAATACCAATGCTGGAAACATTTTCAGTTTTCATGGACACACAAGTGTCCAATGTCGAATGATTGAACTAAACTCGAAATCTGAACAAAATTCCCAGAGAATCGGCGACCGTCCACGAATCTCCGATGACTATGTCGGTCAGGTTTTTTTTTTTTTTTTTTTTTTTTTTTTTTTTTTTAAATAGAAAATTTATTAATTATGATAAATAATGCATCGCGTTACTTTATTAACCAAAAACAATCCAAGTCTCTATCGCAAGCTTACCTACTATAGAATGCTTGCCAAACATAACCTAGATCTCCATTGCAAGCTTCAGTGGCAGTAAGGTCTGCTATAACTTAATCATCTAACCGATACTTGACATTGCTGTTCCTTGGCGCTTGAATTGCGACTTTGAAGCCAATTAAGATGGTCTTGGGAACACAAGATCAAAGCTATAGAAGCAGATTTGAATTTCTCAATATTTTAGGGGTTGAAAAATGTGAAAGCTACTTGCTTTTCCATGGAGAAACTTCCCTTCGAAATGGGTTTCGGACCTTTTTGTATTTTGTTGGTCTGGCTTATTGCTTCATTGGATTATCAGCTATAACTGGTCGATTCTTCCGGTCCATGGAGAATGTGGTTAAACATTCGCGTAAAGTGGTGGAGGTAGATCCTTGCACTAATACCCCAGTTATAAGGTACGAGAAGGTTTGGAATTATGCAATTGCAGATATATCATTGCTCGCATTTGGGACTAGTTTCCCCCAGATATCATTGGCTACTATTGATGCCATTCGAAACATTGGGAACCTCTATGCTGGAGGTGTGCACTATTCTCAGCCTATCTTTTTTTAATTTATTTTGGTCTTTAATTAGTAAAATTTTATGCAATAAATTAACGCATAGAAGTTCTTTTCTGCTTTGTCTAATGTATGTGTAGTGGTGTATTAGTATTCTTACATTCTAAGCTATGAACTGACTGGAGTGGAAACAAAGGATTCTAATAGCCAACCCCAAATAATTTGAGATTAAGGCTTAATTGTTGTTGTATCTTACATTCTGATTTGTTTTGCCTGCTAAATGCACAACTTATACCTGCAGTTGTTATCTCTTCATAAGATTAGTTTGAGAAGTTATCTACTTATTATTATTTCTTCTGACATATTAATAATTTCTACAAAAACAACCTTAATCCATAGGACTGGGTCCTGGAACACTTGTTGGTTCTGCTGCATTCGACCTTTTCCCCATCCATGCTGTTTGTGTGGTGGTTCCTAAAGCTGGAGAATTGAAAAAGATATCTGACTTAGGAGTTTGGCTTGTGGAGCTCTTTTGGTCTTTCTGGGCTTATATTTGGCTATACATAATTTTAGAGGTAACTTTATGCATAATTTAGAACATTTTGTATGATATACAACATATGCTCTTGATTGACTTATGGGGATGTAAATTTTATCATAGATTGTTAGTCCTTGGATTCTCATTTTCTGTCTTGATTTTAAACATGTGATATTGGGATATGACATGATCTGATTATTGGCCATAATTACCATGATTATGGTTGACACATGCGGGGCACCTGCTTAGCAATGCCGTCTTAAAACTTATGTGCAGGTATGGACTCCTGATGTAATTACAATATGGGAGGCCCTATTGACAGTACTACAATATGGTTTGCTGCTAACACATGCTTATGCACAAGATAAGCGTTGGCCTTACTTATCTCTTCCAATGTATTTTTCTCCTCCTTATCTTTCCCTTTTCTTTTGAACCAAACCAAAGAAAATTGTGTTCCAATTGGAATTCCGCACTTAATATCTTGTTTCTCGTGCTTTTTGCAATTCAAAGTGAAAGAACTGAGAGGCCAGAAGAGTGGGTACCGGAAGAGGATGTTAAATGCAAATGTCAAAACAGTCTTAATGAAGAGTACTCTGAGATACCTCAAATTCACGAGGATCAAATACTTCAGATTGGCAACGATCAAAGGAATCTTGTTGATATATTCTCTATCCATTCAACTGTTGGGACAGGTACTGATGTATTGCTGTATTATTTTGTTTAAGTTGTGGTAGTTTTGAGATCTATTATATTTCATAAATCTATTCATAAAACACTAGTAGAAACTTACAGAGTGGGCCATAGCTGTAATTTAGAGTTGAGCTTTCTTACAGATCATATTTTGTAAGGATTTGACCTACAAATTACCGTTAGATTTTAGGATAAAGAAGGGCAACTGTAGCAAGTTTTTTTATGAGTACAAATGTTAAGCAGGCCATGTGAAATTTCCCTTGGGTCCCCATTATTTCTCTCTTGCATTGTCTGACAATGCTCTATTGTTCTCAAATGGGGATTTTGCAATATATTCATGTGCTTTTTTTTTATGTGAACCGAGTTATTTTCTGAAAGAACATTGGAAATTTTGAAGTGAACTATGACATTTGTTTAGAAAGAAAGGTAGGAGTAGAATTTATTGTTTTCTTTTATTTATGTTTGATCCAACTTTAAGCTTTAGTTTCTAGAAGGATTTTTATGTAATTCAGTGCTTGGGTTTTAGAGCATTCTTTACTTCATTAGCATACATACCATGATAGGAAGAACCATCAGCATGGGGGTATAGATGAAATTATTTGTTTTCGGGTTTTAGTTAGAGGAGTGGGAAGATAGGAAAATGGAAAGAAGCTTCATCTGGTTGAGATTTCTTGAACTTCTGAAGTATATCTTCCAAAGCGTAAACATCCTAAATTCCTAATATATGCATCAATTAAGTTTTACACTGTGTTATATAATTAATCTGAATGATTTGTAAATAGATGTAAATACAATGGTTTCAAGACAAAACAACATCTACTTGATAAGTTGATATAAATTTATTGAACACTATAATGAGGCTGCAGGTGGAAAGAAAAAAAAAAAAAAACATTACAGTTTGATAATAAGATATATGAATGACACACAATGTTTTCTTCTTGAATATTAAGTCCAAATTTTTCCATCCAATAAAGCCTTTACTTTGTAGGTCCAGCATATCAGAAAGTGCCTGAAGCAGATGGCGCATCTGAATCCTCCAATAAATATTTTCACAGTGAACAAGATTTTGCAGTGTTTGCTGTTTGGAAACAGCAATTTGTAGACGCAGTCATGGTTAGTACCATAACTTTTGTTTATTGTGTTGAACTTGTGAAATTTCCATAAAATGCTGATGCTGAAAAATCTGTCTGGGCCAAGTAATGGTAGGGTTCTTAACTCTCTCTCTCGCTCTCCACATGCACCCTGGGCAGAATGGATTATATTATTTCTTAATATTAGAGCTCAAAGAGTGGTGCAACATATGATTATAATTCATTCAAATTCATTTTTCTTTTCTTCTTTTAGATGCTTGTTAATCCAAATTAGCTGGAGCTCCTGCTTTAATCGATTAAAATGCGAAAGCATCACCATTGCATATGTCGTTCTAAAGGAATTCTCAAATCTTGGTTTCTAAGTTAAATTGAATTTCTCACAGTTCAAACAAATTTTATTTCAGTGATTGGAAACACATGACAGTTTCTCATTTATTTCATTTTATTTTTATCAAGTACTTTTGTGCTAAAAATTTGTGACTTTTAACTTTCTCTTAAACTTCCTGCACAAAGTTTTTCCTTTTAGCTGTTGCCTGCTTTGTTCTTGGTGAACAGTTTCCTCTTTCTTTTTTTGTATAGTACTGGTGACTAATTTCTATCTTCAAAGCAGTTGGAGAATTCAGAATCGAGAAAACTGGAGAATACTTATATACGGCTGGCAAAAGTTTTCTGGCAATTAGTCCTTGCACCTTGGAGAATTCTGTTCGCTTTTGTGCCTCCTTATCATATTGCTCATGGATGGATTGCCTTCATTTGCTCTCTACTTTTCATCAGTGGGATAGCTTACATTGTAACAAAGCTCACCGATGTTATAAGCTGTGTTACAGGTTATATTCCTATTTACAGAAAATTGTGAATTTCCTTTTCTAGAGTTAATGGTTACTATGATTAGCCTTGTAACTAACAAGTGAATATTTTCCTGTCTACTTTGCATGCGGTATATTTTCTTTCAGGAATAAATGCTTATGTCATTGCATTTACGGCACTAGCTGCTGGAACTTCATGGCCTGACTTGGTGGCAAGCAAGATTGCTGCTGAACGTCAAATAACAGCAGATTCTGCCATTGCAAACATCACCTGCAGGTTTGTTACAAAAGTGCTTTAGTTAGGGTTTGGTTGTGTAATTTTAGGTAATAATTCAAATATACCCATCAGGAGGTTTCTTATGAAGATCCTGGAAGTTGTTAAAATTTTTATTGTGTGGAAGTGGCTAACAAAAATATCAATTGATTTTTCATTTTTCTTTTACAGCAATTCAGTGAACATATATGTGGGTATCGGTGTTCCATGGCTGATAGACACCGCCTACAATTTCTTTGCCTATAGGGAACCTTTGCGGGTTGAGAATGCGTCAGGACTAGGCTTCTCATTGATTGTTTTCTTTTGTACATCCGCAGGCTGTATTGTTATTCTTGTGTACAGGCGTTTGACATTGGGTGCAGAACTTGGAGGGCCAAGGATTTGGGCGTGGGCAACAAGCATATACTTCATGTTGCTTTGGCTTATTTTTGTGGTGCTGTCCTCCCTCAGAGTTTCTGGTATCATATGATGGGGAATGTGTATATATATATTTTTGGATTTATAGGATTTGTGTATTATTTGCAGTAAGGGATGATAGAAACTCCCTTTATATTATTCCGATTTTGTAAGTGCCTATTGCACCTCGTTTTATTTTTTTATTTTTTGCAAGACAAATAACGGTAACAATTGTCGGGTTGACCGGATCATAATATATTTCAATGCCCAAAGGCCATATTGTTACTAATGCCCTAACCTTTCGGACTTGCGGTGTATACCCATTTTCCAACTGGAAATTAAAAATTCTCTTCAAATACCTTGTTTTTTTTATGTATATTGGGGTGATCAAACATTCGTTCTAACTGAATAATCGAATCAAAAATACGAATTCTGATTTTGCTTTCAGTTTTGTTTTCCATGCAAAAATGAATAGATTTCAATAATTGAATTAGCATTTGGATTGATTCAAACCACAAAATCAAACGTGATTTCATTTGGTTTGATTGTCTTTTTAACTAGATCAATTTTTTTCGAAAGATACAAATTGTGATTCAGACTCCGTTCATTTTTTATCAATGAAACTGAATTATTTTGGTCCAATTCTGTTTGAATTTTCATACTTGTTCGGTTCGGTTTGATTTTTTCAGTTATAGGCAGGACGGAGAAGACTTATGGGCAAGAGGAGAGTTATCCTTAACATATATATTATCCATTAACAGTCCTATTTATTTTTCTTTTCACTTTCATGTAACCCTTCCTAGGTAGATGTAAACCGTACAGCAAATTACTTTCCAAGGTTTAGAGAGAGGAAGAAGAAAGAAAAGCTAGGGAACAGCTTTGAGTAAATATTCTGCAAGCCAGATTTGCTCCACAGACAAGCAGAAGCAAGAAACAGAACTACAAAGGTGGGACAATAGATTAAAAAGCAGAACTGGGGGGTCTGTTATTCACAAGAGGATCCAAAATCTGAAAATAGTAGGCCTTTCTAAAAATAACACAATTCCCAAATTTAATTTAATCAATTTATTCGAAAGGGAGAAACAAAAGTTTGACAGAGGATAACTCCCTTTTATCAACACTAATACAACATCTAAAAATTGCTACATTGATGAGACTGATTACTAAAGAAGTAAAGATCATAATCCATGTATAGGAGGACAAACTTTGCTTTGACCAACAAAATAAACGCTTGCCTAGGCAAAAGCACCCGTACAAGCTGTGGCTGGAGTGGCTTCAAGCTGTTTCTTTGGAGAACTGTATTTCTTAGTGATGAATCTGCAAAAAAAAAAAAAAGAAAAAAAAAAAAAGATTGATTTATCAAAAAAAAAAAAAAACACGGATTCTAACTTTAGAAGCACAAATTGTAAGGTTCATCAAGCTACCTAAAGAAATCCCTCCACAATAACTCAAACATCAACCAGTTCATTCCGGTGTCCGGGGAGCTACCACCGTCGTTACGGTTTGAGGCAGCAGAAATAGTTCTATCAATCAAATTGTTTCAATTGTGAGCAAAATATCACGTAAAAGATTTAGTAACATGGCTTAAAAGAACTGGAAAGAAGCAAATTAGTTCTAGGCAAACCTGGTAGCAGTTTTCTTTAGCTCATCAAACATTGAACGGGGAGAGATGCATCCCATGGTTAGCCATGGAGAAATTTTGCAGGAGAAGTTCGCACCGTACATGCTGTCATGGCTTCCTCCTTTGGGTGGTTGTGCCTGGCACTCTGCTGCGAATTTTTGAAGCTTCTGCAATGCTTCAGTCTCCCCTCCTATCATAGAAGCATTAGCAGCTGGCTTTCCATCCTGCATTACCATTATTGGACAGCATTATTACTGCATTTAAAGAAATGAAGAGAAGGTCCACTTGTGTTTTCTTTTGGATTAGAAATTTGTTTCAGAAAACTGCAGAAACATCTACATCTCATACAAAGAATGCCTATTAAAATACTAGGATTACAATATTATTAGCATACAAATTTTGAGAGACAATAGTTCATATTTAGGGTCGCAATGGAGCAAATATTCTAATGTCAACAACTAAGATTGCATGACTAAAAAAGTTACACGGCTATATATTCATTTAGCAGAAAGCCACATTTCTATAACTTCATTCACACGAACACCCATCCATATGTCAATAACAACATCATATTGATATGCATGAAATGTTTACTTTTTCCATTTTAATTTTCATCACAACCACTAACCAAACTCAACATTCTACTCGAATACCACCCACTACTTACATTCATTATAATAGCAACACAAATCAAACATAAAAAACAATTGAAATATAACCTAGCAAAACCTTCAACACTTAAAAATAAAGTTATTTTATCTCATACGTATATGAGAAAGCGGCGGATATAAGGTCGAGCTTAGACCAGTAAGGATGGGATTTCAGGAAAGCATAGTAAATCCAAGCGCTAAATAGAATTCAAATAGAAGCAAAAAAACAAACCTGGCTTGGGTTAAGACCCAAATCCAACAAAGATGGGATTTCCCCAGGCTCGACATCTCCTCTTGATGGTATTCCCTTCAATTGATCCAATGCAGCAATGGTCTTCCTAACCTCCAATCCCTGCACTTTCTCTCTAAATCCACCATAATTAGACGGCATATCCTCCAACTTGAATGGCAAATCATCCACATGATACAAGGTACTTCCCCAGAAGTACTTAACCTCAACTCCCTCATCTTTTATGGCTGCCTCAATCTTCTCCTCAGCCTTAACCTCGTCATGAGACACCTCTCTATGCGCATAAACAGCATCAGCTCCAATGGCCTTTGCTAACTCAACCAAAACAGTTTCTGGCTTCCCAACTCTGACCACAAGATCAGACCCCTTAGCCTGCAGGTTCTTGCGGAGGTCAGCAACCGATTCAATTAAGAAAGTGGCACGATAAGGCCCAGTTTTGTCGAACCCAGAAGAGGATTTGCCGTACTCTCTCGGGTCAAAGCAATAAACAGGCAAAACAGACATGGACTCATCATTAGCAGAGTTAAGACACTCATTGTCATGAACACGCAAGTCATTACGGAACCAAACGATGGAAGCTCGACGAATTCCGGCAGCATTGGAGGGGTCAGAGGGGCGGCGTGGGCCTAGAGAGAGAGTATTCTGTAAAGGGTTAGCAGAAATGGTGGACTTGAAAGAGAGTTTTGGATGAGAAAGAGTAGAGGAGGATAAAGAGAGGTGAGAGAGAGAAGATGCTTGAGTAGGGATTTTGGCCTTATTTGGTGAATGAGAAAATAAAG
Organism: Jatropha curcas; assembly: GCF_041381405.1. Taxonomy (NCBI): domain Eukaryota; kingdom Viridiplantae; phylum Streptophyta; class Magnoliopsida; order Malpighiales; family Euphorbiaceae; genus Jatropha; species Jatropha curcas. The sequence continues at coordinate 26,440,877 of NC_143155.1, forward strand.
CTGCAATCTTTGGCTGATTGAAAAAGTGGGTAGGGAGAATTGTTGAGAGAGATAGAGAAAGAGAGGCAGTAGCAAATGGGGATGAAGCGAATTGAGAAGGAACAATGGCGAATTGCTGTTCTTGTTGGACCTGTTCTTCTGTGGTGGAATCTTGGTTTAATAGGGTTTGGTGATTGGCATCCATTAGAGCTTTCCTTGGAGGAGATTGGGAGTAAAAGATAAAGTTGGTGGAGGCTTGTTTGTCTTTAGTTTTCTTTTTTCTTTTTTTTCGGCAGGCTTGAGTCTCTCTGGTGAAATCTCTTGTTCTTCGGATGTGTGAGTGTGTTAGAGAGAGAAAGAGATTGTGATCTTAGAAACGCAGAGGTGGGGGTTTAAAAGCCGATTAGCGGTGTCGTTTGTCTCATAGATCTTCAGTTCTCAACGACCACACCTAACATTTCTCCTCCTCTAACTTTCAATTTCATTCCTCAATTTTGCCCCTTCTTGTAAGGGCAATTCTGAGATTACACGTTGGTTAGGTAGCGACAAAACATTAGTTCATGTTTGGAAGGAGGGATTTTGAGTAAGGAATATGTTCAAGTCGTCACTCGTTTGGCACAATAAAAATTCATAGATTTTTCAAAATATTTTATAGAATACAGTCTTACATTGTGATGAATTCTGAAATTTACAAATTTAATATTTATATCAAATGATATTAATTATACTAGTGATGTCTAAATTATTTAATTTTTTCTATTTCACGGAAAACATTTGCAATAAAAATTAATTATATATTTTTTCATTTAAACACCAAAAAAAATTAAAAAATTAAAAACACTATAAATATAATTATTCCTATTAAACGAAATAAATTTTGTAAATTTATGAAATTACAAACATAGATTCTTAATTTTATGAATCTTATTACATCTCATAAAATTTTAGAATCTTCAATTCGAACACTGTTTAAGATTTTCTTAATTTCTAATAATTTTGTTTTCGACTCCAAAAAATTGAAACTGTATATATATTTCTATGTTTATTGACCTTATATGATTATTATGAATTTATGATTAATGAGATTACCCAAGTCAAATGTTGAAGGTAGCCCTTCTCATTTTCCAATCTCTTACTATATCACTTCAAAATTATATTGTGAATAAACATATTTAAAAATGTAATAATATTTACTATGGATGGCAATACTGCTATCCAAATTTCAAGAGTGGACTAACAGATCTTTAGGGATTTTGACCCATTTTATTATTCTGCTTTGCTTATAATTTGGTGTGGCAAAATATAAGAAAAAAAAATAATTGTAATTGATTTTTTTTAGAAATAGAATACATTATATATTACGAATAGAACTTGAAACGGGACCTCAATTTTAGTTATTGAAATTAAAATTTCAGTGTTAATCTGTAAATTAAATCTTCTATTGGCATAACTGTGATTAATTTATCAACAAACATGTGAAGTTTTGTTAATGCCAAAACCATAGTTTTTCAATATTTGAAAGGGGGAGCAGTGGATGTTTTGTTGCATCTAATAAACAATTTGAATAAATCTGTATATAATAATAACATCTGTCACTCCCATCCATGGAAAAGCAGATGAAGACGATGAATCTAACAAATTAAAGAGAGACAAAACTATTGAACAAAAGAACTATGGTTTTTGAATTACAGGTTTCTGATTTCTTGATTCAATGGTTGTAGAAAAAAACAAACAGAACTCTTTAGTTCACTGGTGCTAATAAACATTAAACAATATATAATTGACAACTCCTCAAATTATATTTTTTAAAAATTAAAAATTGTGGGATTAGATTTGGAAATTATATAATTTGAGAAGTTCAGTTGCAATTTTTTTTAAAGTTTTAATTATCATTTTATTAGAGTTCAAATATGCCATTTCATAATCTTAATATATATATATATATATATATATATATATATATATATATATATATATGTTTTTTTTTTTTTTTTTTTTTTGTGGTAATTGGTAAAACTAAAAATTCAGTAAATTGACCAAAACGAACAGAAATCTGGGATGAAAGAATTTTTCTAAGTGTGTTTGTTGGGATAGAGATAGACCCAAATCAAGGAGAAGAAAGGGGAAGAGATCAATAGAAAAGATTTACGTTTTACGATGTGAAAGCATTAGAACATAAACAAAATTTCAAAATAGGCGAAATATTATTAATTGTTATTATCAATATCATGTATCTTTTTTGATTTCCTATTACCAGAAAAAATTAATCAACTATCGTGAAGTGGCAGCGGCGAGCAACCGGTATCGGAACAGTACATTGACCAATGGATGGGGGAGTGTGAAAACCTCTGAATCTTGAGACCGTCTAATCTGTGACCAGCAGAACTGCAATATGTGTTCATTAGGCGTTGTACAGTCACTGCCTAAACCTATCGTGCGCCGCCCAACTGCAATATGCGCTTCAAGTGAAAGGAGAAATGGCTGGTTGAGAGCGAAAATCAATGGTGAAACTGACCCATTACTCCAGGCTGCCATATACGCAGCTTCACTTCGTTTTCAGGAGACTCATCGACCAGGCAATTCCCTTCCCTTTCCTTTTTGTGCATTAGAGGATTTTCTTTTTTTCCAGCCACGCATTTTGTCGAACAGTTAGCTTGAAAGTGAAATTAATTGTTTGATGAATTGAGATGGATATAAGGATGAGCAAATTTAGGCATGAATCTCTCTCTCTCTCTCTCTCTCTATATATATATAAAGCTTAAGTTTTTATCAATATTGGATAGGGTTGTTATTGTCAATGGCTAATCTTTTTCTCCTTGTGGAGCAATGAAGATTGGATTACTTTTAAATGGTTAACTTTGTTTTTGGCAAGCTCTCTCGTTAAAGTTGATGGTTGCTGATTGAAAGCTTTGTGAAGTACATTTAGTTCATAATATAACTAATGGTTGCTTGCTCTGCATAACCTTGGTCTTGTTCAATAAAATAAGTGTCTTTCATTCTTTAACCGTCTCCACGGAAGACTTCTATCTACTTATCTTCCAATAAAAATATTTTTTCTTTAACAAAGTACAAGATAAATCTCTGACCAAGTTACTGGTGTGATGTGCATCAATGCTTGCACATGCAGAGCCACTTTTTCTTGATCCATATGCCGGTTGCTTGGTTGACCCTACTGTACAGATGGATCTAAAGAAGTACTCCCACCATTATTGCCTTGCAACAAAGTTCATTGATGATAAGTTACTGCGTACAGTAAACCATATTGATGGACTTAAGCAGGTATTTTGCATATCAAACTCGACATGCATTAACCATTTCTCACCTTTTGCATATTTAACCTTTTTCATTTGTATCCTGCAGGTTGTTCTGTTAACGGATGGAATGGACACTCGGCCATATAGACTTAACTGGCCAACTTCATCTATAATATTTGGGATGTCTCCAGAAAGGATATTTAAGAAATCAGCTGAAAGGCTTAAAGGTGTTAACACTTGACTTATTTTAAGGGATTCATGATCTTCTAAGAGCATTTAGAAATGTTGATCATATCAATGTTTTGGGTGTTGATCTAAATGAACAAATACTTTTGATTAATTCAGTAGAATCAAGTTTTATATTCTTTTAAATAAAGAGTTTCTTTTGTCTGGGGTATGGTAAAAGAATGTCTGAATTTTGCGAGAGTCTTGACATTATCTTCACAGCATCTAAAGTATTGTGCTGGACAAAGTCGACTATGTAATCCTTCTGCTTGGAATATAAATTTCATTCAGAGTTCAAAAAGTATTAAAACATGTAATGATGGTATCTTTTTGAAGATATTAGGTGTTGGAGCTAAGATTCCTAGAAATTGTGTGTTTCTTCATGTCCCACTGGAGTCCTCTAATATACAAGAGAATCTGCAAGCTAAGGGCTTCAATGGCAATCAGCCAAGCATATGGGCCATGCAGGTAATCAAAGCTTCTAATTTCTGCAATAACAAGTTTGGAGTTTGTTACTTTGTGACTGCATTATTTTGTATACATGATCTTACAGGGACTGTCAATTATGAATTTGTCCAGTTTTGAAGAAATTTTGTTCATTGTTAGTAGTCTGGCTATGAATGGATGTCTGTTCTTGGGAGAACTGCCTGCGTGGTTGGCGGAAACTGAAATTGGGTGTAAGGTTAGAAGCTATTTGAATTCAATTGTCTTTTTCTTTTTTTCCCCTTCACTTTTTTTTTTTTTTTAGTGGAAGGCATCACTGGCTTTAATGTCTATGCGCAGTCCAGCACGGAGAAATGGATGGACAAACTTTTCATGAGCAATGGTTTTCGGGTGGAGATGATTAAATATGATGAGGTTGCAAGGAGTTTAGGCAAGGAATTAGCACCAGGAGATTACAAGAATATACTTTTTGTTGCAGAACAGTTACGATTTTCAGATGATCAGGTGTGAAAATGAAGCCATTATGATTTGCTTGATGGGATTGGTTGATAAATGAGGGGCCAATGACTATATTATATTTATATGCCGGAAATTTCAAGTTTTTCCGTATACAATTTTTTATTTAGTTCTATGCGAGTTAATTCATGTCTTGGGCAGATGGAAACATGGAGGAGAGAATACCACAGGATAGAGGAGGAAGGAGATGAAGAAGGGTTTGAGGAGCTCTAAATATACAGAGGGATCTAAAGACATGGGTGGCATCCTCTCTCTTTTGGTAGTTCCACTTTGTTTCTAAGCAACCAAATGGAATGTGTATATATATAAAATAATTGCATGTATCTTATCCGAGGGGCGCCAAAATCGTCAAGAAAGACCTAAAATGGGAAAACCGGTCCTTTTCCATTTCCTTTTCTTTTATCTGTTTTCTTTCTTCAATTTCAGTTGTAATGTGGAACAAGTTATTTTTATAGAAGAAACACACTATGAACTTTTATTAAATATATGCCATTCCACTAAGAGAGTTGGTGTGCTTCTTATGGAATATGAATTAAATTACTATTTCTTAACTTTTATCTTAAATAAAATGTGTTTTTTTTTTTTTTGAGAAAAAAAAAGAATGTTTTTTTTTTATTAAAAAAAATCAATTTGTAATTTTAAATGAAATTTTAAGAAGCAAATAATAATTTATCTTAAAATATGTAACCGGTTGATTATGCCAAAAATGGGAGTCGACACTAATAGGTTCAAAATTTACTTAAACGTCGTTCATGCGAAGCGAAATGGAGATTTTACAATATTAGAACAAACAAACAATGCTTTACAAGCCCAAAAAAATTCACTTTACAAACGTAAGCAAATGAGAAGAAGAGCATATGATATATTAGGTTAAGACTGACGAGTCCATAATAAAACCCCAAGAAGCACACAGCAACCTATCAAGCTTCTCTTGCCTTGTCCTACTTCACAGTAGCGAATGATATAAAGAGAGAAGAAGCCCTTGACAAGTCAGCTACCAGAAAACCCATCTCACTTTCAAGGGGCAATGGTCGTTCCTTTTTACTTAACCAGACGCAAACACAGCATATAGACCCACAGGCTCAACCAACCATAAGAATGGATCAAAGAAAATCAAGCTGTGGAAACGTGCACCCCAAAACGTGGCCAATACTAGTATCACCTAATAGTCCAAGAGAATGACAGCTTCAGAATTTGTTTAGAAACCCGATGTAAATATTTGGTTTCCTCAACTTCCAAGACAGCAGTGATCCTCACATGGCAATAACTTCTGTAAATTAATGAGGTGATTTGGACTTTGTGAATAATTTATTGCTATTGTTTATTTCAAACAGGTAGGGTTGGAGAAGGTCTAACAACATTCAGCACTCCTCTAGCAGTTGCCTGCGAGCAGAGAAAATGAACTGTTGGGAAACCATAGATGGGGCTATAATTGGAGGCTGTGTTTGGGGAAGACTACCATATGTACTTACCTCAAAGAATGAATTGAAGTTTAGGCGCAAAAGAAACCGCCTAAGAAATGGGGCTCGTTGACTTCCTGCTAGCCTGCTGCTGCGCAATATAGTGTATAAGGAATTGGATTTCTTGTTAAATTCCTGGGAGAACAGAAAAAAAAAAAGAACCATTTACATCTAAATGGCAAGATAATTGCTTATTCATATTTCAGATGCTTACAGGGCCTTGAAGCTTTCACAAAACATGCACCATGTATCGATTCAAAGGCAAAAATGTTAGAATATATACCTCTGTTATATGGTCCAGTTCAGATGTATTTGGGTTGTTTTCTTGGTTCTCCATGCTCCAGCAGTATTGCAGGCAAAGTTTCATTATGCTATCTAATATCCTTGACACAGAGCCAATGTCCAAGAAAGACTGTGAAATTAGAGCTGATAAATACCTGTAGGTAAAAGCAACAGTTTCTTAGCAGTGACAGTGGGTATGTAGAACAGTCTTTCCTTCAAAACAAAATGATGCTGGAGACAATGAGGAACCATTCATTTTACTTACTCTTGATGGAAGCCCACAAGTTCAGTGAAGTCGTGAGAATCTTGAATATGAGCTTGCAAAACATTCCATTGAGACTCTATCACATCCACCTGAAACAGAAAGAGATGAGATGTAATGAAAAATTTATCTTAGTAATACTCAACAGACTACAAAAGAATGGTTAAAAAAGTAACCACACTCATAAGTTCAACAAAGTGAGAACAACAAAGACTTACATTTCACAAATTTCAATGTTTAATCATCAATAATATTAGTTGAGCATCGCTGCTAAAAAAAACAAAGATCAAGTTCTAGCCAACCATGGGAAAAAGAATATGTGCTTTATTTTCTGAGAGTCCTATGATTTACAGCATTATCCTACTTCCTAATAATTTGTCAGATGATGTTATTAGAAACTACTGATGAAATCACAAATCACAACACATACTTTACCAAGCTATATGCAACTGGTGTAAAGAAGTATACATTCCATGTGATAAATTTCTCAAGAATCAATACCCAAAGAAGCCATTATATATGACATCAGTTACCTGGATATAAAATTGAAGATTTCTAATCAAGAATGCCATATGCTCTCTAATATGCCACATTGGCCTAAAACGTTGCCGTTGTTCATGAGGTGTTGAGTTCTTACGGTCCTTGCGGCGCTTAGCAAAATCAGTGTGATCCTGATGCATCAAAGAGGCCCATGATTTCTCCAATTCCATTTGTGTTCGTTTGAGCCGCAGTAAATACTGAAAGACCTTAAGGTACCTGGAGCATGCTTTATGTTAACATGAATACAAGACAAAGGGCAATTATACAGAAATTATCAATTCTTATGTTGCAATAGTTTCTTGTTCTGAGAGAACTTTCAAAGTACCTTCAACTTCACCAGTAGAAAAAGCAAAGTAACACACAATTATATAAGAAGTAGCAGCTGAAAGAGAAGAAATCATCCACACGTAGCAATAGCATCTTACTTGGAAAGCACTTCTTGGGTAAAGAACAATTGTAATGGCCAATCAACAGCATATTCAAGAGCAATACCATCCCAGCCATCAAGGGACATTTCTGAAGAAGCATTAGATAATGCAGCACCATCAGAGTAGACTTTTGATTTGGGTTGATCTGCTGGGGATGATTTAACTGTGATTCCAAATGAAGGCATCCTATTATATGTAAAGATAATGTTAATAGCAATTTTCAATGAAGTGAAGACAGATAGCACCGTTCAAGGTCAAAAATGCAATTAAAAGTATAGGCTCTAACCGCAAGGATACTCTGTAAAAGTATTTATCTTCCTCACTGATTGTCTTTAGAGCAGCCTGCATTGCAAGTAATGCCAATGTGTATATTTCAAACAATTGATAAATTTGGAATTGAGCTCAGCAAGCTGACATAACGAATATTGTAGCCATAACAAGGAGCAAAATCACATCCACTACAGATACCAGCTGAAAAGGGACCATGAGATCAGCTTCAGCAGTTGACTGGCGAGGAGGTAAACGCATTAACTGCCGACTCTCTTCAATAAAACACTGGCACAATAAATGAATCATTAAAATCAAGTTGGCCGCTTAAAACTGCATAATTTATTTCAGAAAATAAGAATTGATGCCATGCCTCCCTGGCATGCTCAAAGTTGAAACTTATGGCAAAGGTGGAATTGAAACAGGAAATATTTTAAGCTGATAGAAACCATGGGTATGACTTGTAAATGCAAAGCTGCAAGAATCTTTAGAAAGTAATGGCTCACAGAAATGAGCCAAATTTCAAAGAAATCCGAAAGCGACTCATCCTTTACCTGGAAAAAATCTCCTTTTGCTAAAAGGAAATAGTCTTTGAGGGCCTTCAAGTGCCCATTCAAGTCTGCACGCACAACCACAAGCTGCACAGGTGAAGGGAACGTGTGTAAATTAGAAGCTCTTATAGGTTAAGGATTAAAAGTGCCAGATGCAGGACCTGCCAAAGATGACTAGCTGCAATTGCCCGAATAGAATCAATAGCACACTCAAACGACCTTTTGTGAAATTCAGATGATTCCTGCATACAATAAAACCAAAATTCAGAGCAAAAACTTAACGTTGTATAACCGATCAAGGAAAAAGGTTTTGTTTTTTCTTTAAAAAATGAACAGTATCTGTCCGGCCCGTGTGAGAACTACATTGATGGAAGTAACGATTGTTTCATAATATGAACTAAATACTAAACTACCATCACTCCTTACTGAAAAGAGCAATGCAAAATATTATCTATGACAATGCAGATTGAGGAAGTGCACCTTTAGGCCTTGAAGCATAGCTTCAATCTTATCAGCCTCAGACTGTGGAAGTAATTCTTCTCCAATTAGGTTTGTATCCACAAAAGGTTCCTTCTGGAAAGGAAAGCGCCCAGAAAGACCATGAATTTTCTGGGCACCTCTAGGCATCTGCTGATTATGCGAAGGATCCTTGAACTGAAAGGCAGGGCTTGGGTTCTGGAGAACCCTGATGGCTTTACCAGCAAAAAGAATTGATTCAGCAACACGCATGTGGATATACTCAGGTAGCATATCCTGCAAAATAAATGACTTAGAATGAAGACTAAATTCGAAACATCTCACTTAAAAGCTCGCTTTTCTGTGGCTTGAAGAAGCATGCTAAATCCACCCAAGGATTAGGTAGTCGGATAGACAATAAAATGCTGTGGCCGCCTGAAGGGTCAATCTTTTAAGGCCAGAAATAATTGGAAAAAGTGAATGGCATTGCTGTTTCTCGAATATTTAAATCTTTTATTCAGAATAAATGTAGAAAATAAGTGCCCAAACAAAATTATGACAGCAAACATCAGCAACAAAAGTAACAATACAGTCCAGAAAATGGTGCTAGCATTATTTACAAGATCCTGATAATTCTTCCCATATTGAATCTCCAGTAATCCACACAATGTCAATGTTTAACTCACACCAACTCTATTCAGAATTTTGAATAAGATCATCAGTTCCTCTTTAAAAGACGAAAGTTGTAGCTATGACATCCCCGACAAAGACAAGAAATGCTATTTAAAATGCTCTCAACTTTCCAAAAGAGCGCAGATATTTCAATGCTTCTTGCAGAACAATGACTGTTCTGATGATGCTCTATTGCATAAAAAAGGTTGATATTTGCTCTGAGCATGTTCAGCAACGACAATGATAATGTGAGTCAAGACACTTTGTTACATATTAAACACTCATTAAAAATAGGCCAACTTACCCCTGGGGAGGGAGGTATGAGAAAGAAAATGAAAATGTAGATGAAGAAAGTATCAAGCCACGAACTTATCAATCACATCCTTATTATCATCATCAAAAAATTACCCATAACCCTCCAGAAAATCACCCAACATAATTAGAACAACCAAAAAAAATTAATAATAAGAAAGAATGGCTTTGGTGCTGATTATTAAAAAAAAAAAAAAAAGGCATAAACATAGAATGAGAGAATTCAAGGATACCAAATATATATGAAATCCCAAGTGCCAATCAGTTAAAGGCATTTCATCAGTTGACAAGCGTGCCAATTTTTCCGACATATCTGGCGATGAGTTATGCTTTACATCCCTGTCTTCCTGCCTGAAAATTTAATGTAAACATAAAAACGGTTTTAGGTAGGTAAACATTTAGGAGAAAATGCACCAACTAAAGAGATCAAAAGCATCAAAGTTACAAATAATTTCAGAAAATTGAAGGATTTAAAAGTCAAATCATTATCCATCAAAACCCACACTATTTATAGAACATTCACCACACAAGTACATGCTTATAAACATTAGTTTTTAACCCATCAAGTTTTCAATGCATGAGAGAATAAAAAGAACATCATTATATCAGCACAAGAGAAACCACTGGTCATTACCTTCTGATAAAAAATTCTCCATGCTGATCTTGAAGAATCCCATAAATCATCCATGAGGCAAGTTGGTTGTACAAGACCTGATGCCCATGCCAAAGAAGCCTATTCTTTTGGACAGGACAATCCACAGAGAATGAAAATCAGTAGCAATAACGTCATGAAAAAATGTAGTGGAAAAACAAACAAAGTTAACAGAAACAATAATGCAAATTAGGAACAACCTTTGAATGCAAGTCTGCAATTCTGGAACCCCACAGTGACATCGCTTGTGTAAAAGGTTAAGAAGTTGTCCACCACGGATATCATCACGCTCAATCTCTAGAACAAGCTCATATAAAGGAGGGAGGAGGACAAAAAACTAGGCACCAAAAGCTCATTAGTAATGAAATCCTCAACATTTGACTATGAGACTAAAAGAATACTGAAAAAAATGCAACAAAAATCCAACCTTATTCAGGCCTTGGGTGATGGTGGCCAAGATAGGAACAGTTTCAGAGAGCAATTTCTGCTCAATGTGGAGCACAGCAGACCTGTAGACTGAGAGTATCTCAACAACGCCATTAGCAATTGCCCTCCGATAAACACTTGGCTTTTCCGTTGTATTATGAGACAATTCAGTAGCTCTGGCCAAAGGGGACACATTAGATGACCTAATCCAACTCAAATTTCGTGACTTGGTTGCAAAGCGATCGAGCTCTCTGTAGTAAAACCCCAATGAGATTATCCTCTGGATGAGATCCCTAAAATACCATCACCAAAAAGTTTCATTTCTAGCAAGCGACTCATTATGGAAATCCTAAAGAAGAACAAATATATATTGGGCAAAATTGATAGAACCTATCGCTGGGCTCGATGAAGGATATGTCAGGAGCAAGCTTGAAGCAGCGTTCATCGGAGATGGAAGCGTCAGGGGATAAGCGAACGCCAATGGATTTTTGGTGCTCTCTCTCATCGATTATGAGATCTCCTGTGTAGCCTAACAGTGCTAGTAAGAGCTCGTGTAACATTTTCTTCTATTTGCAGTGTGCAGTTGCTCACTAATTTCGCGAAATCACAGTTGTTATTTGAATTTTGCCGGCTCGCTGGGGTTTTCGCGGTGGATCGTCGCCCAAGTTATTAGTAACTTTTTTGACACATATGACCAAAAGTCAAAATTAAAAACGTAATTTCAAATGCTAAAAAGAAAAAGGTACATTGGGGACTTTAGTTAAAACGTAAAATGCTATAGATATTACCCACTGTTCTTCCAATTGATTATTTAAAATTTTTGAAAATTCAAACTAACCAAATGCTTATCAGTTAACCAGGTAATATTGTAGCTAGCTTGGAAGACCAAATGAAACGCATAGAAATTAAAATGAAATTTATCAGTTAAATAATTCCATTCCAAATCCGAAAAAGACATTCAAAATCTTTAATTTATCAGTTAAATGATGCTTCCGGATAATATTAATAGTATCAAATACAAACACCAAAAACAAACATGAACTTGTGGGAATAAAGTATAATTTTGCCTAATCTGACCACTTGATATTTCCTAAAACTCAAAAAAAAAAAAAAAAAAAAAAAAAAACTGTCTTGAACTTCTCGAACATATTTCATTAGGTAACAAAATTTGATGATTTCCAGAAAAAAAAAAAAAACATAGCCGGAAACTCTCTTTTCTCAAATGTCTATGAGGTATTAGTTGTCTCTATCTTCTTATGATTTGGCCACCACCGCCTTTAATTTATTCTGAATCTTTTTTATTCTTGGCTTCCCCGTCTGTCCACTCTTCCTTTTGTGCTCCTCTCTTTCGTATGGATCCACATCTTCATATTTGATTGGTTTAATAATCAGCCCTTGTTTTTTCACCACCTGCCCAGAGTACATTCAAGGTAAGAAACAGCACATGCGTAAACAAAATACTATAGCATTGCATTAGCAAACATGTTTGCTTCAACACTATTGTTCATTCCCATAATATTGTAACGGAATTAATTTTCTTCCTTAGCTGTCCAGAAAAGAAAACAAGAATTAGATGAACAAATATGTGATTGTTGTGAATCTGTGGTAAGCCACTCACTTCAGGCCGATTGAGAGCTCCAATTGCTGTTGCAGGATTGAATTCAGGCCCAATAGGCATACGGATGCTCTGTTCAAAAACTTCTTTTGATGTGAAAGGGTATGGCAATGTTTTTGTATGCAATTTTTCAGCCTGAAACATCCAGATAAAGATAATCAGATTTATTAACCATCAGAAGTTAACACTATTTGACAGAAAAAAAGAACAGCAATTGCAACTTCAAAATGTGTTGCTGAGCAGTTGCCCATATTAAGCTAATAACCTGGATCATTTACTTTAACATGAGAAGAAGAAATCAATCTTTGGTCTTCAACATCATTCCACAGTAATAATCATTTTCCACACAAATGGCAGTTCAAATCAGTAGTTATCACAAACAACCTTAACATTTATTTTTCTTTTTAGGACTGATTTCATTATTTATAATTGAAATGCAAAGATCTAAATTCAGTAAAGCTGTTAAGTGATACACAGCCAAAATACAATCTAACTTGCTTACCTTTTTATCCAATTTCTCTGAGATAATAACATGTTTCAGATGTGCATCCTTCCGTTTCTTAAGAGCATCTTCCCTTTTCTTCTTTGCAATTTCATGCTCTTCCACCATCCAGGAAGGCAAGCCTTTCTTCTTCTGTATACTTGTCCACTGGCCCCAACCTGGTAGTAAGACAGGTTTCTCAGGTTCAGGATTTTCCTCATCCAAAAGCTCCTCTTTATCCTTGCTAAATTCTTCTTCCACATCGTCACCAGCAAAAGCTTCGCGAATAAGCTCTGCTTGAGAAGGAAGTTCATAAGAACTTCTAGCGCCTGAAGATAAAATCCCATCCACCATCTGTCCTTCGCTATCTGTATCACTTTCCTCGCCCATTACCTTCCAGTCCCAGAAAGGAGGACAAAAATATAAGAAACAGCAAATCACAACAAAATAAATAAATAAAGAGCATATAAAGGTGGCCATACCTTTTCGTCTTGATTGTGCTTAACAGGTTCAACAAACTTTGGGGACCTTTTAATATTAGTATCCACTTTAGTTTCGCTTTTCATCTGCTAATTACAGGCATAGTCAAATATGCGCACAACCAATTCTTCATTTCTGAGAATGAACGTAAGAAAAGAAATGAAGGCTTAACCTTTTTCCAAGTGTCTGATACGAACATCGAAACTTCATATGTTGTCTTGGGACCAGCTTCTCCAACAATATCATCATAACTCTGTGAACCATAAAACATGAAATTTTGAGTATGTGAACATATAGAAGACTTTAAGGCAGCAGGCCAGAAAGAAACCACAAAATCTCATTACCTTAAACACAGAATCCCGTCGAGTCTCAGAATCCTCACCAAGTAAAACAGAATTAGCATTAACATCCTTTTGCACGTCTTTTGTTCTGGCCAAGCCAAGATCATCATCTTCTCTCTCCCCGAGTTCCTCTTCACTGTCACTATTCGCATAACTATTGTCTGATTTGATCTTATTATTTTTTTCTATAGCCTGCATTCCAGATGCACCAAACACTCTTCTGCCACTCACAGTGCCTGCTTTTGTATTTTCTAGCCCAGCTGCACCTTCCAGTTGATTCAGTGATGATTCATACTCTTGAAGAGCAAGCTTAGCTTCTTCAGCTGCTTCTTCCTTCTTTTTCTTCAATCCACGCATCTAAGGCAAGCAAATCAAAAGGGAAAAATATCGTTGAGATGTATGTACAAAATCCAAAAGCAAATTATATTCCTTTAAATTTGGCAAAACTAAATAACATAATATACACAAATTTACAAGAAAAAACTTGGCACATATTACCATGAAAGGTAAAGAAAGCACTCCTGAATTTGGCACTTCATCATCCTCTTCCAATACCCTTAGTGTCTTCTCTTTTGCTTTTGTTAACATCTTTGATGGCCCATCATGGTCAGAACCAGCAGAATCTTCATCTTCTTCCTCATTGCTGCTGTCATCACTGCTACTTTCCTTCATAGATTTCATTTTTCTAGTCAAAAGAGCATGCTGGTGGAGTTGTTCAGCTATAGCGGCTTTAGTGCCTTCATCTTGGACACTTAAACCACGATCTAAAATACGCCTTGCCCACTTTGAACGGTTTTTGTGCTTCAAAGTCATGCGTTCCTACATCAAACATAATGGATTAAGAATAAATTTTGCAGTCACTAATTATCTTTTGCCTATTAAAAAGACAGGAATACAATTTATCTTTAGAATGCAATATGTTTGAAAATTATATTATAAATTGTTAATCACCTCTGCCCGTTTGAACTCTTGCTTCATTGCTTGTTCCTTAGCTGCTTCCGGATCCATATGCATTTCATCTGATGACACTTTCAATCTATCTTTTTTCAGCATTCGATGATAAACTTTGGATTTTATCTTTTTGATGCGTTTCATTTTCACTTCGTGACGGAAAAGAAGGCTGCGCATTTTAGCAATATGATTCCATTTGTCTTTGACATCTTCAGCAGAGATCTGCGAAGAATCATTAACACAAGAAACATTCAATGAATTTTTTTGAAGGCAAAAAGAAAAAGATCATAAAGCTAGACAGGAAGATCTGATGCCACACATTAGTAAGGCACATGGCACAAACAAGGTGAGGACAGATATGGCAACAAGTTTACTGAAACAGAGAAAATAGAAATCAATATATATCCGCGGAAAATCATGAAACTGAAAAATTTTGATTTGCAATTCATTGGAGTTTTGAATAATGAACTATTATTACCAAGAACATAAAAGAATTTTACTATGCAGTCCCCCAACATCAACTAACACTTGTGTGCTCCAGTTATTAAATTTCCATTTTAATAATATGCAGCATCCTTGGACACTCAGATCTTAGTTTGCAAATTTTCTGGAAGATGATCTATTTAGCACTTCATAAAAGAATCTTAGATGATAATGCCTAAATTCCTATATTTATCATTTTGTCACCTCATCCTTCTCACTATGCTGTTAACAACGATTTGATTCCCATAAGGACTAAGTATCTCCCTCCAACAATTAATAATCAAGCAGTGTTCAGATTACCATCTAACTGCAAGTATCTTCTCACAAACCTCCATCCAGAATCTCTTTACATTACCAACTTTTTGCCCTCCTACCCTTGGCATGCAGGAATGCTCTATGCACCAAGAATCACAGAGTATATTTGCATATTTAGAAGTATCACAGTCACGATTTCCAAATAATATTCTAAATATATTTAACATATATATGAGGTATGAAACTGCAATGGCCCATCAAACAACAAGAAACCAACAAGATGCAAGACGCATGCACAGTTTCTTTTGCCATTGCGCCCCCCCGCCCCCCCAAAAAAAAAAAAAAAAAAATCCTCGCTACATCATTGCTACTTGCAGTTTTCTTTTTTAGTTTATTGATCAGCTAAAATGAAAAAAAAAAAAAAGTAGCATGTGTGAACTACATATGACGAATTCCAAAAACACTGAATTTAGTGAACCAAGAAATAACTGCAGCCTCCATACCTTATTTAACTCAAGAAGTCTGGCACCATCTTCTTTATGAGCTTCCATAACCTTGTCATCATAAACTAATGAAGCCATCTTCTTCTCAAACTCTGTTCTAGGTTCAAATTCAGAAGCTATTGCCCCCACAGTTGAAAAACCCAATTCCGTATCTCTGTCAAAAATAATGGTAGGAGCCTCTCTATTTCTTTTAACTAAGGGCTCCCACTTTGTAATATCCTTCTTTGATTGTTCATAAGCTGCCTTCCTCTCCAACATATCTCGAACATCCTTTGAAAGAGGAGCATGGAGAGGAGCAGTCTTTTTCTCCATCTGATGGGTTCTCTTACGTAGTTGGCTATACGCAGGCTTTCCCTGAAGACTTCCCAGAAGATCTTCAATTGTAATGCGGCCATCACCATCTAGAATATCACGAGTTGGGTTATATTCAGACTCAGGATATGCCTCGGATATGACGAAATTCTTCTTCTTCTTCTTCTTGTCTGAAAAAATTATAGACTTAAAGCAAGTAATGCTATTAACTAAAATTAGAAAGGAAATTGAAATGCAATTTCTACTGCCTACTTTAGGGAATGATTTACATGGACAAATATGTTTCAATTTTTAGAGTCATCATCCTAAATATCTCAAGTAGAATATAAACTTTATTAGAGTAGAATTTTGGAGAGAAAGATCACAAAGCTAATCCCACCTAGTTAAACATGCATCTGTAAATGAAAGCATCTCATACAGCATAACTAACGCCAATCAGCACAAATGCGATACCTTCAAAAGCCTCAGTTGGCATTCCAGTGATTCCTTGCAACATCCTTAAATGCCTTTCATCATCTTCCTCTTGAAAATCATTATTAAGTTGGTCTAAGTTTTTCCTTTTAACTTTTGAATCCTTAAACTTGTTAGCATCACCATTGTTCTTATCATTACCATCGTCATCGTCATCATCCGATTGCACATTCTCATCCTGCATGAGAATTCAAATATATATTATGAATATTTGATAAAATTAGATAACATAATTGTAGATGCTACAATGTTAACATACAAGCACGTCGAGAGTACAAATATAGAAAAAAATGTTCCTTTATTATACAACTAAGAGACTTTACCAAATAACTTTACCATCTGACAAATTATGGATATCAATTCCAAACGGTTTATGCAGTACAAAATGTGTATATCAGGTATAATCTACCTGAAATCTTATTTGAAACCATTTCCAGTTGGAACACACAGTATGTCAATTGACAAAGAAACTGTGGCTCTACAAGTTATATAACTTAAAAAAGATTTTCCGAATCCATCCAACGAGATTGGTGAAGATAAATCCAAATTCCACCTACACATTCTTTCACCTTGCAAAGGCTTAACTAAATTTCCGTTTTACTTATCTGAATTTTCACCAAATTGTTCGATAAAACTAGGATACAGCCCATTGCACTATCAGGGCGACAAAAGCGCCTTGAACGTGTCCATACCCACCAAAATAACATCCTTGAAATTTGAACTGGTTTTTCCAATTTGGATCTAGCTATTAAGTTGCAATTAAACTAAATATAAATAATGGCGGGAGATAATTAACTCTGAAACAAGGTACAGAGTAAGGAATAGAGCAAAAAACCTTGAATTTCTCAGGCAATTGGTACTCGTAGTTCTCGACAGGATCATAACGGCGGTTCTTCTTCGACTCTTCTTCAGCCACCTCTTCCTCGTACTCATAGAAGTCGTTTACCTCATCAGAGAGTATATCTTCGTCTTCTTCGCCGTTAAATTGGTTATCAGGATTTATGCGGTCGAGCTCCTTTCGCAGCGCGTTAGGCAAACGAGGACCGGTCTTCCTCTTCTTTCCTTTATCGTCTTTCTTATTCTTGTTGCTCAATGACTTGCCATTGAACTTTTTGTTAGTCTTTGTTGCCTTCTGCTTCATCTCGTCTCTCACTTTTCTCTTCTTGTCCGCCATGGCCGCCGAATGGAGGACAGCCACGCTTTCGAGGGGCGAAATGGGAGCTTTGCTTAAGAACTGGAAGCCTTGGACGGTTACTCTCAGACCCAATTATATATGGATTCGATTAATGGGTCGGACATCGTAGCTGTGATTAATCCTAATACAATCTCAGGTCCAAGTTTATTCATTGCGTCCGGCCCAATTGCAACCTGTAAGATAAATACACGCATTAGAATGAATTTAATCGAAAAGAAAATTTCAGAATTAGATTTTTTTTTTTTTGAGAAGACAGAATTAGATTTTTGCGGTGTAAGATTCAATAATTCTCAAATTTTACCCAGTACTATTTTATGAATTCTAATTAGAGTCAAATTCAAAAATAAATACTAATATATATTTTAGTCAAGTGTAATTAATACTAAATTACGTGATTATACAGGGGCGTTAGAACATGTACACTAGCCCACTTTCACAATTTGATTGAGGTTAGGCATTTATGTGATTCACGCGCAGTTTATATTAGTAAGTTCAAGTACAAGATAATATTTGCCAAGATTAGTACTAAAGACCTGTTCATGAATTAAACCAATTATCATAAAAAATTGTTAAAATTAATTTTTATTTATCATTTTTTTTAATGAATGCTTGGAAATATTTTGATTTAATATATTTTTTATTTATTTGATCCATGAATGACTCTATATACCAGATCTAAGTATGTCATTCTCGTAAGCATATAATTAAGTTTATCTTTGTGCATGAATCCTTTATACTATGTGCCAAAATCAAAGAACACATGTGCATAGATATAGTGTTCTCATTTCATAATTGGATTTCAATCAACAGAAGCACAAAGCCTCTGCATGCACAGGAGAGGGAAAGCAGATAAAATGTATGTATATTATTACATTTACCTGGAAGAACATATAAAACGATATATTGCAGCACTTAGAAGTTTGCAAGGAGTTAAACAAGGTGAGAAGGCCATGTTGGAGAAGGGGAGCACGTGCAAAGAGGAGGGTTTAATTTGTTTTGCACGTGCCCTGCTTCTCCAACAAGAACTACTCCACCATTAAAGCAGTTTCTCCAATGTGTGTTTTGAAAAGGATAATGAGAGTGAAGAAGGTGATGTATTTATAGGGAAAAGCAGAGTGACGAGATAAAGAAAGAGTCATTTAAAGCCAAGAAAAAAGCAATGAGTGAAATGGATTTGCAAGGCATTCGATCCATTCCATGCAATAATTAGTAGGCTGCCAAGAAATTCAAAGTAGAGATATCCAAGGAAGGGAGAAACAGAGTCATGTCTGCCTTAAATTCACAAAAGCAACAATCCCTACCCTTAAATTTTGTTCTCTCTGCAGGACGTGGATGATCCGATCAAATTGCATGAGACAAAACAAATAGTAAAAAAAAAAAAAAAAGGGTTGGTTTAAGACTGTGAGCATGCAATATATATAAAAAAATCTTGGCCTTTGGATGAAGAATTGAATTCTGTGACTAAGGGTCCCACAAGCGGGGTTACAATTACATTGTTTTCTTTTCTTATGGGAATTGAACAAATTTTGTGGGAGGAAGTTTAAAGTTTGAGCTTGTAAAAGGAAGAGGAGAAGAATAATGTAAGAGTGCACGAAGGGTTTGCGTGTTGGGCCAAAGGGTTTTGAGTACATGTATGTGAGTGAGCATTTGAGAGAGAAGCTGGGTGCCTCCCTAGGTAGATATGATTCCCTATATGGAGTAGGCACCAGCTTTTTTCCCCCCAGAATTTATGGTGGGTTTCATATAGGTAGACTCCTCCAACATTTACACTGTTTTTACTTCTAATTAGCCGAGCAAGTTATTAACTAATGCTTTCTTATCGGTGTTAGTATATACTTTGTGCATAGAGTCTAATATTATAAACATGGGATGATACTAGTCAATACAATGTCATTGAAGTATAGGGTCATGATGGAACTCTTGCAAAGTTATTTTATTTCAGCGAATAATATAATTATTGTTGAAATATAAAAATATAGAATTTAAGGATGTCACGAGATAAATCGTGTAAACTTCAAGGCAAATCTATGCATTTAACGGATGAACATCTTATTCTCTTTTCATCAATTTAATTAGCCGGATAATTTAGGTAATTAGAGGATAAAATTCTTGTCTGTCCCCAATTAATATTGAAGCAACAGAACAGTGAGAAGAAAGAAAAAGGAGGTGATCAAAGGAAGGAAAGGCACTAGATATGGAAAAAAGCCCTGACACTTAAGGTGAAAGCAGGGGGGAGGGGGGAAATACATTAAAGACAAGGTAAGGTGGGAGATATAAATAAATCAGCTATAAAAGAGGCCGTTTTAAAATAGATGGAATTGGTGTCACCCTTAAATCACCATTTTTGTCTTGTGGAGGAAGAACATAGATTCTGGCATGAGGTCATCATCAAATCTAGAGATATAATATAAATGCTAGCGTGTCCACCCAGCTTTCCAAGTGTTGCAGTAAATGCTTTATTTGGTCACACACTCATATCTATTCATATGCTTTTGAAACTCACTCATCCTCTCAACTGGCTAAATTCCACTGCACTCGATGCATCTTTGACTCTTCCTTGGAAAAAAGGAAGCAACAAAGCGAAACTTGGTGACGTCCCTTAGAAGACCTAATAGGAATCCACTTTGTTTTCAATTAAAAGCTGGGCATATGGGAACATCCATTTCAATATCAATACAAAAATGCATAATTCCTTCTTGAATTTTTTGAAGCAAATTATGTGATTTTCTTGATAATCAGGACATCTTCTCTTTGGCAGAAGAAATTGTTGTTTTTTTTTTTTTTAAAATCCACTTGCTATAATCCCCTCGATAGGCCTGCTTTTCCTACGCTTGCGTGAGGTTGCAAATGAGTAAAAAACCATCCAGTTTAATGTTCATTGTTTATGGCTTATTCAGTGAAGAGTTGGACTTGCTGTTAACTCATTTGAAATTGGAGTTCAACAAAGAGAATCTCTGGCCATACTGGAGGTGAGTGCTTTGTGTTCATTTTTCTACTCTTCAACCAGCAAAGGTTACGTGTTATATTCAGTTACCTTACTAACTCATTTTCCTACAGCATCATCTTTATTATAGGATGCATATGACAACCTCTTTCCCATCCTTCACCCCTAACCCTAACAATTTTTTTTAAAAAGAGAATATCTTATGTACAGTATAAATACAGCATGCTGCTGTATTACAATGGAAACAACATTTCCTGGGTACAGCTCATTGAATTCTCTTATTCTACCCGAAATCTACAACTGTAAGACCTCCAATCTTAGATTCAGTATGGAAGAGACATATTGAAGTTAGTAATTCTTGTATTTGAAATTCACTTGAACCACATAACGCATCCTAATCTGATCCACATTGTAGACTATGTACTCGTTGTATAGTAAAGCACCCTGCGAGAAGTATTCAGAAAATAACTTTTAACTTCCTTATAAATCAAAGTCACTAATTAAAAGTTGAAAAGGGATCCAAGCTTTGTTTTAATACGTGTTTGTAATACCACCTTATGGCCTTCTTGCTGTTTGGCTTTCCCAAGAGGAACAGTGACACCATCCTCAAGTGCCTTGGCACATGAGAGATCTGGAGCAGTTGAGCCGACTCCTTTTGTGCTGCGGTAATTAGATTTGCAGTTATGTGAGAAAGCAAATCATGAAAGATAATTGTGTTCTCTCTCCAAATAGCACTAAACAAAAAGCAAATCATATTTTAGCATACACCATTTTCACCTCAACAAGAAAAGGCAACAACCAATATTTGGTGATAAATTTGGAGGGTTTAAAGGTGAGCATACAAAGATATTCAAATCCAGTAATATAGAAATACTTTAAAATTTTACAGGGGTGTATTGAATTAAGATTGTGTTAAATTTTAAAAGAATTATTAAATTTGATGGAATTCAATGATTTTCTAAGATTTCTACATATTCCACTAGAATTTTAAATAGAGTTTTAAGGAAGTAGTAGGACTTTTTTTATAGATTTTGATTGACTTTGATGGAATTATAATGATTTTTATATATCCAATCAAAATTAATTTTAGAACCTAATTGAACAAATTAAAAGATTTTAAAGCCAAATGAAAACTGAAAAACAATGAGGGACTAAAAAGCAAAATGCATAATCTTCTCTAAAATTATTTTTTTTCTTCGGAATTATCGCTGCCGACATCATGACTATATATACTATTCTGATATTAAAATTCGATATAGATGAAATTGAAACAGTAGCTCTGCTTTTTCTTTCATTTTGATATTTTCCTATTTCTTTTCTTTGAACTCCGAAAAAATCTGTCAATATTTCTGATTAAATCTTCTTATTCCTAGTTATTCTATAGGAATAAATAGCTATTCCCTTCCTCCATAGAAAAAGAAGTCATAACATAAGACACAGAAATCTTTTTTGATTCAGATCAATTTGTATTGATATTTATACTTATATAAGATTTATAAGATTTATATATATATAATAAGATTGATGTATCTATTAGATCATGGCTTCATGTACCAAATATTTTCACATACAATATTTTTTTCCGACAATATGATGTAGAAGTAGAATAAGGATGAGAAAAATACTTTCATTTAAAGTTTTCTATTTATTTAATATTGTTTATATTGAATTTAATAATAGGAAAAGTCATTCTCTTTCTTCTTTTCTGATGACAGATATAAATATAAAGTAAATAAAAAACAATATTGGAGCCTGCAATGGCCAGCATCGTCGGTGGCCATCCCGCTCCCGTTAACCGCTATATTAAACGGATTTGGCAGTGGATACTTTATCCATTATTAGTAAAAAATGTATTTTAAATAAATCCGAAATTTGGATAGTTAAATATTCATGAGACCTTACCCGTTTAAGAGATACTTAAATAGGTATTTAAACGGATTTAGAATGGATACAGATAATAAAATTTTAAACGGATATCTATACAGTTAGTTTCAAATTCGCAGGTACCCGCTTCGCTTTCTATCTATTAAGGGATGTATTGAATTAAGACGGCTAGATTTTAAAAGATTATTGAAATCTTTGAGTTGGAGAATGGATTTGTTAATGACTCATTTATTCATACATAACACATATAAAATCCAACGAAATCAATAATTTTATAGAAACTTTCTAAATCGGCAATTTTTAAAATACCATCAAATTTTTATGAACTTTTAAAAAATCACAATTAAATATCATCAGATTTTTATAGATTTTATAAGAGTCTGAATTAAATACCATAAAATTTTAATGAATTCTAAAAGAATCTAGACTGAATACCATTAAAATTTTAAAATCTTTTAAAATTTAAAAGACTCCAATACACCTTTCTTAGTATTTCAACAATTCTACCAAGCAAATTAACTTCATTTCAGCAACCAGACAAGAACGAAGGAAATGTTCCACCAAAGAGTATTGAAACTAACCTTAGCTTCCCCTGCGGCAACTTATCAGCATCATAATTTGCATATAACTGCTCAGCCATATCCCCAAGCGCAACCTAAGAAGCACACAATTCAGCAGTTCTGTGAGAAACATTCAACTACAAGAAAGCTATGCATGTGCACGGTGCACCAATAGGGTTGAACAAGTAAGTCATAATAAAATCCATTTATAACCAGAAGAACAAATGCTAATTGATCTAAAACCTATACAAGCCCATCCTCTAGAAAGGCAGATAATTCCAAAATCTTCCCCAGAAAATTTACAGTTCGTGCAATTAAACAAAATATATCAATGGTAGAGAAAGTTATACTGCAAGCTCTAGCAGCCAACAATACATAACACATTTAATCTATGCATACGATTATCTGAAAATACTCTTAAGGCAGTTGGTTAACATAACTATACCTCACACAACAGTAAAACACCGGCTGAAGCAGCAGCTGTAGCATAGCAGTAATTTGCACTTTTTGAGAACATATCAGCAAAATAAACCCCCTTCCCAAACATGTAGCCTGTTACAGGTGCTTCTGGGGGTGCAATGCGCAAGCCTAGTAGTTTGTCAACAAAGAAGTTGCACTTTGCAGTTATTGAAGGGGAATTCATCTTAGACTTGCACGCATGAGCAAGCATGCAAGCACTTACACAGTGCAAGCAAAGGCACAGCATAAATTTGTCGGACTTTCAAAAAAAAGAAAAAAAAAAAAAAGAGCTCAGAAATATAACCTTGGGACAGAATGCCGGCCCAGTTCGTGAGGCGAGAACCATGCCATAAAAGCATTCTGTTTTTCACAGTCGAGAACTGCTCACAGGATTTAAAAGCAATTAAATTATGACACGTTATAAATGATAAGAGTAAGATTTAACTGGGTGCCATCCACAATGACAGAATCAATTCATGATAGTTGCAACTTATGTCAATAAAAGATCACCTTCTTGAAGCGTTGAGCTTCACCTTCTCTAAAGATCTCGAATATTTGAACAATATCAACAGTATATTGTGAGTGTGTTTTTGCATGTGTGTTCTGCATATACGTTGCAATCTGACCATAGAAAACAATGGAAATCAAACTAATGGCACAATTTCATACTTCAATGCCCTAATAGCACCTTCTTCCCGTCCCAAACCCCAAAAATACACGTTAAACTTTTTTTTTTTTTTAAAAAAAAAAGGAAAGGAAAAAAGTACCAAAAAAGAAAAGAAAAGAAAAGAAAAACCAATAAATGCTTTAGTTTTTTTAAGCTACTCAGAATACCATAGAAAATTCTTCAGAATCAACCTCAAGCGGTATCAGTTCACAGTGGAGGCGATTATAATGACAATACAGGTGATCTTCCTATAATAATAACATAAACTTAAATTAATACAAAAATAGGACAAGTAAAGTTTTGAAAGATTCTAAAGAACAGCAACAATTTGCAAGCATAGATAACTATTGACAAACTAGATCAAGACAGAATTACCTGCATTCCTGGTTCATCCTCTAACAACTTTGTCGCAACCTCAATCTCACCCAGGGCTTCAACCTTCAATAAAATACAAGGAGATCAGTGATATCTCTCCTAAATTAATGCAACTCAATTAACAACCATACATAATTTTGCTAATGCACTTTTTAACCAAAAAGAACATGTGCAGGATGATATCAACAAAACCCTTCATGATGATTTCATTAAGGCACACTATAGAATAACTTAGACCCACTTAGCCAAATCATACTCAAAAGAAACAAACAATTTTTTCCCTTTTCTGGTTAGTTATAGAAACAGAGATATTGAATTAAGGAAAAAGTGAATTACCATTTCTAATTTGTGTTTTAACTTCTGAGGAGTGTCAATGACAAAATCACCTGCCATAATCATTATTTTCAATAGAATACTTGCATAGAACAGAAAATATAGTACTGCCAGTCGCTATGTTCTGAAGGTTTCTCAGTTTCTGAAAGGCAGAGAGATATACAGAGAAAGAGAGGACTTACGCATTTTTTTAAAACCGAAGTCATGGGGAATAACAGTATAGAACTCACTGCAATGAAAATTTTCTATTAAAAATCAAAATTTCAGAAACTTCTTTAAGGCCATAGCCGCACAATCCAGCAGAGTCCACACAGTGTCAAATAGTCCGCTTATTCTTACCCGCTCAATTGCTCTAGTTGTGGCTTATTTGCTGTGCCAATTACATTGGCAATTCTCTTGAGGACTTCATAGCCCTGTGAATTTAAAGAACACTGAATCATTGGGTGACTAATGAAGAAGAAAAAGAACTAAGAAGATATGGTATCAAGGTCTGTGAAACTGTACACTAACATTGTAACTACCAATTATATTATATGCCAATAATGTCTAAAAGAATCCCAAGTGTCTTACAAGCTACAAGATAAAAATTTCAGAGCAAGTAATAGCATAACAGCTATAAGATCTATATATAGGACAGCATATCCAGTGCTCTAACTTCCCAAGCAAGAAACACCATTAATGAAAATTGCATCTCAGATCTTCAGTTTTGCAGTCAATATTTGCACAAAGAAGTGGCATCAAAATCAAAATCTACATCCCAAGCCTCTCTAGCATGTAAATGGAACCCTAAAGTGCAAAGTTTGCATGAATTTATTAGGAACAGCTATTTAAAGAATTTATCCTGATGTCATTCTCATTATAAGTAAAAGCGTGTCAGATATATGGCTGATTGTTGAATTGTACTTTGTGCAACTTCTGACTTAGCCCGGTGGTGGATGGATCTCTCAACTTGGGCATAACCCAAGTACAAAACCCCCAATCCCCACATATATAAACAAAAAAGAAATCTGAATTTTCTTTTAGAATCCATGAGTACTGAGTTAGATTCTGTCAATCATTATCATCACTTCAAACATACCTTCAATATTGTTGACTTGCTCAGCTTACCAAGTGGCAGTTTATCAGCATTATATCCTAAAAGGCAATATGCAAAACTACATGAATGAACTACTGGTGACAATGTCTAGAAGTAAAGAAACAGCTGGCATATATAATAAAGGGAATATAAATTAAATAAAGAACCATCCATGGAATACTAAGGTTTATACAAGCAAACTGAACATAATTGCACCTGCATGTTTGAATCATTTTAATGATGGGAGAACTAACCTATTTCCATCATTTGCTTCCTCATCATGCTCACATTGCATATAAGAGAGATAAATTTTGCAATACGTTGTTCAAGTTTTGTTTCCCGAGGTTGCATTGCAGAACTAGAGTCAAAACCTTCTTTGACCTGATAACAGTAATTGTATCTGAAAAACTGTGAGATCAGATTCAATAATTGGGTGGAATCTAAAACGTCCACAAACCACCCTTCCAATCAACTTGTTAAATTGGATACATTTCCCTCTTCATCAGTCCACAATGGAAAACTTGGATTCTTTTTATTTCAAAATCAAGAATTACAACAAAATATCACAAGCACTTGGAATTTTGAAAATATACAAAGTACGAAGACAACTCACCACTGGTTCTTTTCCCTTTTCACTGTAGTCCATTTCTAACCAGGTATAGCACTTGGGATGACATTTGAACTCCTTTCTTTCGGACCAGTTGTTCTTTGTCTTAGCATAAAACTTCTGTTCAAATTCATAAAGTGCAGTATCTCGAGAAGTGTAGGGACCAAATGTTTTATCTTGACCCCTTACTCCAACCCTTCCCCATCTATTGTAGACCATGAATCTACCACCATCATCAGATTCTGCAGAAATAATATAAATTAATTCCAATGTAATGTGAAGCAGTTCGTTAGGTACAGAACAACAATTTAAAATGGAAGTCCTGTTGTCAATATGAGAGCAACTCCAATATTCAATATCATATCTGACTTCCACATAAATTAAGGTGCTGCAATTTAAAGAAGTGAGAACTTACCTAGAAGTTGAATGACATAGAAGTTGTTATTGTTATTCCCAACATTTGTCTGATTCAGCATTGCATCGTACACATCATCGCCCTGAACCATCATTAAAGACGATTAAAAAAAATCAAGGTAGGAAGGGGACAATCCAGTGGTGACAAAATCTGATAACAACTCAATGACACAAACATATGCTGTTGTTAACCTGTTATTACTTTAAAAAAAAAAAAAAAAAAAAACAAGATGCTATTTGTTATGATTCAGTCCTCCAAAACTACAACTAATGGATTACAAGTAGCTATAAGAAAAGAAAGACTTGCCAGTTGGAAAACATGATATTCTGACTTTATCTGATCTGAAAGATATTGATCCAGCACAGCGGCGCCCTTCTTGGTCGCAGTTACAATTTTCTGTTTCTTATTGACAGCCTCCTCTTCTTTAACTGCAACCATACTAACAATCATAACCAAAATACCCAAAACAATGAAATATCAGAAACACCTAAAGATAAAAGAAACAAACGCACATATAATATCTTCGATTTTCTATTGGAAAACATCAGGATTGTAAAAAATGAGAAAACGAAAAGAGTGTAGAAAGAAAGCAAAGTTCAATTGTACCTTGAAGAGTGTCTAAAGAACTGTCATTGTCCGGCAAACCATTGCAAAGCCTCTCTATTAATTTCTTTTTGGTCCCGGTGGTGGAAACCCCTAGAAACTTCGCTTGTTCGCGTAATTGCTTAATATTCATTTCCTGGAATTTATCAGTGGCCTTAATTTTCTCTGCTCCGTTAGAAACTCCGTCTTGAGTGTCCCTGTCTCTTTTCCTGCCACCACTAGCTTCGACCGTGTCCGTCGATTGCTTGTTTTCCTGCGCCATAGCTGATTCTAGTCTCCGAAACTGCAAAATAAATCAGACAAACTAGAATTAAAATACTGCATAAATAAATTTGAAAAATATGCTGCGAGTCAGAGGCAGACCAGAGAGGGTTTGGTTCCGGTGGTGTCAAGTCCGCGTTTAGCCAGTTCAGCTCGACGTTCGTCGACTTTGAGCTTGTTTGCCATTTTTACTGAATCAAAAAGAAATGTAAAGAGAGTGAAGAGCGAACACAGCTTGGCTCAGATTTTCGTTTCCGCCAGAAGAGGGTTTTTAAAGAGGGTGGGAAATGGTGAGTTCAGCTGAAAGAAACGTCGTCGTATTGCTTGAATGGCCGTATTTTATTATTTGTTAATTTATTTTTTGTGACATTTTTAAGAAGCTTTTTGAGCACGATTTGGCGCCATGTGTCTTGACTTTCTCTCTGATTTGGGCCGGTTACCTCTGCGTCAAACTGAGCTTCGAACTATTCCCGAACAACTCGGTCCATTGACCATGTTTTTTTAATAGAAAAATATAATTTCTATTACCAGGTTCGGAAGAAAGAGCTTCTATGAATCCATTAAGGTTTAAACCTGGTACGACTCTAGTTTTAAATACAGAGATGAAGCAATAGGAGATTATAAGATGTTTTTTTCTTTCTGCTAAATGAATATATAATAAATTAATTATATACTAATTATTTTAATTATTGGAATACTGAAAGCTAATTTGAATATCATCACATTTTAAACCAACAAATAATAATGTTGTAAGAAATAAGAATACGGTCCTTACCTTTCGATATAAGCTCCTGATTTTGATAAGAAATGGTATTATTGATACCTTTGCAGATGATAAATTGTTGATTTTGACAAACCCTGCTTATTAAAGAGTTAATTTAAGTACAGAAAAATTTACCTCTCTTGTATGTAGCTGTAAACTCTTTATGTAAATAGTAATTAATAAAGAAAAAAAATCTGCACATGAATGTATAAAATTAAATTTGAATTTTTGACTGTTTTACATATTCATTTCTATAATTTTTCACCTTCAAATACAATAACAAGCGAAAAATTTCAATCAATCGTTAAATTTAAATTTAACGATTCAAATTGTATAATCACGATAAATAACAAGATGAATTCAATTTAATAAAAGTGAAAAAAATTGGTGATAAAGGAAATTATTTTGACTACTACCTAGAGACAGTACCTTTTCACTTACTGGCTCTTTGTCTGGAGAGTGCTAGAATTGGAGATTCCACCGCCAAACCTTAAAATCGCCGGGAAAGAAGCAAAGAGTTGCATTTCTTTTGTTTATGACTTAAACTTGCCAGAAGACAGAACTGAATAGCTGAATTTTCACCTCACTGTCATTAGATTATTGACACAACTTTCATCCTTTGTTTTTCCTTCCTTTTTCTATTATATATTATTATTCAACCAACCACTTCTGCCTCTAACCCGTCAAACACTAATTAAATATAAATGATGATCATTTGTCTCTTGTTAGATTACATATCCACGTTTTCACATAATTAAATTTTATCCATTATCTTTTTTTTTTTTTTTTACTATTAGATAAGGGATTTGAATTTGTATATTTTATCCAGCCATTTTTACCATTAGATTATGTTTTAGAGTGCGGAATTTTTCTTTGTATTTCAATTAAGCAGATTATGATTTCTTATTTTAAAAAAAAAAAAAAAGATTATAATTTAAATATAAAATTCCTAATTTTGGAAATCTAGAAACAAGCTCACAACTATAAGCTAAACCTAAACGGTTCTTTTCCGAGCCGAGCACAAACTGGAAAACTAGCACGACATCGTTTCAGCTGCAAAGCAAAATGGACTGAAAAGTTCAAATCCAACTGTTCCACAGGCCTGAAGTGTAAAGGCTGGTCGCATGGTTTGGGTTTGGGCCAGACAAAGCATGTTTGGATATTTTCGCCATATTGGAGTAAGTAATTTGTGAAATCACAAGTTGAGCGAGAAAACAGAAATGGCGGAAAGGCAATCGCTGGATCAGCAGCAACCGCGACAGATAGACCCCCCGCAGCTGCAATCACCATCGCAGCAGCAACAGCCTGCCAGAGAAGACATGCTCGAGTGCGTGACGGCGTTAGAGACTGCTTTGCTTCCGTGCTTACCCGCCAGAGAGCTCCAAGCCATTGATCGCTCTCCCCATCCCTCTCATCAGAGTCGGTAACCTAGTCCTTCTCCTTCTTTATTTTTTCTCTTTTCTGAATTATCATTAGATGTCAGTACTGGTGATTTGATAATTAGGTCAAATCAGATTAATAGAGTGATTTTTTAAAATAACTTATTAAAAAGTGTGTAGATTACTGTAACTCGTATGATTCTTATTGTTTTAGTTATCTTTTTAGAGGAAAAATGGGCGTGGTTAGGTATGAATATTTGTAGGATTGTATGATGGGCATATTTCTAGTATATTCTATTGTTAAATGTCGTCCTTTATAGTGTTTAAAGTGAATATCTCCATGAAAGCTTGCTCCTCGTTCGTCTTTGATATGTTGTTTTTAGTAAATTCATGGATAATAATTATCTTATGAGTCTAGATTAAAAACATATACTAATGACACATATATCATTTTAGATTGTTGTCTCTTGCAGCTGTACTTGATGATACTCACAGTTTTCGTCCCCATTTGTTAACAAAACTTGTGGGTGCTTCAAACAATTAAGCGCGCATTAACTGGGTATGTAGAAATGCAGGGATAGTATTGTAAATGCTCTCGATGAAATTGAGCTAATCATGTCCCATAGCTTTCGTGCCTTTCATTCCAACTCAAGCCTGTTAAAAATTGACTCCATACCTTCATTATTTTGCATATTTTTCAAGAGAACTATTAGGGGAACAGCTGAAAAAGAAGTGTCTGAGAGCAGATAAAAAGAAGCATTCAACGATTCTTCGATCTATGTCATATTAACCGATTCACCAACATTATTTCTTCAATAGTTGAATCTCCTTCATGGTACTCTTATTTTAGATTCTAAGTGCATCAAGATTTTTCGTCATTTCTTATATGGTGGCTTCTTTATCAGCCTTTTTATGACATTACATGTATGTGTCTTTTCGACTAACCAGATAATTTCAATAGTGTGGCTTGACGAGTGTTATATGGATTATATTACTACATTTGGATTGCGAAAAGTCCTTGCCTTTTGTAAATGAAAACTAAATAATAACACATGCTGAAAGAGGTGTACTATGTGATTCTTTCAGTTGATGTCGAGAGGCATGCGAGGGATTTCATGGAGGCTGCCAAGAAACTTCAACTCTATTTTATTGGTCTCCAACGTGAAGATCAACCAACTGTAGCTGAAACACTGAGAAAGGTAAACCATATATCGCTCACAAATTGCAATACATACGACATAATTTTCTTTGAATATTCTACAGTTTCGTTCAGACATTGGCCAAGTCACACTGTGTTGGGTGCATTTTTTGCATATTAACAGGAGATTGCTGTGATGGAAGAAGAATTGAAGATAAAGGATGAGATTATCAAGAAGCAAGAGAGACTGATCCAAGGATGGAGGAAGGAATTGAAAGACCAACTGGATAAACACAAAACTGAATTGGAGAGGGTGTAATGGGAGAGTAGTAGGCCTATAACTAACGATAACAGATCATGGCTGATAACATTCATTTAAACTAATTGTTTTTTGCTTGTGGCATTATTTTTTATTTGCTGCTTGTATAAAAATATTTGTAGAATTAAAAAGGCTATGAATCATGAGTTTGTACGCAATGGCGCCTGCAGGATCATCAATCTGTTCGGCTATCAGATTATGATTGTAATGATGCTGGTGATACTTTATCTGCTAGCACTGATGCAAATGAGACTACAGAGGGACTTGTCTTTCCATGTCCACTTATTTCCTTTTCTGCGACATTTGCTCAATCATTGCTGGGTGTCATATGGATTTTGAATAAGAAAATTGTATCGCTAATAATTGGATCTTGTTTACGATCACACATTTTAAGCAGTCAACAAACGCCACACCGATGATTAGGTTAACTGGGTTTTTAGCAAGTCGGAGTAGAAATTTTAGACAGGTCTAACGTTTATGGTTCTGGAGGGATATAATACGATTGATCAGTGGAAGACAGCATTTCCCTTGTTTGCAGGGGTGAAAAAATGATAGGTAGAACCTACTCTTTCACAAGGTTAGGAAGATAAATACACATTAATTCGTCAATTTACTATGCTGATCAATTTTAGAAGTGAATATAGAAATGAAGAGAGTTTTAGCTAAGATGATACACCACAACTCCTAAGCCTCCTTGTCAACTCAAAACAACAGACACACAAAGTAGTTACAAACTTAAACATTATAGTTTGAAGTTACTGATTGTAGTTTCTCCTATGAATAGCAAAAATCAGAAGCACCTTCAACTATTTCTTGGCATAGGTAATTAACATTGGATTTTGTTGTATCTTCAGACCCTGGAGTCCATGCATTGCAACTGTTGACTGCATCTCATCTCCGTACTCTACAAAGGCAATCCCTGGCTTTGTTTCCACCATCCTAACCTCCTTAAAACCAGTGTACTGCTGGAAAAACATTTGCAGCATCATTGGTGTTGTCTCATTGGGCAGATTTTGAATAAATAGTATGTTATTTGGAGGCGCTGGGGCCTCAGGAACCATAGATTTTGCACCACCTGGATAGGGTATTTGTGATAGCTGCACCAATTCGATAAGAGATAAGAATCATCATACTAAGTAATTTTCAGGACAAAGAAAAACGACAAATGCAAACTCCTAAGCTTCATTATGATTCAGAAAACAGGCAAAACTATTTTTAGTGCACAGAAGTGAAACTCCTCTAATTCTTAGAACTCTATGAAGGTGAATAATGAAAGTTCTTGTTCCTCTGAAAATTTCCATAAATTTTGAAAGATAATCAAGGTGAATGACTTTTTAGGTTGCAATTAAATCAATTTTTTTTCATAGAGATAAGAGTTTTCTTTGCAACTTAAAAATGATTTCTCTAGCCTCTTAAAGTTCATTCTGTTTAAATGTTTCCATATATCTGTACTGACATCATAATCATTAATTATTTAATAGAGAAATCTTGATCAAGGCACCCAGCTCTAATACCCATACCAAATACTCGGAAAGAATCTGGAAATTGTATTATTCCAAAGCCAGCAGGGAACATGCTTACCGGAGGTGTTGCACCATAGGGACCAGCATAACCAGCAGCCAGGCCCATCCCGACTTGATTAGCATCATGCTGCTCTTTCTTCTTTTTTCCTCCTGAATAAGTTAAACAATAACCACAAGGCACAAATTTTAGAAACAAGGAAACCTATCTACTACATCAGGAAAATAAATAACAGAACAGCCAATAAAATGTGGCACAAGCTGAACTAATATCAAGCCTATGAATCTACTCTTCCTCACCAGTATGTTAAAACTTAAAAACAATAGCTGTAACATTGTTGCTTCTGGTTTATGATACCGCCACCAAATGAATATATAATAGAACTTAAAATTCCTAATATACAAGCTTACTGTATATAAAGGGCCATGAATTCACCTTTTTCCTCATGCCTCTTTCTCTTTTCTCTTGGAACAAATGTACCATCAGCCTTTGCAATGATATCTGATTTTGTTTTTGCATATTGTATTCTCTGCAATAAATACATATTGGCATGAATATGAAGCAAGAGAGAGGGGTTTATACTCTACAATGGTTTATTCGAGGTATTAGAAGATGCTGACTAGACATGTGCATGAGCGTATAATAAAAAAACTTAACCCAATTAATTATACAAAAGAAGGCCCAAATGAAATGTTACTATCATGTTAACAATTAGTCCAAGTTCAGAAATGGTCTTTGAGTGAAAAAGAATATATAAATACATTAATTCAAAGATTTCTAAGTATACCTGAAAAATCCTAATTCATAGTTCTTTAACCGTTAGGTCCACTTTTAATTGAGCACAAAGTGAAAAATTAACTTAGTCTAACATATGGTTTGATCACTTCTCAGTTTCATAGATTAGGTCATAGGATCAAACCTCATTTTTTAGAGTTTGAGTTAGAACCCTTGACATGCCTTAACTGTATTTTCTTGTCATCCACAAACAAATAGAAATTGATGTTACTT
The DNA here is from genome assembly GCF_041381405.1 of Jatropha curcas. Lineage (NCBI taxonomy): Eukaryota > Viridiplantae > Streptophyta > Magnoliopsida > Malpighiales > Euphorbiaceae > Jatropha > Jatropha curcas. The sequence goes on from NC_143155.1 coordinate 26,475,001, forward strand.
TGTCCAATCTCCCCATGTATGTGTGTGAAATACGAATGCACCAAAATGCCCTAAACTTACAAAAGTTATTCCACTAAAGAATTACCTGCTCCATGTACTTACATCAAAGATAACTTTTATTTTTATAGATGTTTATCTGATGGAAGATTAATCGCAAGAAAGTTACCAATTTTTTTGAATATATATATATATATATATATATATATATATGACAGAGTGAAACAACACACCCTTTTATCTAGAGGATCAAACTCTGTTAGTCTTTTGACTTTAACATACAGGCAGCACCCAACCAAAGGACATTCAGAGAAACTCTTATTCCTCCCCAGAAATCTGAGGCAGAAATAATTCATTTGGGTTTTCTTATCATATACCAAATTACTTAAGTCAACAAATTAACAAATTTTCCATCAGTAACTTCAATAACTTAATTAAATTTATAACTAATAGCCAAAAAGGTTAAATCCAAATAATACACAAGCAGACACTACCAGATGCCACAGTTCCAAAAATATTAATTGCAAATTTGTTGAAACTATATCAAGAAATTGGGACTTAGCAGAGAGGTTTGAACTTCAACTGAAGAAAAATAATTCTTTAACAAAGAAAAAAAAAAAAAAAAAAAAAGGACAAAGCATACCATGGGCTTGTCATAAAACGGGAAAGCCTGCATTTGCCTCATAGCATTGTTAGCTGATTGAACATCCTCGAAAACAACCCAAGCTTGCCCTTTATGTTTCAGCGTCTTGAATGCTAATATCTCCAATATCTTCCCGAATTGCGAGAAAACCGCGTGCAACGATTTCTTCAATTCTAAAGCAGCAATTTTAAATCAAACATTATCTCATACAGTCAAACGACAGTAAACAAATCGATGTCACTAAAAAGCATGAGAGGTAATTACCGTCGAGTTTAATTTTCTCATTGAGGTTGTTGATGTAAATGGTATTGTTCGGAGAGATATCTGCGCCTGCGTTCACATTATTCACATCCGCTACATTCTTTTGCTCTAGTAACGCCATGATTGCGGACTCGAGCTAAACGCCGGGTTCTTTATCGGATGGTGGCAAACCAAAGGGGTTTTAGCGATCTTCCGAGGGATTTTGGCTGCAAAATAGTGGCCGGATAAAAGCCCTAATTGACAGAAGAAGAAGAAGGGAAGACATCCAGATAGGTGAATACTGGATTTTGGATTTTCATATGTATGTTGGGCTAATAGAGTTTTGTTGGGCTTTTTTTTTTTTTTTTGAACCGTATTGGTCGTCACTCACTTGTGCTGCGCTTGGTCTACACTTGCCGTAATCCCTCTCCTTCTCCACTCTAAAAATATAATCAAGAAATTATTTATATTAGTAGAAATGGTGTATCTATCTGAAATTATGGCAAATGATGCAAAAATATGTATTTTTTGACATTGTACTTAATTAAAATAATTAATTAACAAATACATTTTTTGGTCAAAATATATATAGAAGCATTTTTTATAATGTAATAAAAAAAATTAACATTCTTTTGTATATACCTTATAATCATTTTTCAGTTGCAATTGGACAATAATAGCAACATAAATTATTTCTGAAAAATTTTCCTCAAAAATACGGTACTCCAATATAAATTAGGGGTACTAAATTATTATTTTTATTGTTTTATTCAAATAATAATAACTTAATGATACCCAATACCATTTTTGCACGCTCAAATGTAGATTATATTTGTTAATTAACAGAAAAATTGTCTCTACACTCTATAGTCAAAAGTACAAATTTAAAAAAAAAATATTTAGGGGTGAAATTCTATATATGGTGAATTTGAGAGAATCGTTATTAATTATTAAAAACAAAAAGAAAAACGCATTTTTATTAATTATTAATTGTATATAAATACAAACACATAATCTGACTATCTATATAGAAAATGTACAAACATGCATTATTATTTATAAGTTTTGAATCCTTTTCGTTAGTTCTTACACATATAATGTTTGCTTTTATTGCAGACTGTCTCCCTCGTTCTGACATAAGTAATTCCTCACTACCAATTTTTTTTATATTTTCTATGCGCCCAACAGAGAAAAAAAAAAAAAAAACAAAGGTTTGAGATTGAGATGGGTAACGGTAACAGTGAACTGTAAAGCTGCAAAGCCAAGTTGGTGATGGATATGAAATGAATCCATCCAGCTGAGCTAGCTGGCCTTATCAATTGCATCGTTACTTGAAACCATTCACTGCTAACAACAACACAGACATATGCCAAAGTAAACAAAACAAGAAAATTAGTAAAGTTGGAAATTAAATATATGCTGATCTCAAATAAATCAAATATTATTATGTAATTAAAAAATTATCATATAAAATTAAAAGAATGAGTATTTTAACAACCCAACATGACATGACAACAAAGCAAAGGAATTCTGTTGCCAACTTGTCTTTTAAACAAATACAATAATAATCATAGCTAAATTAGAATTTAAGTGCTCACTTTTTCAAACTATACAGGAACATAGTATAATAAGAAACCTGAAAAAACAAAAAAAAAAAAAAAAAAAAAAAAGAAAGATACACAGCTACATACATTATACATCTGGATGCTGAAAGCGAAACAAGCCAGCCTGTAGTATACTACCGAATTAGACAACGCTCAGTTTTAAAATTCAAGAAAGAGGGCTCAACTTGTTCCTTGACTCTTGACTTGCTTGGAACTCTCTTAGACCTTTCACGAGCCTAATGGTCAGATCATACAGAAGCCGCCTATTTCATTCAACCAATTCGTGCCACGTGGATGTCTTATTTCATCTTACTGGTGCTCTTTCAATCATTAACCTTTTCTTCCAGACACCGCACTCACGACGACCTTTCCTCGTTTAAAGGTTCTTGTTCATCCAATGCTTTGATATTTTTTTTTTTTTCATTTTGAATCTTTCATACAAGACAAAGTCTGTGAGCTCACGCTTTCTCTTTCTCAATCGTGCGATCATTTTTTTTATTCTGTAATCACCGTTGATTAAGCAGAACAAGTCAAAAAAGTTACTATGCAATGACGACCACGTGGAAAGCAAAGAGAGGGTCCGATACGTAAATCCGCAAGCAACTCGGCTTCTCTCCTTCTATAAAAGCCCATGAGCCCTTGCAACATAAACCATAAGAAGCTTTCCTAGAGGAAGAAAGAGCCTACACATTCTGAAAGCGGAGCAGAGGTTTCCTTAGCTGCTGTGGAAAGGTTTTCTTAGAGAAGAAGAAAAAGTTTCTCAGCAGCTTGAAAATTTCTCAAAAAACTGTAAAAACCTCTCTCAGTTTTTCTATTTCAATCGCAATGGCTCGCTCTTTCTCAAACGCAAAGGTTCTTTCTGCTTTGATCACCAAAGCAATCAACAGCCGAGGATTTTCAGCTGCTGCGCCACAAGCCGGAGCTGCTGCAAGAAGTGGCGTTGTGGTCAAGAAAACGAGAGAGGAGATGGCTCGATCCACCGAGAAGACCTCTTGGGTTCCAGATCCCCGTACCGGATGCTACAGACCGGAGAACGTCGCAGAGGAGATTGATGCGGCCGAATTAAGAGCTATGCTTCTGAAGAAAAACTGAATTTGACTGCCAATAGATTTTTCCTATCAATGAAGGATGGAAGCGAGGTAGTCTTCAATTCGACTGCCAAGAATCGGCCATGCAGGCCTTGAGTTTCTTGTGCTTTACTAGCTGAATAGCTGTGGGCTGTGGTGGCTGCTCTGTCCTCTCTGTTTTTAGGGACAATAAGAAGAATGTTTACGTAGTAATTTTCCTTTCTATATAAATGGAAATAATTTATGAATTCATGTTTTCTATATTCTAAATTTTAAATTCGAATATGTTAAGATGGAAGGTTATGGCATCTAATAATTATGGCAAAATTAGTATTTAAGCTCATAATAAAAAATATTACTCTCTCCCTGTACTTCTCATTTTCATTTGTGGTTTTAAGAAAATGAATAAATATTAATTAATCAATGAGTATTGTGTACAATTTTTTACAATATCTATCTTACTGTATAACTTTTCTTTCTTTCTCAATAATTTTAATGGTGCATCTTAATTTTAGTTATTAATTAATTGATAAAGAACGTCGATTTTAAGCAATTAAGTGACGGAAATAACTTTTTTTTTAAAAAATATATATAATGAATAATTTAGTCAAATTAAAAAATTATTTTATTTTAATTTAAGTAATTTTAATTAACATTTCTAAAATAATTTAGTATAACAAAATAAAAAACATTAATATATATTACTCAAAATATAAATAGTTTAAGATTTTATAACAAAATCAACGGTAACTTATGAATATAATTAAATAAAAGTAAAATTTGAAAACTATTTTTTATTATTTCTTAATGTACACCGACAATTCTAAAATGTTTTTTATTTTAGGACAAGAGGAAATCATTTCTAATATCACATCTGATAATATTGTAAATTAAATAAGCAAATAATATTAAACTAACAAATAAATTCAACCTGAATTTTTGTTACATAAAATAAAATTAAGAATGTTTTTTTATTATCAATTAAAATTTAGACACAGCAAAGTGCAACTCGTAAGTTGAACAAGGAGAAGTGAAACTAGCCTAGTGCTTGCTCGAATTACCATTGACCCAATTAATGTCGATGGCTGATGTCACGTTATTGAGGTCATCCGCGGCAGCCGGCTGTAAAGCACTTGCTAGAGCACCGACGTCGGCTTTAACTTGTTCAAAGCCGCTTGCTAAATGTTAATCACATATTATTGCTAAATAGTGGTTAAACTGTTACTATTTATAAGATGGTTTTCCAATTTATTTTTCTTTACTATTATTATTATTATTATTCCCTATGTAGTCTTCTTTTCCTTTTTCGTGAAGCAAGTAAATCTAAATTTAGGTGGAAAAGAAATTAAAAGAGAACGGCCATAAACATATTTAAGGAAAGAATAGCACGTGGCAAGCAAAGAGTGGTCCGGAAAACGATTTTGACGGGGTCTAATTAACCCTAGGATACCTGCGGATACTGGTTTTTCCACCTCCCTCTATATAACGCTATCGAGCCCTCCGCTCCCAGACCAACAAGAAGCTTTCATAGAGGGAGGAGGAGTCTATAGACTGTAAAGACTTTTCCTTTAGCTACTGCGGAAAGGATTCTTTGAACAGAAGAGAAAAGTTTCCGCAGTAGTTTTGATAATATCTAGCTTTAAATATTATCTCTCCGTATTTGAATCGCAAAATGGCTCGCTCTTTCTCCAACGCTAAGGTTGTTTCTGCTTTGGTCACCAAAGCAATTAACAGACGAGGATTTTCTGGGGCAGCAGCGCCAACTGCAGCACCACAAGGAGCTGCTGCCAGAAGCGGCGCAATGGTAAAGAAATCAGGAGAGCAGACGGTTGGATCCACCGATAAGATTTCCTGGGTTCCAGATCCCCGTACCGGATGCTATAGACCGGAGAACGTCAACGAGGAGATTGATGCCGCCGAGTTAAGGGCTACGCTTTTGAAGAGGCACTGAACAAACAAATTTATGCTACTTTTCTAGGCAAAAAAAAAAAAAAAAGGGGTGGGGGGGCTGGGGCTGGGGCTGGGGTAAAACGCGTAAAGAAGGAAGCGGCCGGGCCGGCCTAGGGTTCTTTCGCGCGCGTAAATTTATAATATTTGTTGTCGCTCTTCTTTCGTCTCTGTTTCTGGGGACAAGTTTTCTTCTTATAAAATTTGAATTACTAATTTTTCAATTCAGATTGGTTATCATGTTCTCTTTCTTTTTCTTTTCCAAGTCACTAAATTCAATTGCTGCTCTTTGGTCTTTGTTACAGAATCCCAATTATTATTATTAGAAAGATATAAATGTGAACATATAAGGAAGAAGGGTCGATACTAATTTATAATTATTTTGTAAAAAAATCTTATAAAGTAATATTTGAATAAATTATACATTAAAGTGGAAGAGACGTGTGAATGTAGATGGATAGATGCGGTGAACTGTTAAAGAAAAGTAAAATACGCAACGCAAGTTGGGCACTTGGAAGAGTCGGGTCAGCGTCAGCTGTATATACTTGGTTGTGAATTGCCCTAATTGACTCGTTCAGGATTAAAAATAAAAACTCAATTTCAATGCTAACTCTCTTCTAGACGTATCGTTTTTTTTTTTCCTTCAGAACAATCTGAAAATGACATGATCTAGTATTTTAAACAAAAATGTAATTTAGGCGTTTTTGGGTTTTGCATTATCTAATAATGGGACAAAAGAAAGGATTTTTTTTATCGAAAAAAATAAAGTTATAATCATTGGCAAGTTATTTGAATAACAATAAAACATTGATTGAGAGGCCTAAATACAAAATACAACCACAGATTGATTGTTGTTATACCTGACCCCGCAAAAATATATAAATAAATAATAAATGGGTTGATTTTTATATTTAAAATCAATTTTAACAAAATAATGTAGAAAAATCTATTAATCTGTGTCTGATAGAAAATGCTCTGGGTTCTCCATTAGCTTTCGCACCAACCATTGTCAATTTCAGTTTTGTGACAGAGGATAACACTGACAAGCAAATTTAAGATTTATTTTCCACATGTTATCGAAATTCAAGAAAACAAAAAATAATACCACAATTTTTCCGCTCCACATCCAATTAAGTTAGATTTTACTTTTAGCCTGTGGCTGAAGACGCAGATACAAAGGAGACAGTTTGATCACTCACCCAGCAGCATATTCCAGGCGGCAAAAGAATTCATGAGAATAGAGGAAATTGGAATAACATTGAGAGCGATGAAGATGCTAATCTTTAGAATGCTCGATCAGCAAACGTCGTGAGAAAACAAACAAAATTTGGCATTTCCAGGAAAAGTGACATCTTTTTGCGTGCATGGTGAAAAAAGAATGAAAGAAACGAACGTGTTTTGACTGCAAACCAGAGAAGTAATAGAAAGAAAGAAAGAAAGAACAAAAAAATGTGTTCTGGATAAATTGACTCGAAAGCAGTATAAGGATGACAAGCAAAAGAATTGGATAAATTAATTCCATCTCAACCAGTATCAGCAGCAATTTCCTAATGATGTTATTCAAAAACATCCCTACTTTGGCTTGGTATCCTTCACAACACCATGTCGTAGTAAAAGAAGATAAACTCCAGCATAAAATAGCAGATGCTACTAATTGAATGGCCAAAATGGTCCCTCACAAAGATGGAACAAGTTCCAATTTCCCTATCCCAACAAAGTTCCCCACAAAAGATCTCACTGGCAAAACAAAATCTTCTCTCAGGTTCACAATAATAGGTGAAGGTAAACAAATGGTATTTATTCTAGTTCTTTGTTCAGACAACAGGGAAGGGGTGTACTCTCAGCCAAAATCCCTGGTTTGAATAAGAGATCACAGAAACTTTAACAATTGCACCGACCTAAATCCAGCCATCAAATTTTATGCCAGCCCAGCGTCCAATAGCTCCATTCAAATTAGTCATCCAAACATCTCCAACCTCACTCTCCAAATGCACCAAGCCCCTATTAACCTAATTAACCGTTTCTTGGCCCATGCAAGGTAATTCAAAATTAACCCCATAATAATTTTGAAATCTACCTTGTAAAATGCAATCTCTGACTAAGGGTGTATGATCATGGTAAAACTTTTCATCACTAGTTTAAGAAAGTATAATTTCAGAGATTTTAAATTACAGCCATCAAGTTCTCTTTATAGCTTATGGAAATTTCATTGTCAAACTGCGTTCTATTCTCACCCATCAATAATCATTTGATATCAACTTATAACCTTCATGCTAACATCTCAAAACACTAAAGCTTATAGCTTGTAAATATTTCCATGCATTAGTTTGCCTCCCATTTTGAACTCTGGATAGCTGTAACACTGTTAGTGACTCAGTATCTGATAGTATATGGTGTGAGAATATATATTTCTTTTCCAACTTAAAACTAATTTTACAAAATCTATGTGTGGAAAATTGAACCCTGGAGTTCTATTGCATCTTAATGCAACAATGTTAGGCATCAGGAAGATAACATAATGACATCAGCAGGGTAGTACTGTAGTTAAAGTGACATCAAGAGAACTGAAAATGAAGACTTAATCAAGAACTGTGATTAAGTTGAATGTTTATACTCATGTACTAAAAGAGTCGGAACATCACAAGGGAAAAGCAATTAAGGAAATTAATTCTAGGAAACTCAATTCCATAATATTTAGAAATGGAGAGATGCAATTCATCCAGTTTTCTCGGTAGTGATTTTGGAATTGGCTAGATACCAAACCTGTTCACCTCACTTGATTTATGTCAAACTCAAAAATGCGTTTTTAAGAACAATTTTCATTAAAATAGATTAACATAAAGAGTTAGCAAGAGATTAACACAGTAGATAAGGAAAATAGGAAATGATCTGCTGCATAATGTCTAAACACTACAATAGGTTTACCTTGTATCAAGATTAGCATTCCACAATTATTTGAAAGTCAAATGATAAGCAAGCTTCTACTATGGATATAGCAAACAAAATTCAGGAATTTTAATATCATTTCCCACTTATGCAAGAAGTTATCTAATTGAGTTTACTGAGACATATCAAAACATCAGCTGAGCTGTATAATATGATGCTCAAATAGATCAGCTGAAAATGATACCGTAACAAACCAATTATGAAATGGATGAATGCTTATCCCCAAAGCAAATGAATGACTCATTGGCTTATCTTACCTCCAAATATTTTCAAAAGATTATTGTGGCAACTGGTATAGCTAATCTAATAGCCATAAAATGGATTTCATTGGATATTTATTTAAAAGTTACGTAAGTAATGAAATTGATCTAGGCGCGCCTTTAATAACTATGGTTACCTCCAAATATTTTCAAAAGGTTATCATGGCAACTGTTTTAGCTAATCTAATAGCCATAATTTAAATGCATCTCATTGGATATCTACTTCAAAGGTATATGAGTAATGAACTTGATCTAGCCATAGCATGGAACCTATATGTATCCAAGAGCAATTATGATGAATCAAATTCCGAGTTGCACCAGAGTAAAGTTAAACACTCAACTAAAATGCAATGTATATTTCCTATTTCCCATCATCTTACTTTACATATAAATCCTATCACCATATCAGGGATTGACAGAAAAGAGGATATGGAATATTATAAAAGCCTATCAAGCATGTTCTTACCACAGTATACCCTCCTTCAAAGCTTTGAATTTGAAAAGTAAAAGCCCATTATCAAAAGCAATGACAAAAATAATAATAACGTTCCCGTCAATTACCATTACAAAATGGGTTCTTTTCCATGCCCATATTGAGGCATTCAGAAAACACTCCAGGCAAAGCATTAAAGCTAAAAAGCACATAATTATCCCCCACACAGACAAACCAAACATGCACATTTTCTTTATCCCCTATGAAGCAAATGTTATACAACAATTTCCAGTAAACAAACAAAACCCAAATTATGTCACTCCATTCGTAGATAGAAAGATAAGCATATCATCCAATATCCATTAGCACATAGCATTGAAAAGATTCTTCGAACAAATTTAATATTTAAAATACCTAAATTGAGGAAACAAATGGATTGGTTCTAAGGTTGCTTACTTTGACATTATTGCAATCCAATCCGCAGCCACACTGCGGACACTCATAGAAATTATCAATTGAGAAACTCGCCGACGCAATCCCAACAGAAAAATCAAGCTCGTTTCCATCTCTAGTCACCTCCACAATATTCAGCCACAAAAACAGCACTTTTACGCTTATGCCGCTCAAATTTGTGAGTTTGCCATTGCTTATGTAACCACTGATTCTGGATTTGTAATTCAACTGATAAGAACCTTCCAGAGAAAAACCGCACGAACCGTTCAGATAGGCGTTGAATTTACCAGTGTTTTTGTCCAGGTCGTATCCGATCACACCTTTAGGGAGGAGACCGATTGGAAAGTTGTATCCGGCGAGGATTTCATACGCCGTCTGAGTATCGGCCGCGGCGGCGGCAGGAAATGAAGCGGCGAGAGATGATACAAGGAGAAGAGTTGAAAGAGCCGTGAAAGACATGGCGGCTCTGGGACTTGTTTGGACTAGAATGATGTTACTCATTTCTTTTCTCTGTTCATAGGATTGCGCAGTGGATACGGTTGACAATTTCTCTCTCCCTAGAAAATTTTGTTATTTTCTGGAAAGTTGCCCTGGCTCTTGTTTGGTTGCCAGCTAAAATAGTAACAATGATGAGGTGGAGAAAGAAGGAAGACCAGCTACGTTTGTGGGACTGGGAAAATACGACAGCGTGGTAAGCTAGTGAGTCTATACGGCGCCGTTTGATTTTAGTTCTTGCTGTTGGGTATGCTAGGTAATGCACGTGTTTCTCACTAAAAACAGCGCGTTGCAAGCTGAGACCCCTCACGCTTATTTCTATGTATTCTGAAATGTAATCCGTTGATATTGCTTGCGTTAATGGAGGGGGACCCTGCTATGCTATGTCACCCTTTGATATATATACACACACACACACTATTAAGGTCTATACATCAACAATAGGTTGAATTGCCTATTTACTCGTATTAGTATCGTAACTTACTTATTTTAGGCATTAAATTATTGTTTTTATTTGTTTGCCCTTTGTTACAATATTTTCATACTATTATTTCTTCCATTTTATTTAGAGAAAATCACAGCAGGATTCACGTGGTTTGCAAAACAGAAACGGTCAATTATTATCTTTTTTTAAATATATTAATTTTTCTTTATATTTTGCTTTTATTATAATATTAGATCATTTCTTTTAAATTTTTACATATTTTTCCGTTAATTAACAAGAAAACACAAAAATAAAAAGAGATATTGAAATATTATAAAAAATTATAATATAATCGCTGTAGTTTGAAAAATACAATTAAGTCTATTTCTATATTTTTTAAAAAATAAAAGGAATTTCGTCAATTGTATTTCAACCAGGAGATCGTAACGTAATTGTCCTTTTATTTAAATAATCATTTTGAAAAACAGTATGAAGGACGTGATATACCACTAATAAATCTCAAAAAAATAAATCACAACAAACAAATTTAACGTTACGAATATTTATTTAAATATTCAAATTTCAAACCACAACAATTCCTTCCATCAGCATCAGTCTACTCAAACACATCCACATACAGATCGAGAATCGAACTTAATTAATCAGAAAGAAGAAAATAGATGATTGATTTTGAAATTCTCTCTCAAATTAGTATCGTCACAGTCAAATCCACAACCACAAGTAGGAGACTCATAGAAATTACTCACAGGAAAATCAGCAGAAGCGATCCCCACTGAGAATTCAAGCTCGTCGCCATCTCGAATCACTTTAGTAATACTCAACCAGAGAAAAAGTACCTTAACCTTGATACCGCTCAAGCTAGAAAGCTTATTTTTCTTAATTACGCCCGTAATAGAAGTCGAGTACTTGAGACTGTAAGAATCGATGGTGAATGAACAAGTTTCATTGAGAGAGACGGAGAACTTACCAGTGGAAGTGTCCAATTCGTAGCCAGTTACTCCGTTTGGAAGGAGACCGACTGGAAAATTGTACTCTTCGAGAACCTCATAGACTGTCAAATTGCCTCTGCCGGTGACCGATTGGATTGAGGAGACCAGAAAGAGGAGAATTGCGAGGAGAAAGGCCATGGTGGAACTAGAAAGGGTCTTGACGGGTATAGGAAATACATATAAGGGCTTTTGTAGGTGTCTCGGAAACGCGAGTGTAACTTAGGTAGATGAGTTTTGACCTTTGACTATTTGGTATTGAGATTGAACTATTTATAGTTGATGCTGGAGAAACGTGACGCAGTAGATTCCACGTGCACAATTGGATATTGGAATATGCCATTTACTTCAGAGTTAAGACAACGAGGTTGGGCCTAATGTCCTAAGCCGCTAAACGTGCTTCAATATTGTATGAAAATGGACTGGGCCTAAAGTCCTAAGCCTACTTCTTGTTATTGGATTTTCCAAACAAAATGAAAATGAAAAGATCTAGTACGTTCCAATCAGCCAACAAGTAATTGCAGGTTCTGAAATCTAAAATTAGGGTTCTAGAGATTAAAAATTGGAACGAAAACCCTTCATTACAATATTGCGAAACACAATATTACATTACAGCTACAGGCAATTTCATAATTAGCTCTGCTCATAGATCTGAACATCCCTTAGTTTCTAACCAATAAAATAAATATGAACTGATTAAGAAGAAAAAACAAGACTATTCTTCAACTTGTTACAATTAAATCCACAGCCACACCTGGGACAGTCCTTAAAGTTATCAATTGCAAAGTTTGCCGAAGCAATTCCAACAGAGAAATCAAGCTCATCGCCATCTCGAGTAACTTCCACGATATTAATCCATAGCAAAATAACAAAAACCCTAACGCCCGTCAAATTCCGGAGCTTGCCTTTCGATATTACTCCCGTAATGGTACTCTTATACTCGAGCGTGTATTGATTAATCTTATATTTACAAGTTTCATTCACATAGACCGCAAATTCACCTGTCTCTCTATTTAGCTCGTACCCAGTTACGCCTACTGGAAGAAGACCGATCGGACAGTTGTATTCTTTAAGAACATTATAAGCTGATGGCTTTTCTGCATCAATAACACCAAAAGCAAATGGAGATGTGACAGAAATCATTTCAAGGAAGGCGATTGACCATAAAACGGCCATTAAAGTTGAAGATCTTGGAAAGGCAAAGAAACCCATTTTCAAATTTTGAGTGTTTGGTTTCAGCGGAGGAGTTGTGACTGGTAATTGAATAGGAGACACATTAAAACAGAGCATTTCATCGCAACTACCAAGAATATAAGGGAGAGGCGAGATGGAGTTAAAAGGTACTACCACTGAGGACAGTGTCTTGTCGTTGTTGAAATAAGTGGCTATTAATGAAGCAGAGGTGTTTGATAAAATGGTTAAATGGGTACGGGAGAGAGGAAAGAGCTAGCGTATAGCGACGCTTGAACGCTTGGCTTGATTATCAACCCATGTAGTGGAGTGTCCCTATACTGTCATTTCACTTAATATAGGGATGGGATAATTACTATTATATAATACCTTAGTTTTTATCAAATACAATGATAAATACCTTTATGTTTAAAAGTATACTATTTAATACCTATATTATAATTCCGTTACACTATAATTTTTTTTTTTAATGATTCAAACTCTTGATCCCACAAGCGTTTTAATACCATTAAACCAAATAGCATGACTCCTTTAAAAAAAGAAAATTATTATTCTCAATATAAAAGGTACAATATAAGTTCCTTTTTAGTGATGGACGATTCTGTGATCTAGCACTGTAAATCTGTCTAGTGTCAACAATGCGGACACTTGAGGAAGCTTTGAACTGGAAACTTGGATGATATTGGTCCAACAGAGAATTGAAGCTGGTTCCCTTCACGAATCACTTTTCCAATCCCAATCCAAAAGAATGCAACACGAAACTTAACACCTCCCAATTTATCCAGCCTGCCTTCGGATATTTCACCCCTGTGTTGGAATTGTACCTGATCTTATATGATTGGACGGAAATTTTACAACTTTTGTTCAGAACTACGGAGAATTCACCCGTGCTTTGGTCTAACATGTAACCTATCACTCCCTCTGGAAGCAGGCCCATCGGCAAGTCGTAGTATTGAAGAACATCATATGCTGATGATGACCCAAATGCAACTGGGGTTGTAATATAACTCAAAATCACGATAATTCCCCATAATATTGCCATCTAAAGCTGCAAAATTTGTTTCTCTTTGCAGATAATAATGGTGGATATTTGGTTGCTTCTTTATAAAAGGCGTAATTAGGTAAAGCACCTACTTGTTAACTACAAAGGGCAGGAGGATCAACGGCAAAGATTTCATAAATATTACCGCTATAACAGTAAATACATATCGCAGCTAAATATGAGGCTCTATAATGCATTTTAATGCTAGAGATGCTTGAAATCTCAGGGAAACTAAATAATACCACGCCTTTTCTGGCAATTTCAATCACTTTACAAATGTAAAAATCATTTACCACGTTATTAATCCGTTACCTTCAAAACATCACCCAAATTTATGATGCCAAAACCTAAATTTCCCATACAAAAGAAATAAATTCTTGGTTCCTTGAATTGAATGATATCTTATCTAAACAGAATATTTTCCCCTTTAACCTCCAGGTTCTATGATTATATATCTGAACAGGTAAGCTTCAATCAGACATGGGAATTCACCTTGACCTAAAACAAGACAAACATTCTGTTAAGTATATATATATATAAATTTTTTTTTTTTTTTTTTTTTTGGGGGGGGGGGGGGGGGGGGGGGCGGTTGGAGAAAAGGAATCCTCCAGTCTCAAGAAGATTATTGAGAATATCAACAAAAAGTTCTTAATGATCTGAAATTCAGAAGTGGGAGCATGTTATTAACCCGCAATTGCAGGTTTGTTTAACCATAAACTAAAATAAATTGCTGCGCTTAAAGGATAAGGAATCACCTAAGAAGATGAAATATTGAAACATGGATGGAATTAAAAACAAGTGCCATACATACACTTGTTCCTGATCACATCCTCCAAACATTGGGGGTATATGCCAAATTAGAGCTAGCAATGGCTCTAACCACATGATTGTAGAGCCCAAGTCTCTGAGTCTACCTTAGAAAGAAATAAAAATAGCACACGAATCACAGATGAAAACAAAGCTTTTAAAGTATACCTCAAGCTTATAGTTAATATGTACTATCTTTTACTGTTCTAAGTCCAAATTATATTAGAAGATATGTCTGCCATAAAAATACAAGTGCCAGGTTGACAATCTTCCACAAAATAACCTAGTCTGAATACGAGGTACAGGTAAAACAACCTCGTTAAATCAAATGAAATGAATACTCACAGATGATATATAAAAGAATGCAACTAGAGAAAGACCACATTTGTGAGCTGAAAACAGGAGGCCTTAGGTTCCAAGTTGTTTGGCAACTATGTAGTAGTTGGCTATGATGCTTTTTACTTCCAAGTTCCAATTGTCAAATAAGTTGGATTGATATCCACCTTCTAAAATACAGCAATGCATCAGAGTAAAAGCACGGAATCTCCAACAAAAGTACATTGTTCTGTAGGCTTTGCTTTTAACAACCGCTGGCCATACAACCCTGATACAGGCCTATTGTTCTTAAGCTATTGTTGCCACCAATAATACACTCGCTATTGTCAACAATCAACTCATCGCAATTCCCCATGCCAAGCAATTATGTAATCACTGATGATACCACTCTGTCAAATGCTCAAGGTAGTCCATAGATCAAGTCCTACATCTTCAGAATAAAGAATGAATATAAAAATCATCTCCCAAAATTTTAGCATGGATTCTCATTCTAGCATCTAAGCTCATCCTCAGCTTTCACATACATGCTTAATTCTAATCCCATGGACGAAACATGTTTAGTTGTAGCTTTCTATTTTATTGATCCATAATTCTAACTAGAAACATGCTTATAAAACTAAATATCATCCATGCTCATCATAAATTCTGATCATGCAATTGATGTCAATCTCACTATATTTTGTCACACACAAAAGCCTATCCAAACATAACTACCTAATATCATCATGTTAAAACTTTAATTTACCCCTTCATATTTTAGTTTCGCAATGAAAGCAAGAACTGATAACTACAAACACCTTAGGATGGAACAAGAATCTGATCCTAATTGTATAAGAGCATCCGTTACTTACAATTAGCATTCTGATAAGACAGTCAACTGAAAAAATAAGAGGGAGAAAAGGGTAAGGAGAAGACTAATACAAAAGTCAACATCATCCTCAATTCCTGATGAACTAGATAATTGGATGAAGGTGTTTGATTTGACTTAGATCTATCCAAAGTACAGGGAACATTAATGTAAATCAGAAGAATCAATACAACAACCTGATGCATATGTATGAATGATAAATACAAAAAAACAAAAACATTAATTTGCATAGCTATTGACACAATCAAAAGGAAATAATGGAAGCAAATAAAAATAGCAACAAATAAGAATTAAGAAAAAATTCATACCAAAGATTAAGAGAAAGAGCAAGTATAATTCGTTCAGCATTGAACCAAATCAGCTGACATCCTTGAGTCTTTTTATCATCGCATCTAGAGATTTCTTCTTGGGATTCTGCCTGGCTCCCCTGCTCCCAAAAGTTCCAAATAGTCTATCTGATTGATCCCTCAACTTCTCTGATATAGTCACAACTTTCCTATGATCCAAAGCATTGTAGCTTCTCTCCCTAATTACAGCGTTCAAAAAGTTCTCAGGGTGATTGCTCAAAAGCAAATTAGCCAATTGCCTTGCCTCAGCAAGTGCTGTTTTCAACTGATTTGCATCTCCCTCAGTGAACAAAGAAGCTTGATTATCTGCAAAAGATTCCAACAACCGAATATCTACATCAATCCCCATGATAGCATTTATATTAAATCTCTTAACAGAGTCCCCATATAATGCCCCAACAATAGTCTCTGAAATGTGAGAAAGAACATCTTGCAAGACCCTTTTAAGAACTTGTGCTGGCAATATCTGTTGAGCAGTAGAAACCAGAGTTTCCAAATATATTATGACCTCATTCACATATTCATTTCCATTCTGTATGGGCTCATCCGCCATCCAATTCACGTTCTCAATCAATGTCATGAAACCATCAACCTTCTGTTTAAGCAACCCAGATAGCATCTCTTCCGCAGCATCTCGAGCTTTGTTTAGTGGAAACTGCCTCCTACCTCTCTCTGCCATTCTCAAGGGAATGCCAGACAGTTGTGCAGCATGTCGAAAAAAGAAATCACAAGCACGTTCAATCACAGCCATATTTGCAGCAACCTGCATTGCTTGGGAAACCCCATGGACTGATGTATTTATAAGTTTCAGTAAAGCTTCATCCAGAACCTCACCCAATAACCGGTCCAAATATTTCTTTACAACATCAAAGAAATCAAGCTGCCCACCATAGGACATAAAACTCACTGAATCTTCGATAAAGGACCGCACAATTCGACAACAATCTGGCACCGTGGATGAAAAAGGTGCAACATAGGGAAATGCCGGGATAATATCCGATGTCTGTAGCTGAAATGAAAGAACATTCATCGAGTATTCATATTCTTTTTTCATTAGCATCTGCTCAAACTTATCAGCAGCGAGTGCCTCTGCTATCTGCTTGCGACAATCAGACAACAGTAACTCATGGTACTTATCCCTGTGTTTGCTCAAAACATCTAATAAAGCATCTACTGGGTACCCATATCTGCGCAAAGTCACCCCAAGCAAGCTCACATAATCCTTGATTAACAAAAGATGATTTGCAGTTTGCATCCGAGAAAACTGATCTTCTAACACTGAACACATCTTACTAACGGCAGTCTCCCACAAATTTTCAACGTCCATTCTCGAGATGAGACCTCCTCCAGTCCTCAATATCCGATCTTCTACTATAAAAAATCCAGCAATTTGCGCAAAAAAAGTTTGATGAGATTCAAGGAAAGGGGTCATGGATGATACCTGAAAATCTGAAGTCAACTGAAGCTTCCTATTCTCAAAATAATACTGCCTAAACCGATCCTCAAGTCCTAATGTCTGGTGGATATGATAAGCTCGATACAGCGGAGTCAAATCGAACCCTAACAACGCACTGCCACCATTACTGTACCCATCTTTACCATCATCTCCTATTCCACCATTTATGCCGTCGTCGTCATCTTCCTCTTGCAAAGCATACACGCAATCTCGCAAACTGAGACGGCTTTGCTCTTCAGCTTGCCTCTGCTTGATTCTCAGGTCTTCCTCTCGCTGCCTCGCCGCCGAAGCTTGACCGATAGCCAACTGACCCAAATTGCGACTTACTACACGGATCTCCACAAGCCAGTCACCAAACTCTTTGCTCACTTTCCTCTCTATATGCGATCGAATCTCCGGTATCTTCTTCTCCAACATCCTCTTCAAAGTAGACGATGGCGTGCTATCCAATAACTCGTTCTCGATCGTATACACGCACTTCAAGGCCATGTAGAAGTTACCACTGGATAAATGATCGTTGGCTCTGGAGCATAGCTCCATGAGCTTGATACAAGACATGATTGAAGTAAGAGCTAAGTTCACATTGCGAGAGACGGTTTGGGCCTCTATATAAGAATCAAGGACGGTTAAGAGAGGACCCGCTACAGACTGAAGCTTAGAGTTGGAGTCAGAGAGGGCTGATTTCAGTGAATCTACGTCGGAGAGTAAGGATCGAAGGTCATCGACGGCCATAATAAAGTCTTGATAGTGAGCTTTGCAAACTTCCTCGATTTCTGACTCTTTGGAGCGGGAGAACTGTCGGAGATTGTGGAGAAGTGTCTCAGGCTTGCCGGAAGCGAAAGCCTTGCGGACGAAAGGACCGAGGTCCTCCCCGTTGCAGATGGCGGCTGAGAGGAGGAGCTGGTCCTGCTTATCGGCGGAATTGTCAGCGTCTCCGTTGGCCGGAGCCACTTTCCGGCGGAGCTTTGTGGAGTGCATTTCGGTGACGGTTACTGGATTGATGAGGGAAACGATTTAGAAGAGGATTGATTAGAGGCGGTTATTTTGACAAAGGAGAAGATCGGGGAAACTGGAGGCTTGGTTTGACTAATTTTGACAACGGTAATTACTGGGGTATTTTGGCAATTTCATAGTTAACGAGGTAAAAGCTTAAAGACAAATATTCGATCTTCAAAGGTTAATTATTCTACTCTCATTCACTTGATCAATCATTCAGTAATTCTCGTATCTTTCTGTATAACGGTAACTCCAGAGTTTTTACTTTCAACTTCTCTTACAAAAATTCTAACTCTTCAATTAACCAATTAGATAAAGTAATAACATTTTGCTAAACAAGTTCCAATATTTTCTTTGTTTATGGGACAACTAACCATACGACGATGCTATTCTGGCAGTGTAGTTGGTTGCTCTCAACTAACGGATTCCCGCATAAATAAAAAAAATTAATAAAATAAAATTATATTTAATTTATAATTATTTTTTAATTTTTCAAAAATATCCTCACGCCTTTCTTTCTCAAGACAAATTTCGCGACTTTAACAAAATTCGATTGTACATTTTCATTATATTCACATATTAGTTAGAATGTTTTAAAAATCGATTTGATGGTTTTTATTTTTATTTTATTTCTATTTAGTTTTCCGGCTTAACATATAAATTGATATATGAATTTAAAATTTTTGCTAATTAATTTTTTGGTTGATCCATTAACTCTTAATGCAATTTAGGCAATTTTTAATAAATGCTATAATCATTTATATTTTTTTATCTAAATTAGCTGACAATGGTTTTTACATTTTTAGCTAACGGATAAAAGTTCAATAGATACAATTTAAAAAATATTTAATAGATAAAATTTTATAAATTAACATATTTTTAAAAAGTTAAGATGTCGAACTTTTCAATTATAATTATAAAATATCTATCCTACTCCTAAAAAAAGAACTTCTTACATTTTATTTCAACTGCATTCTTTTTGTTATGCTAATACATTTTCCACCAAAAATTTAAAGCATTTATACGTTTCAAATTTTTTTCCTTTTTAGAATTTTATTGATCAATTATCATATTTATCAAAGAACGTATAACTAAATATGAAGATGTAATTACTACTCTAATTAAGAAAATAATAAAATAAGGATATAAATCTACAATAGAATTTTCAAATAGACTATATTTATCATAACAGTACAACTTTTCTATTTATTATAGAACAAATTAATTCAAGACATAAAATTTGTGTTTATGATTAATTTTACTTTTATCTTTAATAGAATTAATAGAATATTGAATTTTCTAATTTAAAATAATAAAGATGTAATTTAAAAAAACATAAAAATATAATACATGGCTAGAGATTAGAAAAAAAAAAAGAATAGTATGGAGTTCAATGGCAAATGACTAAAGATTATTCTTAAAAGATTGAAAATTCAAGTTTCACTCATCGTAGTGTCAGATCAATGACATATTTTTACATACTATAGTTCCCGTCTTTTAAAAAAATTTCAAAAATTAGGAAGCAAAATAAAAAAAATTACATTATTTTTTATTTAAAGTTTTCATTCTTTGCGAGGGGAAAAAAAAAAAAAGAAAATGCAATGCCAACAACCCAATTTGATTAAGTTTAATTTTTTAAATTAGGATAAAAGGACATGTAATTTATAACTACAATATGTTAAATTTTATTAACAAATGATTTTATAATTAACTTAAAAAACCCTAAGCAAATTATATATGGATAAAAAAATCAAATTATAATATACAAATTTAATGTAGTTGTTTTACAATCTCAATCTAATTTCTTAGCTATTTTTTAATCAATATGATTATTTTATTACAGAATTCTCATACCAAAAGGGCTAATGTTCCAACCAGGTAGGTCGGGCTGGACGATATCACAGTCCAGGCCTAACTACTCGGTGGGCCTAAAATCTCTCTAGCTGTAAACGACATCGTTATTAACAGCGAATCAATCTTGTTGACATTCAGATCAAACTGAATCAGACACGTGGATGGTAAAGGAAGAGGATGCAACATAATTCGATAGAATTAACGACAGGTAGAAGTGACTGAATCCAACTTTCATCTACAAAGTCCTAAAACCCTAGCCCCTCCCCTTAAGCACATTTGCCTCGCAGGAGTCGCGCGCCGAGCAGCAAAAGGAGGAACGACAATGGTATCATTTTCACCAGCTAGCCTTATTATCAGTTTTTGAAAGCTTGTCTCTATTTGTTTCTTCCATATCTGAACCTTAGCTTGTGATTATAGGGTATCGATTTGAAGGCCGGAGGCAAGAGCAAGAAGACTAAGCGCACTGCGCCTAAGTCTGATGATATCTACCTCAAGCTACTTGTCAAGGTCTTAATCTCTCTAATCTTTCAATTTGTGCATGCGTGTGTTTTATATATACTTACACGGGTGGATTTGTGAACAGTTGTATCGATTTCTGGTGAGGAGAACTGGTAGTAAATTCAATGCGGTGATTCTTAAGAGGCTCTTCATGAGCAAGATTAACAAGCCACCTCTCTCCCTCTCTCGTTTGATTAGTTTCACAAAGGGCAAGGTTGGTTTCTCTCTCCATCCCTTCCCTATTACCTGTTTAGTTTATGAGACAATTATGGAAAACAAAATAATTGTATGAAAAAGATCACCTCAACGACACTAAATGATTTAGTTTAGCTTTGAATTTTTTCTTCCTTTTGTGCTGAAAGGGGAAAGTTTGCTGTATGCTATTTGGTTGCTGAAATTGTAGGGAAGAAAGAAAAGAGTCTGATGTTCCAGTTATGATATTGCTGTCTAGTGTTTGAGAAATGTCTCAGCTCACTAATAGAGAACACATTTTATTCCATTGCTTCCAATTTCTTACGTTTTTCTGTTCTATATTTAACTTTGTTTACATTGGGCATAATTGTTCAACTTTCTATTTATTGGCTTTGATTCTTCAGGAGGATAAGATTGCTGTGGTTGTTGGGACTGTAACTGATGATATTCGTGTGTATGAAGTCCCTGCTTTGAAGGTTACTGCACTGAGGTTCACTGAGACAGCAAGGGCAAGGATTGAGAAGGCAGGTGGCGAGTGCTTGACCTTTGATCAACTTGCTCTTAGAGCACCTCTTGGTCAGAATACGGTATGTAATTTAATACCATCCTTACTGGTGGTTGAATGAGTAATTCTTGATCTAGTTGCATAAGTAAATGTTATAGTAAGCAAATTGGCATGACTTTTGTGTTGATGGTGTGTGATTTAATAACATCCTTGCTATTAGTTTCTGTTATGCACAATCTTTAGACTTCACATGCTTTTTAAGTTATTTTCTGTGTGTAAATTCAGCAATCAGTATGACCATCCATATATTTCTGAGGAAGCCCAGGTCAAAATTTTTTCCTAGTCTCTGAAGATTTGCCTTATCCAGTACAATTAATTTCAGTAGTGTATCAGGCGCAGCTACTTGTCTATGGCTACCCAGTTAAACATCTGACCCTCATCCCAGCAAATAAGCTTTGACTTTGAAATCCTATTATTAGGTTCAAGGCCAAGCCAGGGATGTTGGATTGGTTCCAATCAAATACAGTTCCTGGACTAGTCATTGGAGGCTGTAATATTCCCTTCAGCCTCAGGTCTGGAACTGAGCATTGGAGCGACTGAGCTTGCAACCTTCAAACACTAGTTTCATAGGAACAGTCTTGTCTCACCTCATCTGCAGGGCTGGATGGTAGTTTCTTTTAATCACATTTCAGTTCTGATTGCTCTTTCTTGTATTGAGATGCTATGGCGTGTGGGATAAGATGGTATATAGTGATAATCATGAAACAAAGAATACTTAGAGGATGAGCAAAAACATTTATGCTCATTAGTTTCTAGATGCGTTAGATACATACAGGATTATAATCATCAATCTATAGTAGATGCCATTGTTTACAATCTCAGTGGTTCCGTGTTGTGTATAAATTAGATTTCCCTTCTTTGTTGGTATGGCTGGAGAACTTTATTTATTTGTTTTTTATATATTACTGATGTAGACAGGCAAAACTTGAGCATGATGCCAATTCAATTTCTCAATTTTGCAGGTTCTCCTAAGAGGTCCTAAGAATGCTCGTGAGGCAGTTAAGCACTTTGGACCAGCTCCTGGTGTACCACACAGCCATACCAAACCCTATGTACGATCAAAGGGAAGGAAATTCGAGAGGGCTAGAGGAAGAAGGAACAGTAGGGGCTTTAGGGTTTGAGTGCTCCAAGCCAGTGCTATCCATAAACAAACATCCAATTTGCTTATGTTTTACTTTCTTGTTCTCACCCTCCAGTTTGGAACAATTACATAATCTTGCATTTTATATTGTATTTTATTTTGATTTAAACGAAAGATTTTGCAAGTTGACTAATGATTGTTGGGTAATTTTGATATTTTAGTGGTGCTATGATACAATTAAGAATTCTATCTTATTTAGATTACTGTTGAGTGTGCTGTTTTTTGATCTATCGCAATTGATAATTGGTTTTTGCCTTGGTGATAGCAATTCATTTTGCAGTAATGACATGAGTCCTCTTCAACTTGTGCAGAAACCGGGTAGGCTGGGCATTCGGATCTGAGTTTACTTCTTTAATTAATCTACCACCTATTTCAAAACAATGTAATTTTACATGGCTAATTATGCGGCTCGTACGATATTATGTTTGTATCACAGAGGAAATTTGTTTTGGAGGACAGTAAAATTATTCTCTCCACTCGATATAGCTTTTTCTTATTTTCCCTTTTGTTTTGGAGAAAACTTTTTCATTCCTCTCTTTATCCAAATAAGAAAGTATTATTATTTTTATTTCTTTTCATATCTCCCAAACATAACCATAAGTTTAACTTGTGCTATAAGCTTCACTATATTTTGATTTTTATTTTACAAATTTAGGATTAATTGCAAATAAAAGAGCTTGGGCTAACTTACCGAAAACTCATAGTAAGATGGGTAAAAAAAAACCTAAACATGGAGCTCAATCAACAAAAAAGCAAAAGCATGAAAAGATCCAGGTTGCTCCGATCTAATCATTCAAATCTTGCACTTCGCCACTCCCTATAACGGCACTGGTGGTAGTGGTAGTTTCAAAAAACACAACATGAAGAGCGGTAACAGTTTCAATTCGTGAATACCAACTCAAAATTAGGGACAGGAGCGTTATCAAATGGAATTTACAGGAGACGAGAGGAGATGAAAACGGTTGCTCTATCTGTTGGTTCTTGTACCAAAAACGTCGGCGTTTGAACAGATTTAGTGTCTCACATTCTTTAAGTAAATGATGAACTTGTATTAAGTTAACACACACTTAGCTCGATCGTCCTCGACCCCATTAACAATAATATTTTATTTGAAATTCATTCAAATTCTAATTTCAATTTAGGGTATTATTCATACAAAAAGTGAAGAACTTTAGTAAATTTACGTAAAAATCAAAATAGAGTGAGATTGGAACGCAATATAAAATTAAGCCTAAATCAAATGAACTTTCAGAAACGGAAGAGCAACTTATGGATTCATCAATGCATATCCAAAACAAGATTAATTTGAAGTTCGCATTATTTTCAGCTTCGTGCAAGTCTGAAAGTCGGAAGCAATACCAACCTAATTTTTAAGCATTACATATCATTCAAACGGTTGTAGTATTGTCTCAATCTCGCTCCAAATATGAGTAATCATCTCATCTCCTGAGTGGATGAGATCAATAGATTGCATGAGAACCAGGGGTTAATAAAAGTATAAAACCCATTATGGCCCTTTTATTGCCTGCACAAGTTTCAAATGCTAATTAAAATTTCTTGATAAAATCGTAAATATGCGCACTGATTTCTTCTGGCTTTTCTTGGTTGAGATAGTGACATACTCCTTCCATTATAACTACTTCTTGCAAAAAAGGGACATACTTTTTCAATCCTCCATTGTGTATGTATTCCTTCACACCAGGGAAGTGATAAGTAACGTCCAGGTCCCCCACTATAAACTTGACTGGTACTTTAATTTGCAACCCTGTCCACGGTGCAGTCAGCTCCCAGTTTCTGTATCAGGCAACAGAAAAAATATTTTTAGCTTGCATAAGCATAACATAACTCGATTCCTCAAGGCCAGCATTTGATGCCAAAGAGACAGGAAATGGAAATGTGAAATGAATTTATATTATACATCAAACAAAGACATGGAAGATGAATCTTAAATTAAGCAAAGGGTCTATTTACTATCTAAAATTGACTGCAAGATAAACAAAAAAAAAGGTTGTGTTTGAGGGTTCATACAGATCTAAACACCGATAATAGTTCAGTCCTCCAGTGAAGCCCTTCTGGTTAAACTTGCTAACATAATAATTTATATCCTCTTCTGACAGCCAAGGAGGCAAACTTGGATTGTCTGGTAAACCTCTGAATCCTATTTTAGGTATACAAGGTGGTTTTGGATTGCGAGAAGCAAGAAATCTTCTAAGCACTTTTGCAGCACCAGCTTGGGCAAAGTCTTCTTCAATCTCTCCTGGTTCCTGCAACACAATTCAGCAAATTTTCAGCTGGTTAGTTCAGGAAGAGTAAGGGCTCTATATGTTACAATTGTGGCATCAACAAGGTGGGGAAATGAAAATAGGCCTGAAAAGGCGTGCTAATATCAATATTGCAAGAAGATAACTATTTTCGACAACCATGTCTTCAAGATCAGTTCTCAATTCACATGAAAATGATGCATGAAAGACGCTCAGTACTGGATTGATTGAAACATAATGGATTCACTTATCTAATGAAGCAAAATCTGTAGGCATAGTTCTTCTGTGAGAGCATGCAAGGGAAGTCTATACTAAAATGAACTAATCGTAGAGTTAGAGCAATTTGGCCAGTAGAATTGTTATTCCTAAGCCTCTATACAATGCGTTCCAAATCCTTATTGTGCAATGCATTTCACACTCACCTACATTGCAGTATATTACTAATACAGACATTAATATGGTACATACGTGATACATGTCTAGCAGTAATTGAAGTTTTATAAATTGAATTTGTCAGCTGTGTGAAAATCATCAAAATCAGCTCTTCTACAATTTTCGTTAGAAATATAACTACAGTTGAGAAAGTAAAAAATAAAGGAAAGCAAAAAAAAAAAATTATTGCCTTAGAATACATTTAACCTCAAATAAACAAAGAGATGACTGTCAGAACATTAGCAACAATTATATTTAGTTCCTCCTGGTAGTCCTAGGCAATTTTCTCTGTAGAAAAGTGGAAAAACTGACTACTAAGGCCAGAATTTGCAGAATAACAACAAGTGAAAATTTTTTATCTTCTAACATGGTTAGGCAAAAGAGAAAGCGAAAAATGATGCAACTGTGCATACAAGTCCTTGCCAAACTCAAATGCATTGAGAGGAAAAGAGAAATTCATTGTTTTAGTCCAAGATGATTAATCAATCAAAAGCCAGTCTAAATTGTCTGTACTTAAGATCATAAATATTTGTGGGTCTAAGGCCAACCCTACTCTATTCCCTTTTCTGGCGCAGTGACTTCACTTTCAATTCTGTGAACACCAATCAAGTTTCAAATACAAAAATCTGCAAATGGAATTACAATTCACAATTGAAGTAAAAAAATTTAATTTACATTCTCAGGTGAAATAAATGACAATAAATGTTTGATAAACAGAAGAATAAATGCAAATGATCTGAACTTTGAAGTACAATCACACTTCCACCTAATTTAATTGAGATCGATAAAGACCTTGAAACTGAAATTCGAGAGAGGGGAAATGAAAAGAATTTAACTTACCTGAAACCTGCAGATATAGAAATCATCACCTAATAATTCTCGGTATTTTTCCAGAGGCTTATGGTTTGGATTCCTCGGCGTGAAAACAACACTAGTATTAACCAAAGCCTTGATTCTATCAGGCCTAAACAAGCACATATGCCAAGCCACTATCGCACCCCAGTCATGACCCACAAGAAACACTTGCTCAATGCCTAGAGAGTCAAGCAGGCCGACAAGGTCACCCACGAGGTGGAGGATGGTGTATTGAGTGGGGGATGGTGGCGCGTCGGTATCGCCGTAGCCACGAAGGTCAGGGGCGATGCAACGGTAGCCGAGGGCAGAGAGGGAAAGGAGCTGGTGGCGCCACGAGTACCAAAGCTCAGGGAAACCGTGTAGGAAGAGAATAACTGGGCCGGTCCCAATTGATGCTACGTGCATGTTTATGCCATTTGTGGGAATCGTTGTGTGCTCTATCTTCTCCATCTCTCGTCTTGTTGATAGTCGATTTTGAGCTTCGTCTTGTCAAAGAGTGCGAAAGCTACTAAATACAAAGAACGTCGAAACCAAAGGAAAGTTTTTAACTTTTATTTCATCATTGAAAGCAAAAGTTCACCAACAAAAAATCCCACAAAGCTAACGCATCCAACCAGATGAGCACTAAGACACAGCGCGAAGATAATCAAAGAAAGAATGAATAATGGATCGACTTGTCTGGACCCAGTTCAGCCCACTCATGGATCAAGTCTGATTCTATCAATTCAGCCCGTTAATTAAAATTGTGCCCAGTGAAAAAGAAAAAAGAAAAAAAAGGAAATTACGCATTACCTTCCAAACTGGAAATGAGGATTTCTAGATATTCTTCATTCTAAAATACAGGAATAACTAACTTTTTTTTCCTGGTTGAAAGTCTTCTTACAAAATTTCCACAGCTCCACCAGTATTTTGATTGTCAAAAAAAAAAAATTACCTTCCCAAGTGGAAATGGGAAATATTCCCCATGATATTTGTAGTTTGGTGTTAAGTTTTATAGCATTCATTTGGGAAATTTAGTGTGTTTATGTAAGCAATATTTTTCAAAGCAGAGAATTTGAATCAAGTTGCAGTTTTTCTGATATGTTAAAGTAATGTTGTTGGAACATTAAGTGTTTGTATGTATAACTCGTTGCACATTTTTATACTTTCCCACAAATTATATTTAATTAAACGCAATTTTTATCATAAAATTTTAATTAAATCAAATCTGTAAATTCTATATTCATTTCATCATTTTCCTGGAAAGTTATTTTTCCTTGGAAAATAATTTTACACAAGAAAATTAAATTTTGACAACCAAAAGCCATGGTTCTAGATTGGAATCAAACCATCTTCAAAATGCTTATTTTTCTAACTTCGTTCCTATCCTTTTCATCATTGGTGCTGCTTTCATGATTCCTAGTCCATTTCCACTTTTATTATCATTTTTCCAACACTATAATACATTTTTTTTCCCAAGCACACATTTTGATTTTCACTTCATAATGACTTTTTTTGTTTGGGGAAGGACTTTATATAATTATTCAATTCTTACATAATGATAATAGAAAAATTCTTGTCTGCAACGCATGTATAGGTGGTCTCATGTACCAATCCAATCGAATTTTTTTTTTTTATATGTTATTAATTTTTTCTCTCTGTATATGGTTAAAAATATCTAAAACATTGTTTTTTATCGGTTTGGTGCATAAATAAGTCCATAATGATATTTTATAAAATGACAGGAATTATTTCCATGATATTTCAGTTTCTTATGCAATTTTTTTTTTGAATAAAATGAAACTGACCGTGCAAAAATATTTATGGATAGATGTGGAAAATAATTGTCATATATATCTATATTTCTTATTTTATATTTTAGACCATGGAAATATTTAGCAAGTTTTTGCATGGAAGATGGAACCTCGTCACGTGCTTTGAATGAAAGAAAAAAAAAATTGTTTTCTACAAACTTCCAAACTGTTATGATCAAGATTAATCAAATTTCTTTAAAAAATAATAATAAATAAAACCGTAATTTACTACTATAAATATATACGTATACATATATTACATTTGATTTAAACAGTATTCAGATAAAATTCTCATAATAATAATAACTCAAAACTTTAATCCTTAATTTTATAAGTAAAATTTATTTAAAAATAAAATATACTTTCACTTATTTAACTATACATATATATTAATATATAATTTATTTTAATCTGACCTGGTTTCCAAAAAATTTTAAAAGAATGCTTCAAGTCATGGATCAAAGGAAACAAAATGAAAGAGTCAACCAAATAACAGAAGTATAAATTAATAAAGCCATTCTCATGCATAGACTTAGAGTTCTATTTCGCAATTGCTGGAGCCTGGAGCATGCTTTCTTTGAACAGAGGATAGAACCCATTGCAGTAATAGTTATGACAAATTGACCGCAGTTGAAATCAACGCCACCTGGACAAAGATGAATTACATTTTATCAAAAATATGAGTTTTAAAATAGTCAAATTTTTAATTTTATCCTCCAAAACAGTTTTACTTTTGTCAATTTCGTCCTTTTAAGTTTTAGTCTTAAATCCAGTCACCATTGGATAGAA